>NC_044039.1:209500511-209814682 GCF_901765095.1 Microcaecilia unicolor | reverse complement strand
CACAGCCGCTGTGTTGAGTCTTTTGGTGTATTCTCAATAAAACATCACACGTTAGAATCATTGTGTCTCCCTTGTGTCCTTTGGAAGAGCCTACCCATCCTACTCTTTGATCTGTGTGTGCTACTGTCGTAGGGATAGAGCATTCCTCCACGTTTTGTGGCTGTTCTCTCTCATTAAAAGGACCTTTTAGTTCCAGATGATATATCCTGCATACAGTCAGGGCCAGCATTGGGGGGGGGGGGGGGGGCAAACAGGGCAGCTTCCCTGGGCCCTACAGCTCCAGGGGGCCCTGCGGTCTAGGCATCTTTTCCCCTTCTCCCTACCACAGTCCATCTCTCCTCTCTTCCCGATCTTCTTTAAAAATGTATTTTACTTCTCAGAGGGGCCCTGGCAGCAGCCATTCTCACAAGCTGCCTGTGGCTACCCTGAAGCTTTCCCTCTCTGCCGCAATCCATCCCCCTCTGATGCAATTTCCTGTCTCCGCCTGAGAGGATCACAGCAGAGAGGGAAAACTTTGAGGCAGTCACAGGCAGCTTGTGAAGATGGTTGCTGTGCTGGTGCCCCTCTGAGAAGGGAAATAAAAATGTTAAAGACTGCAAGGTGAAAGGAAGGAAGGGAGATGGACTGTGGTGGGGAGAAGAGGAAGAGATGACCAGACCATATAGTAGCAATGCAGGTGAGGAGATCCGCTGAGAGGGGAACAGAGGCCTCCTCCTTATTGTTTTGCCCTCTGCCCCACTATGTCTAAAACCGGCCCTGCAGACAATAACAGGAATCCATATTAAACCTGCCCTATAATATAAGACCATTGTGACAGAACAGTGTGTTTTAAGCCTGTGGTAATTATTTTGATATTTTCCCTGCAATGTATTCCTCTAGTTTGGCCAGCAGGTGGTGCATGTTTATGTTTTGAAGCTGCTGCAGAACCAAGGCTATTTTCTTTGTTTAAGCCTTTTGGAAAGGCAGTCTGCAGTATACATTCAAAGATTGATGTTTTGGGCTCTGATTAGCCCAGTAACTCATTTTCATTTGGATTATACTGGCTTTATTCCCAGTCTTAGACCAGGAGAAGAGACAGACAGATCTCTTTGCTGAGGCCCTGTGATCAGTTATAGTAATCTGTGAGCAGCATATTTCCTGATCTCCCCAGTTATTTTTAGAAAGTAAACAAATGTTTAGATAGTTTTTTAATTGATCCATATTTCAGTTACCTGTTATTGTTTGCTGATTGCACTTTTTCTGTTCATTGTTCAATATTTTTAAGACAATAAACAATTTTCAGTTTGTTGATTCTGCTTGTGTGGACTGATGGTGGTTTGTGTGTTAAGTGTGTGAGTACTTTCTGGGAACTGTGGGACCACTGGAGTACAGCTTCCAGTAACCTAGAAATCACTGGGGCTGGCTTGTACGGTCTGAGCGCTGTATACAGCAATCCGGTTTAGGATGGGCTGAAGAGAGCTTTGATGGAAACTCCAGTAATTTGGAATGTGCTGGGCAGACTTTTACGGCCTGTGTACCAAAAATGACAAGACGGATTCAGATAGGCTTTGAGGGCAACTCCAGTAGTTGGAACATAAGAGGATTGTGAAAAATTACAGAAGGACCTTACGAGACTGGGAGACTGGGCAGCTAGATGGCAGATGACGTTTAATGTGAGCAAGTACAAGGTGATGCATATGGGAAAAAAGAACCCGAATTATAGCTACGTCATGCAAGGTTCCACGTTAGGAGTTACGGACCAAGAAAGGGATCTGGGTGTCGTCGTCGATAATACACTGAAACCTTCTGCTCAGTGTGCTGCTGCGGCTCGGAAAGCGAATAGAATGTTGGGTATTATTAGGAAAGGTATGGAAAACAGGTGTGAGGATGTTATAATGCTGTTGTATCGCTCCATGGTGCGACCGCACCTTGAGTATGTGTTCAATTCTGGTCACCGCATCTCAAGAAAGATATAGTAGAATTGGAAAAGGTGCAGAGAAGGGCGACTAAAATAATAGTGGGGATGGGACGACTTCCCTATGAAGAAAGACTAAGGAGGCTAGGGCTTTTCAGCTTGGAGAAGAGACGGCTGAGGGGAGACATGATAGAGGTATATAAAATAATGAGTGGAGTGGAACAGGTGGATGTGAAGCGTCTGTTCACACTTTCCAAAAATACTAAAACTAGGGGGCATGCGATGAAACTACAGTGTAGCAAATTTAAAACAAATTGGAGAAAATGTTTCTTCACCCAACGCATAATTAAACTCTGGAATTTGTTGCCGGAGAAAGTGGTGAAGGCGATTAGCTTGGCAGAGTTTAAAAAGGGGTTAGACGGTTTCCTAAAGGACAAGTCCATAAACCAGTACTAAATGGACTTAGGAAAAATCCACAATTCCAAGAATAACATGTATAGAATGTACGTTTGGGAAGCTTGCCAGGTGCCCTTGGCCTGGATTGGCTGCTGTCGGGGACAGGGTGCTGGGCTCGATAGACCCTTGGTCTTTTCCCAGTGTGGCATTACTTATGTACTTATGTACATACAGGTACAGTAGAGATTTTATTTAATTATTGGGATTTATCAGTTGCCTTTATGAAGAGATTCACCCAAGTAGGTACAGTTTAACATAAAACTTACAATTTTGTTAACGGCATAACAATGGTAAAATAACCAAGAATAAATTAAATACAATAAATGAGGTAAACTTGAAAACAGTAAATTGAAACCTAATATTTCTGTCCTTGGAAGGCTTACAATCATAGGGGCCCTTTAACTAAGGTGCCCTGGGATCTGGGGTTAGTGTGATCTAATGTGGACTTTCTCACTCGCTAAGCCCAGATTTAAGAACATGAGAACATTAGCATTGTCATAATTGGACAGACCGAAGGTCCATCAAGCCCAGTGTCCTGTTTCCAACGGTGGCCAATCTAGGTCGCAAGTACTTGGCAAGATCCCAAAAGAGCAAAGAGGCTACTGCTAGGGGCGTCATTTTGACAGCCAGAGTTGGGAGGGCAGGAGCGAATGGGAATCATTCCTGCTCTAGGACCACTAGACTACCAGGCTGGACAGGTACAGGCACGGGAGTGGGGTGGGGGGAAATTATGGAAGTTGGGGGCTTCATTGGGAGGGGCTGGGAAACTTCCATCAGGAGGATGAGGACTGGATCAGGGGCTTCCATCAGAGAGTGGGGGATTGCATTGAACATGGAGGGCTTTATGGAGGGTGGGGATGTATTTCAGTAAGGGGGGGGGGAGAAGCTCAGACAGCAGTCTCCAGCCCGAGAGCATTAGGCCGCAGCTTTGCGTCCTGATGATATCAGGCTGCTGGAGTAATGCTTACAAGCAGCGTCATTCTTTTACCATGGGATCCAGCAACCTACGGTACTGAGATCCCACAGGTTTCTGAATCCTGCAGTAAACCAAAGTGTGGTAAAAGCTTGCCTTTTACCACATCTTGATAACTTCCACCCCAAATTACTGAATGCCTTAGAAAAATAATGGCTTTTTAACTTTGAGACAAATATGGAGCTGGCTCATTGGTGTAACTTCATGCTGCCATGTGAAAGGTCTTCTCTGGCCTTCTGTATCAGGGTTGGATGAATATGGGGATGGTTTGGAGGCACATTCACAGTTCATGGTAGATGGATGACTTCTAGTAACTAGATTTAGAGCCCGTGGTTTGGGGTTTTTTTGGTAGGAGCCCTGGTGCACGATGCCAGACCTCGGCACCTTTGCTGCAATTATTAGACATTTAGACATATCTGCTATGACTTTGTACACAGTTCTATTTTCAGTGTGATTGGTCCTTCACTCCGGAATGCTCTCTCACCTCAATTTCGCTGACTTGAAAACTTCTCTTCCAGGATGCCTGTAATTAAGATATAGCTGCCTTGTGTCCAGCACTAGTTGCTCCAGGGACAGAGAACTGAGTCTGGCTATGTGTGTATTTTGGTGATTTTATACTGTTTAGCTATCTGTCCTGTTGATTATGGATTTCTTGTCTTCTTTTTAGTTGCTTGTTTATGTATTTATATATTTTGTACACCGCCCTGACTGAGCTCTAAAGGGCAGGATATCAAATTGAAATAAACTTGAAACTTGATTAGACCGGAAACAGCGGGAGGGTGGTTTTATTAAGGATCTTTCTCAAAACATAAAGTTGGCAGTGCAAACCACAAAGTATTAAATATCTGCCGAACAATTTTGTTGCAGTACTATAACCAACCAAACTTTTTTTCTTAAGAAAACAATAATACAATATATTTTTATTTTTTATTTATTTGTTACATTTGTATCCCACATTTTCCCACCTACTTGCAGGCTCAATGTGGCTTACATTGTACCGTTGAGGCGTCTGCCATCTCCGGTATAGAAACAAATACACGGAGTTACTGTGGTCGGATAAGGATCATGTGTTAGAGACACATTGGGAATCATAGAGAGGAAGAGTTATGAATAGTCCGTTACAAGCTTTGGTATCGTTGTGTTGCTGGGTTTAGGCACTTATGTTGAGTCGATGGGGTGTGCCTTTTTGAACAGGTTGGTTTTTAATGATTTCCGGAAGTTTAGATGGTCGTACGTTGTTTTTACAGCTTTTGGTAGTGCGTTCCACAGCTGTGTGAATATGTAGGAGAAACCGGATGCATAGATTGATTTGTGTTTGAGTCCTTTGCAGCTTGGGTAGTGGAGATTTAGGTATGTTCATGATGATCCGATTGTGTTTCTTGTTGGTAGGTCTATGAGGTCTGTCATGTATGCCGGGGCTTCACCGTAGATAATTTTATGGACCATGGTGCAGATTTTGAAAGCAATATTCTCTTTGGCAGCCAGTGTAGTTTTTCTCAAAGGGGTTTGGCGCTTTCGAATCGCATTTTTCCAAATATAAGCCTGGCTGCTGTGTTTTGAGCAGTCTGAAGTTTCTTTATGAGTTGTTCTTTGCATCCCGCGTAGATTCCGTTGCAGTAATCTGCATGGCTTAGTACCATTGATTGCATCAAGTTGCGGAATGTTTCCCTCGGGAAGAAGGGTTTCACTCGTTTGAGTTTCCACATTGCGTGGAACATTTTCTTAGTTGTAGAGTTAACTTGGCTCTCAAGTGTAAGGTTACGGTCAATAGTAACGCCGAGGATTTTCAGGCTGTCTGAGATTGGAAGGGTGTGGTTTGAGGTGTTTATACTAATAACTACAAATTAGAAATATGGGGTGGGAGTGGGGGGGAAGAACTCTGAGGCCAACACCTCACGCTTGTAATGTTACACTGGCCAGTACCATCATCAGCCTAAAAAAAAAAAATCTCCATATTCTTCTTAGCAAAAGATTTAAAAAGTCCAATTTCTCGCCCCAAAATGTTACTGCAATAAATAACTAATAAAGATCATGAATACAAGCATGGGGAAAAAAGCCAAAAATGAGATCAACAATCAAAACAAGTACTCATCTGTATTCATGACTCCATGATACATAATCTCTCTCCCCGTGGACTCATGAATATAGATAAGTACTTGGTTATATTAAGGCTGTCCCGAAAAATCTCCAGCTGGTTGTGAATGAAAAGCCTATGGCAACAGAATCCCAGCAGGGCTTCCAACTGAGCAGAAAGGATTGAAAGAAAAAGTACCAGATTGAAAAGAAAAAGGGAAAACCAAAGGAAGGTTCCCTACATATGTTGGTTATAGAACTTTGAATTGAGTACCCGGGGGGATAAGAGGGCTGTTTGAAAGGAGCACCAAGTCGTTTCCTCTAGAACTACAATGGAAATATTCTCCTTTAATACTCTGAGCAACGGATTTCTTACGTCTGAGTAACACAGCACTGGTGTCCCTGATGAAGGAGTTCTGAAACGGAGTGGTCTGGTGGGCGTCTTGAAGCAGTTTATGAAAGAGCTATAAAGCTACTGACATAAATATTTGAAAGGTATTAATCCGCAAACGAACCTTTTCCGGAGATGAGAAGATGGTAGAACGAGAGGGCATGAAATGAGATTGAAGGGGGGCAGACTCAAGAAAAATGTCAGGAAGTATTTTTTCACGGAGAGAGTAGTGGATGCTTGGAATGCCCTCCCGCGGGAGGTGGTGGAAATGAAAACGGTAACGGAATTCAAACGTGCGTGGGATAAGCTTAAAAGGAATCCTGTGCCGAAGGAATGGATCCTCAGGAGCTTAGTCAAGATCGGGAGGCGGGGCTGGTGGTTGGGAGGCGGGGATAGGGCTGGGCAGACTTATACGGTCTGTGCCAGAGCCGGTGGTTGGGAGGCAGGGCTGGTGGTTGGGAGGCGAGGATAGTGCTGGGCAGACTTATACAGTCTGTGCCAGAGCCGGTGGTTGGGAGGCGGGGCTGGTGGTTGGGAGGCGGGGATAGTGCTGGGCAGACTTATACGGTCTGTGCCAGAGCCGGTGGTGGGAAGCGGGACTGGTGGTTGGGAGGCGGGGATAGTGCTGGGCAGACTTATACGGTCTGTTCCCTGAAGAGCACAGGTACAAATCAAAGTAGGGTATACACAAAAAGTAGCACATATGAGTTATCTTGTTGGGGAGACTGGATGGACCATGCAGGTCTTTTTCTGCCGTCATCTACTATGTTACTATGTTATAAGTTATGCTTCTGACTGCTTTTTTTGAAGTTCTGGGTGCTAGTTATTGCATTAGGTCACGCGATGACTGGTTTTTGAAAGAGAAAAAAAAACCACATTTTGTAGCTAACGGATATTGATGCAATTGAACGATCCTTAATGGACCTGCTGGTTTTTGAAAAAAAAATCTTTTGATATATTTAGTATAAATAAAGTAACTGGAGGGGAACAACGGAAGGAGATTTTAATGATATATAGAGCTTTTTAAGTCAGCCTGTACTAAAGGCTCCTGTTCCGCCTTATAAAATTAAATTATATATATAAAAAGTTCATTGATATAAATTTTCTTCTTTGCATTAATGCGGTGCAGATACCGGGGAGGCTAATAAGTCCCATTTTCAGCGGGGTGATTCTTTTTTATGTGTTTGGATTGTTTATCTCTCACTTGAGGGTTTGTTTTTTTGTATTATTAAGAGAAGAGGTAAGCAGCGGTCTTATCCAGCTAAAGCCACTGAGAAGACAATGGTCACATCGAGCTGTCAAGATGATTCCGGGTGTGAGGCCTTGCTGCAGGGGCAAACGACGGAAGGAGAATCATCTCCCTTGCTTGAGGCAGAAATCACCCTCCGCCCGGACCTGCGGAGTCCGCCGTCAATGCTGGCAATCAACGGCCAAATACAGGAAGCCCCCTTTGCCTCTGGTGAGGTGGTTGAAGGACCTGAAGCTGGTCCTCTATGGTCCGTAGTGTCACCGGATTTTACTATGCCTTTGAGTGCAGCTTTTTCAGTGGACAGCGTACTATTAGACACGGCTGCTGGTGGAGCAGTGTTGCAGCAGAAAAGAATGCAGCACTGTACACTTGAATATGAAGAGACAGTTCCTGCTCGACAGAGCTTACAATCTATATAGGACAGACAAACAGGACAAACAAGAGATAAGGGAATATTAAAGTGAGGATGATAAAATAAAATAAGGGTTCTGAACAAGTGAATAAGGGTTAGGAGTTAAAAGCAGCATCAAAAAGGTGGGCTTTTAGCCTAGATTTGAAGATGGCCAGAGATGGAGCTTGACGTACCGGCTCAGGAAGTCTATTCCAGGCGTATGGTGCAGCAAGATAAAAGGAACGGAGTCTGGAGTTAGCAGTGGAGGAGAAGGGTGCAGATAAGAGAGATTTACTCAGGGACGAATGTAGGGAGAGATGAGAGTGGAGAGGTACTGAGGAGCTGCAGAGTGAATGCACTTATAGGTCAGTAAGAGGAATTTGAACTGTATGCGGAAACGGATGGGAAGCCAGTGAAGCGACTTGAGGAGAGGGCTAATATGAGCATAACGACACTGGTGGAATATTAGTCGTGTAGCAGAATTTTGAACAGATTGAAGAGGAGAGAGATGGCTAAGTGGGAGACCTGTGAGAAGCAAGTTGCAATAGTCTAAGCGAGAGGTGATAACAGCGTGGATGAGGGTTCTGGTAGTGTGCTCAGAAAGGAAAGGGCAAATTTTGCTGATATTATAGAGAAAGAAACGACAGGTTTTAGCAGTCTGCTGAATAAGTGCAGAGAAGGAGAGGGAGGAGTTGAAGATGACCCCAAGGTTACGAGCTGATGAATCAGGAAGGATGAGAGTGTTATCCACAGAAATAGAGTATGGGGGAGGAAGAGAGGTTGGTCTAGGGAGAAAGATAAGAAGCTCAGTCTTGGTCATGTTTAGTTTCAGATGGCGCTGAGACATCCAGGTAGCAATGTCAGACAGGCAGGCTGATCCTTTGGCCTGGATTTCAGCTGAGATTTCTGGTTTGGAGAGGTAGATCTGGGAGTCATCAGTGTAAAGATGATACTGAAAACCTTGGGATGAGATCAGAGTACCAAGGGAAGAAGTATTGATGGAGAAAAGAAGAGGTCCCAGGACAGATCCCTGAGGTACACCGACTGACAGTGGGATAGGAGGATCCACTAGAGTATACAATAAAGGTACGCTGGGAGAGGTAAGAAGAAAACCAGGAAAGAACAGAGCCCTGAAATCCAAGTGAGGACAGCGTATCAAGGAGTAGGCTGTGATCAACAGTGTCAAAAGCAGCAGATAGATCGAGAAGGATGAGGATAGAATAGAGACCTTTGGATCTGGCCAGGAACAGATCATTGGAGACTTTAGCAAGCACTGTTTCAGTTGAATGAAGGGGGCGAAAGCCAGACTGAAGTGGATCAAGAATAGCTTGATATGAAAGAAAGTCAAGGCAACGGCGGTTCAAGTATCTTGGATAGGAAAGGGAGGAGGGAGATGGGGCGATAGTTGGAAGGACAGGTAGGGTCCAATGAAGGTTTTTTAAGGAGTGGTGTGACTACGACATGTTTGAAGGCATCAGGAACAGTCACAGTGGAAAGTGAAAGATTGAGGATATGACAGATAAACAGGATGACAGTAGGAGAGATAGTGTTAAGTAGATGGGTAGGAATAGGATCAGAGGAACAGGTAGTTTCGAGGAGGAAAGAAGATGTGTAGTTTCCTCTTCAGTGATTTCAGAAAAGGAAGAAAAGGAGGCAGGGGTTGGAGGGTTGAGAGAATGGACTAAGGGAAGGAGAGGTGGAGGTGACCTGGTTGAGAATTCAAGTTTAATCTTGTGAACTTTATCATGAAAGTACTCAGCCAGAGTCTGGGGGGAAAGTGAAGGGGGAGTTGGAGGTGAAGGTGCTTTGAGGAGAGAGTTCATTGTGGCAAAGAGATGTCGAGGGTTTGAGCCAAGAGAATTTGTCAGCTGGATGTAATAGTCCTGTTTCCCCATTAGCACATGGCTATTAGCATGTGTTCACTTTCTGTCTTGCCTCAGAGACAGAAGTAACCTTCTGAAGATCTCCTGGCCTCGAGTAAATCTTTACTCCCCCAGGCAGAATTCCAGGCAAGAAATACTCTGGCTACTAAATATTATACATAATAAATGTTTATTCAAATTGTCAAAGAAGCCAATCAGTAATTATTGAAATAGTAACAAAGAAACTCCCAATACAGTATAATATGTAGTCTATGTTTGTGCAACGCTGCGTACGCCTTGTAGCACTCTAGAAATGCTAAATAGTAGTAGTAGTAGCAAATAAAAACAGAGTTTTCCCTGGGAGCTGTCAATATTTCCACCTGCTAGTGGACACACTGAGGCTCGCCATCTTCAGTTCTGTTTCCTCTTAAATACTTTTTTCTTCCTTTCTTATTATCTTAATTATAATTACCCTTCCTACCTAATAAATACACATCTTTCCAGAATATTCTGTTTCCTGTAATGAATCATATTCCATCAAATTCTATCATTTATTCCCTTATTATATTGGCAGTTAGGGCCTGTCTTGTATATAAGCATAAGTTTTCATTTGATATGGGTTGACCTATGTCCTTGGTATGCACAGTCATCATACTAGCCCCCTCCACCCTCTTGCTTAGCTTACAGTTTTACCCACACCCACTTACTTCTCCTTTTGATTGTTTATCTGGATATTGCACATGTCCTTAGTCATAGGAGCCTGTGGCTCTTAGTTGCTGTCCAGCAACATATCACAAGTTAGCATAGATCAAATGTCAGACCACAGCCTTAGAAAGGTATTTTTCAGAAAAAGCACATTTATAATTCTCTTGCAACTCTTAAGTCTGCTCCCAGCTCAAGAAAAGCAAAATAGCTATATTAAAATAAAAACTAGAAATATGTATGGTTTGCACCTTTTCATGGCCTTTATGATATACACATGTTAGCCCTTGTTGACACCTATTTACTAGGCGGTAAGGGCTCCCACGCTAACCACATGCTAATCGGTTAGTGCGTGGTGATGCAGCTGTGCTAACCCATTGGCTCTGGGCACGCCTACTCTCCACCCCAAACACACCTCCAGCATCAAAAAAATATATATTTTTTCACAGTATTCACAGAGTTTTCATGAGAGATTGATCCCAGAATCTTGCTTGCTATGTTTTGACAACTGTACCAGCCAGGCTGATTTTGGAGTTCTACATCAGCTGGTGACCTACTGCCCCTGACGCAGCCATTTGCACTGGTGAAACATTGCCATGTTGGGCATTTAATGTTAAAATTCTGGGTGCTTTTAATTTATCAATAAAGACTGTGTTTCTTACAAGGTCTGCCTTGCTGTTTTACCTTTCATATTGGATTTGGCAGACCGCCTGCCTTGTTGTTTTTGACTCCAGAGGAATCATATCCACCAGTTTCATGGATTTATTATTCTGTAAAGAAAGACTTTGGTCAACCAGTGGCTGTGCGGAGTTGGGTGTCTCTTCCTATGTGTTAACTCAAACTCTAGAAGATGAAAGTAAGGGTGTTATACCAGCAACGTTGATTGTAAATTTTGTATTGGAGCCTAATCGTGACTGGGTCTTAAGATTATTTTTCCGTCATAGAGATGAATTTGTTTCTGACCAATAAGATTAGAATTTTTCCTGACATGGCTCATGCCACGCAGAACAGAAGACATGAATTCCTAAAGCTTAGGCTAAGGGATCAAGGGGGGGGGGGGGAGTTATTTTGGTTGAACATTCTATGTAAAATGTATGCTTAAGTTAAATTCCACTAAGTATGTTTTCTTTGAACCATATGCCAGTAACGTCTACTCTATAATGGGGCATTTAGCTCAGGTTTAGCTTCTGTCTGGATTTTGTGTATAACAGTTGTTTCATTGAACTGTGTCTTGTCTCCCTCCCTTAACTGTGGACTTTAAGAAGGAGACAATTTTCCCTTCTAGGGATTTCCCCCCCTTTTTCTTATCATTAGTTAATTATCGATACTTCTTTTCTTTTTTTTCTGTAACTAGAGATTTCTTGGCTTGTTGTTTTTTCAAATACCTGAAAATAAAATAAAGCTTTGATCTGTACCTGCAGACTAACTGGAAGCCAAGTATACTATTCTACATACGCTGAAGTCAGTAAACACTGCTAGGACGAACTACCCGTACAGAGGATTAGTTGTGAAGCCTAAATGAGGTGAAGTCATGAACTGCTTTATGAAGGACCACAGCCAATAGGCAGTAACACAAAATCCGTGCTAGACAAGGGTGGAAGACTGCATCGTGCGGCATACTTCAGGCCCTACATTTCTGCCTGAAAGGAAAAGGCTGGGCAGAGCTAGAGCTAAGTGCATTGCATTTGAGTCATTCATGGATAATAGTGTAAATTACCGATTTTTCAAAGAGCCCTAGTTCCTTTGTACTGATCCAAGCGGTGAACAAGCCTCTGATCAGGGAGAAATTCTTTTCTAAGAACTCTGACAATGGCAGGAGGGAATTTGAAGATGTCTTTTGAACAGCATAGCCATTTTCAGTTTGTATTCCCAAGCAGGGCAGTGATCTGCAACTTGTTACAAGGAATACCAGCATTAGGCAGCCACTGTTTATAAAGCCTTAAAGTAGGGTGCCAGGATCCTGCTTCCCTAGAACAGGGTCATTGGAAGGGATGGGCAAGGTAGGAAGACTCAAGGCACCATGCCAGGGGGAAGTACTACACTGTACCATCTGATGGGCACCCTCTATACAGGCTGCATCATCCGAAAGAGGCACCCATAATTGAGCTGCGTCATGGAAGGGGGACTATCTATGGCAAAAACCATGTCCTCCAGTGGGGAACCCTTCTCCACTATCTTGGATGTCCATTAGCTCAGAAGTGGTTATGCCTGGATTGGTTGGGACTGGGGTGGCTGTGGAGGCACCATTCAAAATTCCTATGGGGGTAAGTCCTAGTCAATAGCAAGAGTGACACATAGAGGGGCATAATCGACCGCAAACGCCCATCTCCATGGGCGTCTATCTCCGAGGAAGGGTCTGTGAAGGGGCGGGCCAGACCGTATTTTCGAAAAGATGGGCGTCCATCTTTTGTTTCGATAATACGGTTGGTGCCGGGCAAATGCATCGGATTTGAGCTGGACGGTATCAGTTTTCAGCAATAATGGAAACCGAAGGCGCCCAGCTCAAAAATGAATAAATCCAAGGCATTTGGTCGTGGGAGGGGCCAGGATTCGTAGTGCACTGGTCCCCCTCACATGCCAGGACACCAACCGGGCACCCTAGGGGGCACTTGTAACAATTAAAAAAATTTTAAAATACCTCCCAAGTCCATAGCTCCCTTACTTTGGGTGCTGAGCCCCCCAAATCCCCCCCAAAACCCACTCCCCAGAACTCTACACCATTACCATAGCACTTTTGGCTGAAGGGGGCACCTAGATGTGGGTACAGTGGGTTTTGGGGGCGGTTTGGAGGGCTCCCATTTACCAGCACAAGTATAACAGGTAGGGGGGATGGGCCTGGGTCCACCTGCCTGAAGTCCACTGCACCCACTAACAACTGCTCCAGGGACCTGCATACAACTGCTGTGATGGAGCTGGGTATGACATTTGAGGCTAGCATACAGGCTGGCAAAAAAAGTTTTTTAAGTTGTTTTTTTGGGGTGGGAGGGGGTTAGTGACCACTGGGGGAGTCAGGGGAGGACATCCCTGATTCCTTCCGGTGGTCATCCTGGCAGTTGGGGCACTTTTTGGGGACTTGTTCGTGAAAAAAAAGGGTCCAGAAAAAGTGACCCAAATTCTTGCTTTTGGCGCCCTTCTTTTTTCCATTATCGGCCGAGCGCGCCCATCTCTCCTCGGCCGATAAACACGCCCCAGTCCCGCCTTCACCATGCCTCCGACACGCCCCCATCAACTTTGTCCGTTACCGCGACAGACTGCAGTTGGAGGCGCCCAAAATCGGCTTTCGATTATACCGATTTGGGCGCCCATGAGAGAAAGGCGCCCATCTCCCGATTTGGGTCAAAATATGGGCGTCTTTCTCTTTCGAAAATAAGCCTGATAGTGGCCAGAATCTGGGCCCATGGTTGCAGGGTTCTAGAGGGAATCCTGGTGTATGGCTCCCCACTGAAGCATGGTGCTGTGATGACTGATTGGGTAAATGAGTGGGGATGGGATATAAATTATCAGAAACATTCATAAGTAGCTGTGAATGAAGGCTCTTATCACTTATCACTATTTCTGTTGATGGCTCTCTCATTCTCCCTGTCTCCTCAGCTCGAAACCTTGGGGTCATCTTTGACTCTTCTCTCTCCTTCTCTGCTCATATCCAGCATATTGCCAAGACCTATCGTTTCTTTCATTACAACATCCGTAAAATCCGCCCCTTTCTTTCCGAGCACTCTACCAAAACCCTCGTCCACACCCTTGTCACCTCTCGTTTAGACTACTGCAATCTGCTTCTTGCTGGCCTCCCACTTAGTCACCTCTCCCCTCTCCAGTCGGTTCAAAACTCTGCTGCCCGTCTCATCTTCCGCCAGGGTCGCTTTACTCATACTACCCCTCTCCTCAAGACCCTTCACTGGCTCCCTATCCGTTTTCGCATCCTGTTCAAACTTCTTCTACTAACCTATAAATGTATTCACTCTGCTGCTCCCCAGTATCTCTCCACACTCGTCCTTCCCTACACCCCTTCCCGTGCACTCCGCTCCATGGATAAATCCTTCTTATCTGTTCCCTTCTCCACTACTGCCAACTCCCGACTTCGCGCCTTCTGTCTCGCTGCACCCTACGCCTGGAATAAACTTCCTGAGCCCCTACGTCTTGCCCCATCCTTGGCCACCTTTAAATCTAGACTGAAAGCCCACCTCTTTAACATTGCTTTTGACTTGTAACCACTCGCCTCCACCTACCCTCCTCTCTTCCTTCCCGTCCACATTAATTGATTTGATTTGCTTACTTTATTTATTTTTTGTCTATTAGATTGTAAGCTCTTTGAGCAGGGACTGTCTTTCTTCTATGTTTGTGCAGCGCTGCGTACGCCTTGTAGCGCTATAGAAATGCTAAATAGTAGTAGTAGTAGTCTCTTGTAACCAGAGCTAATATTGTGATGTCATAATGCCTCAGGCCACCAATAAGAGCCAACCTCATCAGTGATGTCACAATGGCTTGATTGTCCTATACTTGGCTCACTTTTATTACATAGCTCTTTGAGCAGGGACTGTCTTTCTTCTATGTTTGTGCAGTGCTGCGTACGCCTTGTAGCGCTATAGAAATGCTAAATAGTAGTAGTAGTAGGGTCCAAGCCCCTTTTCTAGCAGAGCTGTAGGCCCAAAAGACCTGGAGGAGACTGCTAGAACAAAAAAAGAAAAATTCCCAGTAACCCCTCCAGCCTTAAGCCATCAGCATTCAATCTGAATGAGGTACACAGTGGTGATCAACCATTTAAGCAACAGTAATTCAGTTCTTCAACTAAGGTCCCCATTAGCAGTGGAAAAGAGAATGTGGCCGTGGTGAGATCTAAATTCAGCATGGCCGCAGTGCCCTTTTCTGATTTTTCCACCATCTAGTTATGATTCTCCTTCCGCGCTGTGAAATGTGAGTTCCCACTAGGCTTCACAGACTGAAAGAGAAATCTGGCAGAAATAATTTAAGATGTGAAGCAAAGTTGATTAAAGGACCCAACACAGCCCATGTTTCGCCTGATTGCTGTATCAGGGGTTGTATTAATGGTAGCTTCCTTAGATAAGCTGATATTTTCTTCTTGCATATTCATGCATATTCTTCAATAGCTCGATGAGAAGAGTATATTGAAGAATATGCATGAATATGCAAGAAGAAAATATCATTAATACGACCCCTGATGCAGGCAATCGGCCGATACACAGGCCATGTCAGATCCTTTAATAAATTTTGCTTCCTCCGGTTTCTGTCTTTTTTTATCCCATCTGGGCCCAGCAGAAAAATAATTTAGAGAAAGAAACTGGCAACCTTAGACCTTTACTGGACAAGGCTGCAACAGAACATCACCTTAACATTCAAATCAAAGAATTCAGGGATCAATATTCAAATTGCCACAAATGGCTCCTGGCTGTTTAAACCGCTTATAACTGCTGAAAATGCCTGGTTAGCAACTAAGCCAAAACTGGCTACTTTGTGGGTGTTCCGGGTCAGAGTCAGAACTTATATAAGTACATAAGTGTTGCCATATTGGAGGAGTAGCCTAGTGGTTAGTGCAGTGGACTTTGATCCTGGGGAAGAGGATTCAATTCCCACTGCAGCTCCTTGTGACTCTGGGCAAGTCACTTAACCCTCCATTGCCCCTGGTACAAAATAAGTACCTGAATACATGTAAAACCGCTTTGAATGTAGTTGCAAAAACCTCAGAAAGGTGGTATATCAAGTCCCATTTCCCTTTCCCTATTTGAGATTCTACATGGAATGTTGCTGTTGCTACTATTTGAGATTCTGGAATGTTACTACTATTTGAAGATTCTACATGGAATGTTGCTAGTGGAGGAGTAGCCTAGTGGTTAGTGCAGTGGACTTTGATCCTGGGGAATTGGGTTCAATTCCCACTGCAGCTCCTTATGACTCTGGGCAAGTCACTTAAGCCTCCATTGCCCCTGGTACAAAATAAGTACCTGAATATATGTAAACTTCTTTGGATGTAGTTGCAAAAACCTCAGAAATGCGGTATATCAAGTCCCAGTTCCCTTTCCCTATTTGAGATTCTACATGGAATGTTGCTACTATTGGAGATTCTAGATGGAATGTTGCTACTATTGAGATTCTGTTGCTACTATTTGAGATTCTACATGGAATGTTGCTATTCCACTAGCAACATTCCATGTAGAAGCCTGCCCTTGCTCGGCCGCGCAGGCTTCTGTTTCTGTGAGTCTGATGTGCAGGACGTCAGACTCACAGAAACAGAAGCCTGTGCGGCCGCACTGGTGATCTGCAAGGGCAGGCTTCTACATGGAATGTTGTTAGTGGAGGAGTAGCCTAGTGGTTAGTGCAGCAGACTTTGATCCTGGGGAACTGGGTTCAATTCCCACTGCAGCTCCTTGTGACTCTGGGCAAGTCACTTAACCCTCCATTGCCCCTGGTACAAAATAAGTACCTGAATATATGTAAACCTCTTTGAATGTAGTTGCAAAAACCTCAGAAAGGTGGTATATCAAGTCCCATTTCCCTTCCCCTTCCCATACTGGGACAGACTGAAGGTCCATCAAGTCCAGTATCCTGTTTCCAACAGTGGCTAATCCAGGTCACAAATACCTGGCAAGATCCCAAAAATGTACAATACATTTTATGCTGCTTATCTCAGAAACAAGCAGTGGATTTTCCCAAGTCCATTTTAATAACGGCTTATGGACTTTTCTTTTAGGAAGCTATCTAAACTGTTGAAAGTTGCTTCTCAGATATTACTCTGATATCCTTGTTCTGCACTTTATTTTGCCCCAGTACTCTCACCCTTTTCCTCATGGTGTTCTTTACAACTTGAGCCACAGATATGCATTATCTCTTTCATGTGCTCCCCCCCCCCTCGTTTGTTTACACATTCTTTTTATATATATATATATATGTTCCTTTTCATATGCTCCTTTCTCTTCTCAACAGACAGCGTATTTTATCTACATAAGTTCAAAGACGTTGACAAACTGTATAAAAGTGCGTTCTTTTGCTCTTTAATTATATTTCTTTTTATTCTTAATACTGTTCTTTTATCTCATCCTCCTGATGCTTTTTTGGAAGAGCCCTGCTGGCTACGCTACTCATTCTGTGAGTACTTATATACGTAGTCAGCTACAGTCTTCCGCTTCTGCAGCTTCCCTTCTGGAAAGTTGTCAAAACACATGCGGACTGTGAAAAATTGCAAGAAGACTTTATTTATTTATTTGTTACATTTGTATCCCACATTTTCCCACCTATTTGTAGGCTCAATATGGCTTACATAGTACCGGAGAGGCGTTTGCAGACTCCGGTGTAAACAAATAAAGAGTGATATTGTGGTAAGATAAAGTTCATGTGGCACAGCCACACTAGGAAATCGTACAATGGAAGCACTGTGTTATGTCCTGCAAAGAGGTGGGAAAATGTGGGATACAAATGCAACAAATAAATAAATACGTACTTCAGTTTTGTTGTGTTGCAGAGATGTTGGATTGGTAGGGTATGCCTTTTTAAACAGGTTAGTTTTTAGTTTTTTCCGGAAGTTTAGGTGGTCGTACATAGTTTTCAAAGCTTTTGGTAATGCGTTCCACAGTTGTGTGCTTATGTAGGAGAAACTGGATGCAGCTTGGGTAGTGCAGATTTAGGAAACTGGGCATCAAATGGCAGATGAAATTTAACGTGGACAAATGGAAAGTGATGCACGTTGGGAAGAATAATCCAAATCATAGTTATCTGATGTTAGGGTTCACTTTAGGCTCAGGCTGCTTGCTATGTGAATATTCCATCACTGTTTTATTATTACTACCAAGTGTTACATATTAAGGGCATTTGCTTTAAACTTTGTTTTAATATGTTTATCCAGTCCTTATGTGCACATGGTTTTGCTTTTTAAACCTAAAGGTGAATCATAAGGGTGGTTGAACAATTAGGTATAAACTGTGTTGTTTCCGACTACTTGTTTGGGACTGCTTTGGGTCTTGCTGTACATCTGCTGTCTAGAATTTTGGAAGATGGAAATAAGAAAATTAAAATTAAGCTTTGGATGTACTCTGTAGAAGTTGTTTTTTTATTTATTTATTTATTTATTGCATTTGTATCCCACATTTTCCCACATATTTGCAGGTTCAATGTGGCTTACATAGTACCGTAGAGGCATTCGCCCGTTTTCTACTTTTGCAATGCGTGTATAGATGCCTGTTCTGGTGTGTGTATGTTTATATATCTGTCTATGATTCCTGAACATGCAGCATTATTAAAGGACAGCCTTTTAAATGCACAGTTGGGTATATATGCTAATTTCAACTTTGTTAAATATTTCAGACATATCCATCTATTTGCTTTCATGATATAACTGAATTCTGTTATTCTGCCTCACTGTATTTTCAAATGTAAGCTTGGGATAAAGTGGGATATAAATGTTAAAAAGAAATCCTTTATCCTCCACCTTTTATGACACTGCCTATCCAGCTGAATGGTGATGGCACAAGGAAAGCAAGTTTGGTCCAGTGAAGACTAACTCAACATAACCTGTTCCTTAGCTGGGCTCTAGCATTTACCATGTTGAAAATGCAGCCATACCATGTCTCTGTGGTTATGTTCCACTAATACGTTGGCTGGAGTCATTGGGGCTCATTTTCAAAGCACTTAAAGTTCCATAGGTTACATATGTAACTTTCTGTCTGAAAATACAGCTCACTGTTGTCCTACAAGTTTTATCTTTTCTTGGGTATCCAGATAATTTCTGTGTGGGTTTTATTCTGGGGTAGAAAGTGATCTTGTATTTTGCTCCCTATTTTTTTCTGTTACATTTGTATCCCGCGCTTTCCCACTCATGGCAGGCTCAATGCGGCTTAGGTGCTTATTTGTACCTGGGGCAATAGAAGGTTAAGTGACTTGCCCAGAGTCACAAGTTGCTGCCTGTGCCTAAAGTGGGAATTGAACTCAGTTCCCCAGGACCAAAGTCCACCACCCTAACCACTAGGCCACTCCTCCACTGTTGCTACTATTTGAGATTCTAGATGGAATGTTGCTACTATTGAGATTCTACATGGAATGTTGCTATTCCACTAGCAACATTCCATGTAGAAGTCGGCCCTTGCAGATCACCATTGTGGCCGCGCAGGCTTCTACATGGAATGTTGCTAGTGGAATAGCAACATTCCATGTAGAATCTCCAATAGTAGCAACATTCCATGTAGAATCTCCAATAGTATCTATTTTATTTTTGTTACATTTGTACCCTGCGCTTTCCCACTCATGGCAGGCTCAATGCGGCTTACACGGGGCAATGGAGGGTTAAGTGACTTGCCCAGAGTCACAAGGAGCTGCCTGTGCCTGAAGTGGGAATCCAACTCAGTTCCTCAGGACCAAAGTCCACCACCCTAACCACTAGGCCACTACTGTAGATAATCCCTTTTTATTTTTATTTCTCCTGTGCTGTACTGCTTACAGAGAATGTGCTTTTCAGTGTTTCCTTTTCTAATTTTGGTCCTTTATTCAGTAATTGGTGAGGATTGGTCTGTGTTCTGTGAGTGATTCTGTGGCATGTAATTTGTGCATGGATCCATTGGAGTCTGATTTGTCTGGCTTTTCCAATAGGAAGCATATTGCAGTTCTGTACATTCACTGCTGCCTTTTTAAAGGTACAGTTACCGATATTTGTGCGTTCAGAATTGGTGCTGTTAAGTTTGCTACTTAGGCTCTGAGAAGCTTCTTTGCAGGATTTAGTGATACTTCGCAAAGTAATTTGGCAGACAATCCTTTTATTTGTCTGCTCCTTCGTAAGGAGAAGGGGGTGAAAGGAAACCGTCAGGTACTCCAGAGACTTGAACTGGTTCATGTCAGCTTCAGAAAGGAGAGAGAGAGCAATAGAACTAGAGGAAGGGCCAAGAAGACTTATTTCATTAATACAGGTATTTCATATCCTACTAGTAAAAAAGGCCCGTTTCTGACACAAATGAAACGGGCGCTAGCAAGGTTTTCCTCGGAGTGTGTATGTTTGGGAGAGTGTATGTGAGAGTGACTGTTTGAGAATCAGAGTGAAAGTGTGAGTGTGTGTGCGTGAGAGAGAGAGTGAGTCTGGGTGTGAGTGTGTTTGTGAGAGTGTGTGTGTGAGCCGTGCCCTCCCAATCCATGCCCATCTGTCCCCTGCCCCCTCCATTCATCTTTTTCCAGCAATTCCCCTCTTTCCCTGAGCCCTGCCCTCCCTGTTGGATTATTTGTAGTAAATAATTAGCAGATTTTAGTACACACAGCTTCAGCTTTAGAAATGTTAATTTCTTTCTTCATCTCTCTCTCATTCACCCCAGAATAATTCACTGCTGAGTCACTTTAAAGTTGAAGTAACAAAACATCTGTTTACTCACAGTTTGTAGTTAGATTATAATCAGACAGGCTTATATATACATATTACTATACATTTGTATTATCAGCTCCTTCCATGTGCTTAGATGGTAATGGATGCTCACACCACCATAGATCCTCTCAGGTTAGGAGAGATCATGAGCTCCATGTGCTCCATGTGCTGCATCTGCCCCCCACAGGAAGTTGCATAGCTGTGTGACCTCTCTAAGTAATTCACATCAGAGGTCACAGAGTAATCACAGAGAAATAATAAGGTGACAGGCAATGCATGTAAAATACAATTACATTCCAACAAACCCCTTCTCATGCATAACTGTCATGCAATTATTTATTCATACAAAGTCCAAGCTTTATACGCAGATTCACAAAATGTTCTCTGGGTAACGGTTTGGTCATGATGTCAGCTGTCATCTCACTGGTGTGACAATAGTGTAGACTGATGACCCCTTCTTTTGCCAACTCTCGCACGTTGTGGTATTTCGTTGCGATGTGCTTGGTGCGTGACTGAACCTTGTCATTCTGTGACAGTCGGATGCAGCTCTGATTATCTTCCATTATCTGGATTGGTCTCTTTTCAGCTATTCCGAAATCCAGCATAAGTTTTTCAATCCACATCAGTTCTCTGCACGCTTCCGATACGGCCACATATTCAGCTTCTGTAGAAGACAGACTCACAATACTTTGTTTATGACTGGCCCATGAAATTTGTACATTTCCATACATAAACACATATCCACTTGTGGATTTATAATCAGAATGATCCCCTGCCCAATCTGAATCACAGTAACATATTAGTTTTGGATTACTATTGGCTGAAATCTTTAATTTACAATCAATGGTACCCTTTAAATACCTTACCATCCTTTTAACTGCAGTCCAATCTGATTTGGTAGGTGAGCTGACCCTTCTGCTCAAAATTCCTACTGCATTTGCTATATCAGCCCTGTATGTGGTAGTTAGATATAAAAGCTTACCTATGGCTGATCTATATTGGATGTTATCTGGTAAAGGTTCTCTTACTGTTTCATCCTTCAGAAAATCAGTGATCATGGGAGTGCTTACAACTTGGGCATCTTGCATACCTAAACTTTCAATAAGCTCATTTATTTTCTGCTTCTGGCTTAGAAGATAAGAACCATCATTTTGTTTCTCAATTTCTATACCAAGATAGTATGACACATTACCAAGTTCTTTTATCTCAACATTGTGGTTTAAACACTTTACAATGTCCTTGTACTCTTGCTCACTTTTGCTTGCAATGAGCAGATCATCAACAAAAGCTAAAATGTATGCATATTGTCCATTTCTGCACCTAGTGTACAAGCATTTATCTGCTTCACCTTGCTTAAATCCTAAATTTGTCAATATTTCATGCAATTTTTCATTCCAACATTTTTCACTTTGCTTTAATCCATAAAGACCTTTGTTTAATTTACACACTAGCTGTCTTTGTTTTGTATTTATGAAACCTGTTGGTTGTTCCATGTACAAGTCTTCAGTTATATCTCCGTGAAGAAATGCTGTTTTCACATCAATGTGGTTGACTTGCATGCCTTTTGAGACTGCAATGCTCAGAAGTGTTCTTATTGTCGTGTGTTTCACTACAGGTGCAAACACTTCATCAAAATCTTCTCCATATTTTTGAAGATATCCCTTTGCGACTAATCTGGCTTTATACCTTTCCACTTTTCCTTGTGCATTCCTTTTTAACTTGAATACCCATTTGCATCCTATAGCTTTCTTGCCAGGAGGTAATTTTGTAAGAATCCAAGTATTATTTTTATCCAATGCATCAATTTCTTCTTGTGCAGCTTTATGCCATTCAGCAGCTTCTTCTGCTGGCATTTTCTCAATCTCATCCCATGTTAAGGGCTCTTGAGCTTCTGCTGACTTTGTTAAGTAAGACAGTCTTGGGGGTGGAACACCTTTGTTTTCCCTGGATGAGCGTCTGACAACAGGTTGGTCTGACCTTTCCGCATCCTCTAAATCTGAGAGTTCTTCTCCAATTGATTCCCCTTCTCCAACTGTACTGTCTTCTTCAATGATCCTTTCTGTGTCTGCTTCCTCTGCCTGTTCCTCGTTAGATACAGGTGAGTTGCTTTCAGACATCTGCCTTGGTATGGCATTTATATACACTGGCATGTCTATTATGGTTCTAGTTTCATATTCTGGATGATAAGGCTCATCTGGGATAATCCAGCCTTTATCAACCCTTTTGTTTTCATCAAAATATGTAACATGTCTTATGCCAACAATGCCAGTTTTCAGATTTAAAATTCTATATCCTTTGTGTCCTGGAGCATAGCCAACTAAAATGCCCCTTTCTGTTGTGGAATCCAGCTTATGCCTTCTTTGCTTTGGTACATGAGCATATGCTGTACTTCCAAATGTTCTTATGTGTGACAGGTTTGGCTTCCTACCATGCCATGTCTCATGTGGTGTGCGCTCAGCGCCTTTAGTTGGCATTCTGTTTTGTAGGTACATTGCTGTGAGAATGGCTTCCCCCCATAGTCTTTTAGGGAGATTGCTATCTGACAGCATACATCTGGTCATTTCCACAAGTGACCTAAATTTTCTCTCTGCAACAGAATTTTGCTCTGGTGTATAAGCTACTGTTGTGATATGCTGAATGCCTTCTTGTTCTAGAAATGTGCGCATGCTTTGTGAAATGAACTCACCACCATTGTCGGTCTGAAGAACCTTTGGTTTTCTTTCAAATTTATTGCTCACCATGGCTACGTATTTCTTCAGCATGTCTGTGACTTGACTTTTCTCTTTCAGCAATAGGCCACACAATATCTAGAGAAATCATCCAAGAATATTAGCACAAATCTGTTATTTCCCAATGATGGGATATTAAACGGTCCACATAAGTCACTGTGTATTAAGTCCAGCACTTTATTACTCCTATTTCCTGTGTATGCAGGAAATGAGGGTCTCACACCTTTTTGAGTAACACAGTCTATGCATTTCTCCATTTTACCAGCATCTGCACTTATCTGAATGCCGGTGGCCAGTTGCTTACTGTAAAGATCCTGGATCACCTTAGAATCACGATGTCCCAGGCGGCGGTGCCAGATTTCCAGACTACATTTACCATCATTCTTCCTTACTTGCGCCATATGTGAGGCTTCACCTGAAATGCTCAGTTTATAAACATCATTATGCATAAAAGCTTCAGCATACACTTCATCATTTTTAGAGATTGTGCACTTACTGTTTTCAAAATGAATCACAAATCCCTTCTTATCTAATGTAGATACACTAAGCATATTGCAAACTGCTTGGGGAATATACAAGACATCACTTACAGGAATTTCTTTAACTTCATTAGACACTTTGCATTTTAAGAATCCAATACCTTTTGCTTGGATCTTAGCAGTCCCTGCGTTTGCAGTTTTAAGAATACCTTCCTCTGGACACATTTCCTGAAAGAAATCCTTACAATTGGTTAAATGGCATGTGCTCCCCGAATCCAAAATCCAAGTACTTTCATTTGAATTATTATTTACCATAGTCAAAGATTTTTCTGTCATTAGAAAGCCCTTGTGTTTATCTTTGTCCTTCATACATTTCCTGGTTTGAAAATTCTTTAGTTCCATTGGCTTAGGTGAGTTAGAGGGAGTGTTTTGTGTTTCCTTACACCATTTAGATACATGTCCCTCCTTTCCACATGAGTAGCAAATCAGCTTGCCCTTGGGTGGAGTTTTCCCATAGCTCCGCCTTCCTCTGTTCTTTGCCAAGAAATTTGTTTCATTTCTCTCTGACTGACTTTGAGAACACATCTCCTCAGAATCATTTATTATGCATTCCTGCCTTAGTTTTGATGTTGCCTGTTCAAAAGATTGCCCTTCAATGGCCTCATTTACAGACCTAAAGACATCAAACTTCTTTGATAGTGAGGTAAAAAGAAATGCTCTTTTCAATGCATCACACATGGGAATTCCAGAAAGTTCTAGCTTTTGAAATGAAGACATAAGATGCATAATGTGATCATTACATTTACTTTTATCCCTTAATTTGGTTTCATTCAACTCTGCCAGCCAAATTGGTTGCTGCTTTGCATATGTAGTTGCATACATAGTTCTCAGTTTATATAAAATGTCCTTTGGTGTATCTTTTCCCTCCACTAATATGGCTTGTTTCTCTGAGAGAGCTTCCAAAAGCATGCACTTCACATAATAGTTTGCATTGTCCCATTCAGCCATATTTTCAGCTGTTCTGTCTTGGTCTAAGCATATATGTAATCCTTTTGCTCGAAGGAGACATATGAATCTTAGTTCCCACTGCTGATAATTAAACTCAGTTAATTTAGGCACCTTGAGAGAATAGAAAAATGGTGAATTTCCTCCCTCAGCCATTTTCTTAGCCTTCTGTCTGCTGTGTGGGGGAGAGAGAGACAGACTGAATCTTTCCTTTAAAACTTAAGAGAAAAAATGTGGCCTTTTTTTCTGCCTGGTAATATTTCTCTTCTTTTTCAATTCCTGAGCCCTGGGCCCATAACCCTTTTGTTGGATTATTTGTAGTAAATAATTAGCAGATTTTAGTACACACAGCTTCAGCTTTAGAAATGTTAATTTCTTTCTTCATCTCTCTCTCATTCACCCCAGAATAATTCACTGCTGAGTCACTTTAAAGTTGAAGTAACAAAACATCTGTTTACTCACAGTTTGTAGTTAGATTATAATCAGACAGGCTTATATATACATATTACTATACATTTGTATTATCAGCTCCTTCCATGTGCTTAGATGGTAATGGATGCTCACACCACCATAGATCCTCTCAGGTTAGGAGAGATCATGAGCTCCATGTGCTCCATGTGCTGCATCTGCCCCCCACAGGAAGTTGCATAGCTGTGTGACCTCTCTAAGTAATTCACATCAGAGGTCACAGAGTAATCACAGAGAAATAATAAGGTGACAGGCAATGCATGTAAAATACAATTACATTCCAACACTCCCAATCCATGGCCATCCATGCTCCTCTGTCACCTGTCCCCTCCATTCATCCCTATCCAGCAATTCCCCTTTCTCTCTGCCCTGCAATCCATATCCATCCATGCCCATCTGTCCCCTCCGTTCATCCCTATCCAGCAATTCCCCTCTCTCCCTGAGCCCTGCCCTCCCAATCCATGCCCATCCATGCTCCTCTGTCACCTGCCCCCTCCATTCATCCCTATCCAGCAATTCCCCTCTCTCCCAGAGCTCTGCCCTGCAATCCATATCCATCCATGCTCCTCTGTCACCTGCCCCCTCCATTCATCCCTATCCAGCATTTCCCCTCTCTCCCTGAGCCCTGCCCTGCAATCCATATCCATCCATGCCCATCTGTCCCCTCCATTCATCCCTATCCAGCAATTCCCCTCTCCCTGAGCCCTGCCCTCCCAATACATGGCCATCCATGCTCCTCTGTCACTTGCCCCCTCCATTCATCCCTATCCAGCAATTCCCCTCTCTCCCTGAGCCCTGCTGTGCAATCCATATCCATCCATGCTCATCTGTCCCCTCCATTCATCCCTATCCAGCAATTCCCCTCTCCCTGAGCCCTGCCCTCCCAATCCATGCCCTTCCGTGCTCCTCTGTCACCTGCCCCCTCCATTCATCCCTTTTCAGCAATTCCCCTCTCTCCCTGAGCCCTGCTGTGCAATCCATATCCATCCATGCTCATCTGTCCCCTCCATTCATCCCTATCCAGCAATTCCCCTCTCCCTGAGCCCTGCCCTCCCAATCCATGTCCATCCATGCTCCTCTGTCCCCTGTCGCCTCCATTCATCCTTTTCCTGCAAGTCCCCTCTCTCCCTTCCATGACCCCCCCTCGCATCCATGCTCCTCTTTCTCCCATGTCCCAGCCTGGCCCGCCCTCTTCTCCCCCCCCCCCCTTCGCATCCTTGCCCTCCCCCTTCGCATCCATGCTGTCGTTTCTCCCCTGCCCTCCCGCTCCCATTGTTCTTCTTTACTGCCCATCCTCTTCTCTTTCCCTTTTTTTTTTTTTTTCTTCTTCTTTTTAAATTTACCTCCGTGGTGGTTCCGGCAGCGTAGCGTCAGGGAAGGAGGCGGCGTTCCCGACGTCTAGCCTTTCCTTCGCTGTGTTCCGCCTTCTTCTGACGTCATATTTGACGTCAGAAGAAGGCGGATCTCAGCGAAGGGAAGGCTGGAGACGTCGGGAGCACCGCCTCCTTCCCTGACACTGCGCTGCCGGATTTGTTTGTTCTTGTTTCCGCTCCGCCCTTGACGTCATGACGTTTGACGCGAGGGCGGGGCAGAGACGGCTGGGTGGCTTCACACCACGAACGCCACGAACCCTTCAGGGAGTGTTTTAGTGACTTCAGAACGTTGTCCTCATTAGAACGTTCACGGTGCGTTTTATTATATTAGATATAATAAAATGCACCTCCAACATTCTGAAACTGACTGCATGGCTGAGGCATTCCTGCTCTCTGTATCCATCTCCTGAATTGACATCACGTACTTCCGGTTCGTCACAAGCAGAAGTGACCAACCACACGAGGTTTCTCGGCTTCAGAATGTTGGAGGTGCATTCTATTAAATAGGATTGGTCAGTTCCTTGAAGCACAGCCAGAGCTCAGCGTCCTGCACAGTAACGCTCAGACACCAGAGAGGGGGTGGGGGGCCTGACAACAGAGAGAGGGAGGGAGGGAAGCCTGACACCAGAGAGGGGGGGACGTATCTCTGTCACACTCTCTCTCTCTCTCTCTCTCTCTCTCTCTCTCACAGTCAATGTCTTTCTCTCACTCTCACACACTCTATGTCTCACACTTTATCACATTCACTCTCTATGTGTCACACAGTCACTCACACACTCTCTTGGTCTCATACACTCAGTCTCACAGACAGTCTGTGTCTCACACACACTCTCGCACACACTGTGTGTGAAACACACTCTCTCTCTCTCACACTGTCTCACATACGCACTTGCACACACTCTCATTCTCACATACACACTCGCACCCAGACTCACTCTCTCTCTCTCTCTCTCACACACACACACACACACACACTCACACATTCACTCTCTCTCTCACACACAGTCACTCTCACATACACTCTCTCAAACATAAACACTCCGAGGAAAACCTTGCTAGCGCCCATTTCATTTGTGTCAGAAACGGGCCTTTTTTACTAGTCTAATATAATAAAACGCACCGTGAACGTTCTGAAGACAACGTTCTGTGAAGCCGGAAGTTTGAAGCCGGAAGCTTCAAGCTGAAGCCCTGAAGCCCTGAAGCCTTGAAGCCTTGAAGCCATCTGACGTCACTCCCAGTGAAGCCTTCAAGCCAGCCAGCCGTCTCTGCCCCGCCCTCGCCTCAAACCAAACAAATCGGGAAGCGAAGCGTCAGGGAAGGAGGCGGCGCTCCCGACGTAAAGCTAGACGTCGGGAGCGCCGCCTCCTTCCCTGACGCTTCGCTGCACGAACCGCCACGGAGGTAAAGTTAAAACGAAGAAGAAAAAAAAAAAAAGGAAGCATGGATGCGAACGGGGGGGGGGGGGGGGGGATGCATGGATGCGAAGGGGGGGCATGGATGCGAGGCATGGATGCGAAGTGGGGGGGGGGGAGAAGAGGGCGGGCCAGGCTGGGACATGGGAGAGAGAGTAGCATGGATGCGAGGGGGGGGTCATGGAAGGGCAAGAGGGGACTTGCTGGAAAAGGATGAATGGAGGCGGCAGGGGACAGAGGAGCATGGATGGGCATGGATTGGGAGGGCACGACTCAGGGACAGAGGGGAATTGCTGGAAAAGGATGAATGGAGGCGGCAGGGGACAGAGGAGCATGGATGGGTATGGATTAGGAGGGCAGGGCACAGGGAGAGAGGGGAATTACTAGAAATGGATGAATGGAGGGGGCAGGGGAAAGAGGGGCATGGATTGGGAGGGCAGGACTCAGGGAGAGAGGGAAATTGCTGGATAGGGAAAAATGGAGGGGCCAGGTGACAGATGAGCATGGATGGGCATGGATTGGAAGGGGCAGGACACAGGGAGAGGGGAATTGCTGGATAGGGATGAATGGATGGGACAGATGGGCATGGATGGATATGGATTGCACAGCAGGCCTCAGGCATAGAGGGGAAATGCAGGATAGGGAAAAATGGAGGGGCCAGGTGACAGAGGAGCATGGATGGGCATGGATTGGAAGGGCAGGACTCAGGGAGAGGGGAATTGCTGGATAGGGATGAATGGAGGGGACAGATGGGCATGGATGGATATGGATTGCACAGCAGGCCTCAGGCAGAGAGGGGAAATGCTGGATAGGAAAAAATGGAGGGGCCAGGTGACAGATGAGCATGGATGGGCATGGATTGGAAGGGCAGGACTCAGGGAGAGGGGAATTGCTGGATAGGGATGAATGGAGGGGACAGATGGGCATGGATGGATATGGATTGCAGAGCAGGCCTCAGGCAGAGAGGGGAAATGCTGGATAGGGAAAAATGGAGGGGCCAAGTGACAGAGGAGCATGGATGGGCATGGATTGGAAGGGCAGGACTCAGGGAGAGGGGAATTGCTGCATAGGGATGAATGGAGGGCACAGATGGGCATGGATGGATATGGATTGCAGGGCAGGCCTCAGGCAGAGAGGGGAAATGCTGGATAGGGATGAATGGAGGGGGCAGGTGACAGACAAACATGGATGGCCATGGATTGGGAGGGCACGACTCAGGGACAGAGGGGAATTGCTGGAAAAGGATGAATGGAGGGGGCAGGGGACAGATGGCCATGGATTGGGAGGGCACGGCTCACACACACACTCGCTTGGTGTCATACACTCACTCTCACAGAGAATCTGTGTCTCACACACACACTCTCTCTCTTGCCCACACACACACACTCTCTCACACTGTGTCTCACATACAGACTTGCACACACTCTCATTCTCACACACACTCTCTCACAAACACACTCACACCCAGACTCACTCTCTCTCACACACTCACACTTTCACTCTGACTCTCAAACAGTCACTCTCACATACACTCTCCCAAACATACACACTCCAAGGAAAACCTTGCTAGCGCCCGTTTCATTTGTGTCAGAAACGGGCCTTTTTTACTAGTTTCTTATAAAGTAAAGTTGAGGGATCTGTGCCACTGCAGTAATTATTTTCCAGAATACTGTGATGTGTGTTGAGAGGTTGACCAGACTCCAGTCTACTATAACGGTAATGTTTAAGTTATGGGATAATGCAGCGTCATTAAAAAATCTCAGTGCTTCCAAGGTTTCCATAAGTGTGCATGGTTTTTTTTTTCATTTTTTTTAGTTTTATTTATTTATTTAACACATTTATATCCCACATTTTCCCACTTAGTTGCAGGCTCAATGTGGCTTACACAGTACCGTAAAGCTCTGGTTCAATATTACAGATACATAATAAAGTAGAAAGCATGATAAGAAACATAAGTATAAGCTACAAGGAATGAAGCGGGGGTGGTAATAAAGATGCAGGACAGATGTTTTACTTAGAAATATGTTATCAAGTGCACTCTAAGGCATTATTTAGGAGTATACCAAGCATTACTCGCACCTATATGCCTAGTACCCCGCCCCAGTTAACTCTGGGCCCCCCACCGAAATGTCAGGTCTAGCTACGCCCCTGGATTAAGTACATGCAGTCTCAATACGGGCTGTGTTTTGGCACTATATCGCCTGCATCAGGAATCCATGAGTGCTGAAGAAGACATAACATAAACACATTGGAAACAAAAATGAACATAGGAAGGGACACGAAAATAATAATAGCAGGGTCTTTTTACTAAGGAACAGTAGGCCCAGGGCCACCGAGACTGGGCCAGGCCTGGGACAAGGCCGCCCCCGGGCCCCCCTACACCCGCCACCGGGCCCTCTGCACTGACCTTAAGCGCCTCATCTTCGAAAGCGCAGCAAGCAGCGGCAGACCACTCCTTCCTTCCCTGTCCCGCCCTCGCGGAAGTTACGTCAGGCGAGGGCGGGACACAGAAGGAAGGAGTGGTCTGCCGCTGCTTGCTGCACTTTCGAAGGTGAGTCGCTTAAGTTCAATGTCAGGGAGCGACGGAGGGAAGGCGGGCTGGACTGCGGCGGCAGCGCCGGGCCCCCCCACCCCGGAGGCCCGGGCCCGGGGAATTTTGTCCCCTCTGTCCCCCCCCCTCTCGGCAGCCCTGAGTGGGCCTAATGCAGGCCTACTGCACACTAAAAGGGCAGTACCGCGGAATCTGCTAATCCTGCACTGGAAAATGTTTTTTTATTTTCCAGCGCAGGGCGCAGGACGCGTGTCCATGGGCGGAAAGCAGATGTCCCGGCGGTGCTAATTAGGTAGCACAGGAACATTACTACATGCTACCCAATTAGAACGGAAGCCCTTACCGGCTCCTAAATAGGTGGCAGTTACGGGATCCCGCGGTAATGGCCACGCGGTAATGGGGAAATTAGCATGTGGCCATGACAAAAAAAAAACCAACACAGCCTTTTTACTGGCGCACTAAAGGTGGCTGCAGAACATGGGAAACTGCCACCTTTTAGCGTGCCTTAGTAAAAAAAAAAAAAAAAAAAAGACCCCTAAACAATTTTTAGTTTTGATTTAAAAAATTAATAAATAAAATAAGAAAACTTTAAAACAAACAAGGATACGGGTAAAAGTACAAACTAATGACTCATTGATTTGATGTCTTGCATTGGAAATAAGTGGGAACCTACTCAGTGTAGCAGGCAGGACCTATACTTTTCCTTTGACTGCAGCTGCTCCTCCAAAAGCTTCTGCCCTGGGCGACGGCCTCAGGGTCGTGGAGGGGTGGGGGTGGGGCAAGATTCCCCAGGCCTGGCCTCCAAGGGGGGCCTGGCGCCAGCTAGGCTTCCGAAGGCAGGCAGAAGGTTCTGCCCCCCTGGTTTGTCTCTCTACTGCTTCTGTGTGCTGGGACCCAGGTGATTGCGTTAACGTGATAACCTGTGTCCCGGCACATAGGAGCAGTAAAAACAACAGACTGAGGAAGGAACAGATGCAGGATGGTAACATGGGGGGGGGGGGGGTAGCGGTAGCCCGATTGGGGTGGGGGGGGGTAGAGACAGCGGCTCGAGTGAGGTGGGGGGAGGAAGAAGCAGTGGCCCTAGTGAGGTCCAGAGTGGCCGACGGCCCTACCATGGGACCCAGCTTTGTCTCTCGGTGGCCCTGGACTTTCTTGTCTGGCCTAAAGGTTAAGCCAGCTGTGCAGCTCTTTGCTGCTGTCCTAGCTGACTGCATAGTCTGGCCTAATGGTTAAGCCGGCTGTGCTGGTTCTGTTGTCTCCCAAAAGCTGCTGCCCTAGGCGACTGCCTGGTCTGCCTAATGGCTCAGGCAGCTGTGATGATCTGAGGTGTTTGCTGCTGCTGCTGCTGAGATTTTGCTTCTTCTGTTTCTGTATCAGATTTTTTTTTTTCCTCTACGATCCTTTTCCCACAGACTCACATACACTTATTCATACTTCCTGTTGCTACTAGCAACTAGTGGAAAGAAGTTGACTGCAATACCACACTGGGGCTTTACTACCATGGAAAGTTTGCTCAGCCAGGCGCCTTGCTCAAACATCGCTTTCTAAGCATAATCCTTTTGCTCTCAGGTGGTATCAGACAGGCTTTCCAGCAGCTGAGTACAGGTGAGGACAATGCAATTTCATTTGCCGCTTCACAAAACAGTCCACACGGTGTTTTTGCAGTTCCCAGCACGTGTGATTATGTTCCAAAGTCAAAGCAGAAGATCATCGACCTCAAAATAAATAACAGTTCATAGAATTAAAAGTCTTCATCACATAATAGTGAACAAATTTAGCCTGGCTCACATTCTCAGTCCAGAAAGCAGGACTCAGGGATAGAGGGCCAGATGCACTAAAGTCGACGTTAGAGCCGTTCCCTACCGAATTCCGTAGTGAATCGGTAGGGAACGGCTATGCATCAAGGAAATGGAATGCAAATGAGCTACTCGTCGTAGCTCACTTGCATTCTCTCTTCCATCGTAAAACAGAGCAGCAAAGCGGTGCGCTGGCTGCTCTACGCATGCCAAACATGTGAAGACGCCGCGCCGCTCACCCCCCCCCCCCCGCCGCAATAATAAAAACAGTGTCAAATCGGAATGACTGGTGTGGAAACCGCCAAAATCTTTACAAATTTTTTTTTTAAAGTTATGTCACCTTCACTGAAGATGTACTTGCTCATACCGTACTTGCCAACAGTCTACCTGCGCTCCACCTACAATCCTCCAGAGAAAAGAGAATCAGGTTGAGCTTCAGAACTTCACACGTACATGAGCAGACATAAGCCAGGAATATATGCAGCATCAACAAGGCTCTGGACAGTGGCCGGCCTCAACTGCCAGAAAAGTGAAGGAGAGCACAGTTGAGGCCGGCCATCATCCACGTCTTTGATACCCGTCCATCTTCCTCCCCTAGGTCTCTTTCAGTCAATCATAGTGCGTTTAGTTCACCTAAACGCGCTGTGATTGGCTGAGAGACCTCCAGGTCTCTCTCTCAGCTGAGCTAAACGTGCTGTGATTGGCTGAGAGAGACCTAGGGGCGGAAGATGGACAGGTATCGAAGACGTGGATGATGGCTGACCTCAACTGCACTCTCCTTCACTTTTTTTGCAGTTGAGGCCGGCTATCGTCCACGCTCTTCCTGAGCAGAGCCTTGTTGATGCATATATTCCTGGCTTATGTCTGCTCATGTACGTGTGAAGTTCTGAAGCTCACCGGTCTCTAGGGTCCCGTTCACAGCAGCCCCAGCCTAACGAGAGGTGCAGACCTTCCATTAGGTTGTCCACGGTAAGGGGAATCGGAAAACGGTTGTGCAGCTCATTATAATCATCTGCATTCCGTTAGCTGCTACCATCGTCGTAAAATGGCTTTTAGTGCATGCCAGGGTTTACTACTTGCTCGTTATTGGCTCGTTAGATTTAGTGCATCTGGCCCAAAGTTCTTAGAGGTCTCCCGCTAACACTGGGTTGTTTCCACTTCTTTCCGATCCAAGATGTTACTTGCCGGGAGCCAGCTGCACCCTTTTTTGGGGGGGCCAGTCTTGTAGCATGAGCTGTGCAAATGTTGGGAGCTCATATTGCAAGAATGGCCATATGGTGCAGCGGTAAAGAAAATGCAGAGATTAGAGCTGGTGATGGAAAAGGGCAGAGGTAACAGTAGTTTACAAGATTAATAGGTCAGAAGGTTAGGCATGGGGAAGAAAAGAACAGATAATAAGCTGAAGAGTGACAATACTTGTATGTGTTTCAGTCAGGGGCGTAGCCAGCCTCCCGTGGGGGAGGGGTCCAGAGCCCGGGGGGAGGGGCACATTTTAGCCCTCCCCCCGGCGCCGCCCCCCCCCATGACATTGCCGCCCCCCCTCCCGCCGCAAAACCGCCGCCGCTGCAGCCTACCTTTACTTTTGCTGGTGGGGGATCCCACTCCCCGCCAGCCGACGTCTTCTTCTCAGTCGCTTCCAGCTCTTCAATTTGTTTGCTGACGTCCTGCACGTTGTACATGCAGGACGTCAGACTCAGAGAACAGAACTGTTCTCTGAGTCTGACATCCTGCACGTACAACGTGCAAAACGTCAGCAAACAAATTGAAGAGCAGGAAGGACTGAGAAGACATCGACTGGCGGGGAGTGGGATCCCCCGCCAGCAAAAGTAAAGGTAGGCGGCGGCGGGTTCGCCGGGAGGGGGGTCCGGGGGCGAATTTGCGGGGGCCCCGGCCCCCTCAGGCCCCACGTAGCTACGCCACTGGTTTCAGTGGTTTAGCGTTTCTGGAAGGGGAACGGGATGTGTAAAAGATAATGTTGTTGACGGGGGGGGGGGGGGTGTGAGGTGGGTACTGGACCCCCAAACGAGGAATAGCTGGAACAAAAGGCCTTAAAAAGGGGTAAAACTTGGACTGGATGAACCCTGCTGGATAAATCTGGAGATTCACCTATACCTAAAGACTGTGGGTGCTTGCATGTGCCCATTTCAGAAAGCTTTAGATCTGGTTGCAGCTTCTCTTCTTAAGTCAGTGGCTGTCCAAGTCTGCAAAAGATGTTTATCATTCTCAGCTCCTCCTCCTCCTTTCTTCTCTGGACTTCCTTGAAGAGGGTGACGCAATAAAAATGGAAATTGCCAAGCTGTGCCTTGCTCAAAGCAGGTGCTAGGAATTTAAGGACTAATATATAATTAGGGCTTTTATTTTTAGTAACATAGTAACATAGTAGATGACGGCAGAAAAAGATCTGCACGGTCCATCCAGTCTGCCCAACAAGATAAATTCATATGTGCTACTTTTTATTTGTACCTGTTCTCTTCAGGGCACAGACCGTATAAGTCTGCCCAGCACTATCCCCGCCTCCCAACCACTAGCCCCGCCTCCCACCACCGGCTCTGCCACCTAAACTTGGCTAAGCTCCCAAGGATACATTCCTTCTGAACAGGATTTAAACATTTAAACATTGTAAATTTATGGCCCAATATTCAAAAATGAAGGTCAGCCACTGAAGTGGAAGAACAAAAAACACTAAGAATGTGAAGGAATAAGCAGGAGAGTAGAGTAGACAACAGGACATTTCCAAAAACATGAGGGAGTCGAAGAATGTCATACACAGGATTTATTTATAAAAAGCCACTAGTCAACTTGACATGGCACCGTGTTTCGGTCAAAGTGCCTGCCTCAGGAGTCTTATTGTAATTACAGATTCATCAAATAGTGTGTTAAGATGTCACAGAATGCTGAGGTGCATTCTTAGTCTTTTTTTAAAAATACGCCTACATTTTCATGCGGATTATTGAATACGCTGCGCACCCATCCACACAACTAAATTTAGTAGTAGCCTAGTGGTTAGTGCAGTGGACTTTGATCCTGGGGAACTGAGTTCGATTCCCACTGCAGCTCCCTGTGACTCTGGGCAAGTCACTTCCATTGCCCTGGTACAAAATAAGTACCTGAATATATGTAAACCCGCTTTGAATGTAGTTGCAAAAACCTCAGAAAGATGGTTCATCAAGTCCAATTTCCCTTTCCCTATTTGAGATTCTACATGGAATGTTGCTGTTGCTACTATTTGAGATTCTGGAATGTTGCTACTATTTGAAGATTCTACGTGGAATGTTGCTAGTGTAGCCTAGTGGTTAGTGTAGCAGACTTTGATCCCAGGGAACTGGGTTGAATTCCCACTGCAGCTCCTTGTGACTCTGGGCAAGTCACTTAACCCTCCATTGCCCCTGGTACAAAATAAGTACCTGAATATATGTAAACCCGCTTTGAATGTAGTTGCAAAAACCTCAGAAAGATGGTTCATCAAGTCCAATTTCCCTTTCCCTATTTGAGATTCTACATGGAATGTTGCTGTTGCTACTATTTGAGATTCTGGAATGTTGCTACTATTTGAAGATTCTACGTGGAATGTTGCTAGTGTAGCCTAGTGGTTAGTGTAGCAGACTTTGATCCCAGGGAACTGGGTTGAATTCCCACTGCAGCTCCTTGTGACTCTGGGCAAGTCACTTAACCCTCCATTGCCCCTGGTACAAAATAAGTACCTGAATATATGTAAACCGCTTTGAATGTAGTTGCAAAACCCTCAGAAAGGCAGTATATCAAGTCCCATTTCCCTTTTTAATCAATTAAGCTGCACATGCAGTTCGGCCACACTGCCAAATCTGAACGTGCAACTTTAGTCACCATATATAGAATTTCGTCCTAGGTGTTGGGGGGGGAGGGGGCTGTTTTCATGGCATTGTCTCCAAATGGGTTAACTATGCTCATACCATGACAGTAATAAACCTCACTCCTAAGCAAGGGGGCAGTGTGTGGAGCATGAACCCTGTCTCTCAAATGTACTGCTAACATTCACTCTTGTGCTTGCATCGTGCTCAAGAGAGCTTGCTATAGAGTTCATAAGATATAACATGTACTTGAAAATTTCTTTTAGTAAAGCCTGTGGCTCCTAAATTAAAGGGGAGATATTTCTGTATCTTCCGGCCGCATTTTCTTGGTCTCCGACTGCACTTCTTGATCCTTGAGTCTCTTTTCTCTCTCCACATGATTGTAGGAATAATCACTTGGCACTGAGCCCTTTATTATCAATGCTGTTCTTATGTTTTTCGCCTTTACACCATGTCTGCTTTTCTAGCATCAAGCTTTTTATTGGTTGGAATGGCTCGTTGAAGTTACAAGAAATCGGTTTGCACCACACTGCTATTTCTGGGACCCCCTCCAGGTGGAAAAGAATAGGAAACATCCGTTTCTATCTGTTTCTGTTGATTGGAATAGTTCTTTGAAGCAGGGGCGTAGCCAGACTTCGGCGGGAGGGGGGTCCAGAGCCCGAGGTGAGGGGGCATGTTTTAGCCCCCCCCCCCGGCGCCACCGATCCCCCCCCCGCCATTGCTAAACCACCCCCGCCATCAAATTTGACCCCCCCCCTGCCATTGCCGACCCTCTCGATCACCCCTCCCGCCGCCAACCCGCCATCTCCTACCTTTGCTGGTGGGGGACCCCAACCCCCGCCAGCCGAGCCGAGGTCCTCTTCTTCCCAATCCCACGCAAGGCTTCGTTCTAGTCTGACATCCTGCACGTTGTACAGGATTGGGAAGAAGAGGACCTCGGCTCGGCTGGCGGGGGTTGGGGTCCCCCACCAGCAAAGATAGGTGGCAGGGGGGTCCAGGGGCAAATCTACAGGGGCCCAGGCCCCCATGGCCCCATACTGGCTACGCCCCTGCTTTGAAGGTAGAGGAAATCAGTATTGAGTGATGTTTTTATGCCACACTGCTATTTCTGAACCCTCTTCAGGTGGAATAGGATAGATCCATTCCTATCTGTTTTTAGTAGTTGAAATAGTTCTTTGCAACAGAGCAGGGTGAAAGTCAGAAATCGTCCCACTAAAAGGTTTTAAAAAAAATCTATGTATTGACTCTGCGTATCCGTGGATTAGGGCTAGCTTGTATCACACTTTCTGAGACTCGAGCAGCCAATTAAGCAGGATATTATTACAGTTGACGTGGCATACTTTGCTCTTCCTTGCTGTCTTTTCTCGCCTGTTACATAATTGACGACAGGCTCCCTCCATCCCTGCTGTATCTTGTGACAGTGCTGACGTCTACGGATGAACATCAGAATACAGCAACTGTTTAATACCTGACAACTATAAAAGGCTTTACCTTCTCTAAATCTGGGATCTTGTGCACACCTGAGTCCAACTCAGTGGCGTATCTACGGGTGGGTCTAGGTGGGCACAAGTCCACCCATTCTTGCCTCAGGCCCACCCAGTCTAGTGGAACCCAAAGCACCTCATTGGCGGTGCCTCACGCTTCTCTCTCGCTCTCTTGACAGCTGCCCGTCTCTCTCTAAATTCCCGAACCCCGTCTCCGTCTACCTTTGAGCTATCACAGGCAGTGATTCCTGTAATTAACCTGCATCAGCCCTTCTTCACTAGCAGGGACATGGTAGAGGGAAGCCTGCAGGGCTGTCACAGGCTGCTTACTGGAATCGCTGCCACCAGCGGCCTGGAGATAGAACGAGGAGGGAGAAAGGAGCAGATGCCGGCGGGTAGTAGGAGTGTGATGTGATCAATTTTCCTAGAGTTAGTCAGCAATTGGAGTGGAGGAGTGGCCTAGTGGTTAGGGTGGTGGACTTTGGTCCTGGGGAACTGAGGAACTGAGTTCGATTCCCACTTCAGGCACAGGCAGCTCCTTGTGACTCTGGGCAAGTCACTTAACCCTCCATTGCCCCATGTTGAAACTGAAGCAACAACCAGCGACAGCTGCTGGGTAATTTCAAAACTCCACGTCAATCAGAGCCCAGAACAGTCACGTTTCAAATAAAAACTGGTTACATCACTTCAGGCACTTCCTATTATCTGTGTGCCAAATATAAGAAAAAGAAGGCAGTCCTCTGTAACAGCTTTAAGCATAAACATGCACCATCTGCTGGCCAAACAGGAGAAATACACTTCAGACATACTTAAGACATGAAAATATCCAATTCATTTTACAGGCTTAAAACACACTGTTTCTTCACAAGCACCCAGCCTGAATTTCCCTGGGGAGGCCATTCCATAACTGACCCAGAAAAACACTCCCCTAGGAGTAAACTACCAGTAAACATTAGAAAACGGCAGAACCACCGACCCATCATTTATTTATTTATTTATTTAGTAGAGCTGGTGAGAGGGGTGAGGAATATGGGGAAGGAAGGGAGGAGGGGAGACTGTGATTAGGTATCCATAGGAAAAGTCAGAGAGAATAGATGTGTTTTAAAGCCTATTAGGAGCACGAGTAGTGCATGGTGGTCCCAGGAATTATTCGGATAACGGCGATGTTCAGTCTGTTGTCTGGGTAACTTATCTGCATACTGGACTAAGAGGCAGATGCACTAAAGCTTAATGAGCCTTTAATGACCCTCCAACGAGGAAAATTTGATCCGTTGCATGCATCCAGGGTTACCATATGGCTCCAGAAAAAGGAGGACGGATTGAGCTAGCCGGGTTTTACTTCCATTGCTTTCCACGTAGATTACCGACGTCAGACAGGGGCGGGCCCAGGAGGAGAGAGACGCGCGACAGAAGCTGGGTGAAGGCAGGCATCAGCTTTCTTCTTGCCCGTGCAGCGCCTTTGGACAGAGGAGAGAGGCGCTGCACGGGCCCGGTAAGAGGGAGGGGAGCCCGATGGAGGAGGGGAATGGTGGCGACGACCCCAAGAGGGGGCGGGGCACATGGCGGAGGATGTCGGGAGGCGGAGCTGAGGGGAGACAGAGTAGTGAGGAAGGGAGGGGGGCCGGGGCTGCTAAAGGTACGTTTGCTTTTCTTCTTGCTTTTTAATTTAGAATGCAGGGGGAAGTGGGGCAGGGGGGAACGGTGACCACGGGTGGGGGGGGGGGCAAGGACGGCCATACAGGATGCTCCTGACGAGCGCCTTTGCCCCCTCCCGACCCTTTTTGTTTTGATTTGGGAGCCATGTGCTTGTGTTTTGACTGTGTTTTGACTGTTTGTGGCATGCGCAGAGCAGCTAACATAACGCTTGGCTGCTCTGCGCATGATTTGGGGGCAGATTAACGATGTGTATTGTGATTCTTTGCTACATTGTACGTTTCAATACCGATCTCAGCATGTGTGACTTTTTTTTTTGGTGCATTCTTCGTTATTTTAAAATCGTTAGGGACTTTAACGATTTAGATTTTTTTACGTTTGGTTGCTGCATCTGGCTCTGAATGTCACCACTATCCAAAATGCTAGCAGTCACTGCTCTATGTGGATATTCAGAACTGCTCACTATCCACATAGCAATGCTGAATATCCAGAATTGGTTTAACCACTGTAGCCAGTATGTTAAAAAAACAACAACAAAAATACACTGACTGCAGTGGCTGAATATTTGACTGTGACCTCTGGCAGCAGGAAAATACTTACTATAACTGAGTGCAACTCGCCTTCAGGTACTACTGGAAAAAAAGGCCTGAGCTACTCTCAAAATCCTTTTCCCCTTTCCTTTAAATATTGACCCATATATTCCGTTTCACTAACCCAACTCGGACACCAGAAATTCCACTGGTTTTCTGAGGGAGAGCTTGGTTGGGTATTGCTGGTGTTGTAACTGTGCTTGATGCTCTCAGTGGCAGTGAAATTATATTTATTAACTATGTCGAATTAAAGGTCAACAAAAATTGATGATACCTATTTATTGGCCCGACTAAACCTACCACCTAGTATTTATTTTGTTGACCTTTTGTTTCCACACGTTCAAGTGGACTAGCAGAGTAACCACCCTACTTCTAACTCCGAGCTGAATGACAGAAAACTAAAACAGTAGATCAAAGAGCAGAGAGTGAGTCTCAAAAGATTCAATTTGTGGGCTTGTAAATGAACCGAATGAGAGAGGTTTACACTACAGACCTTTTCCTGTTCAATAGTGATTGACAAAAAACACTTGACTCCTATTCTACTCTTCAGAAAGAACTTGCATTTCACGAGAGAACATTTTGTCATGGGAACGTCAAGGTTCCTAATGAGCTTTGCTTAAAAGTTCCTTGAAGATCTCTGGAGTCCGAACCACATCTGTCTAATAGGTGTTATATAAATTACTAATTTCAGTAATAGTATTTTACTTATTTGTTGCATTTGTATCCCACATTTTCCCACCTATTTGCAGGCTCAATGTGGCTTACTTAGTACCGTGATGGCGATCGCCAATTCCGGTATGAGAAATACAGAGTGGTAATTGATTCAAAGTACGTGAGTTATAGAGTGAATTAAGTGGTTAAGAGGAGAATTTAAGTGTCCTGGTTTGGTAGCAAGTTTCGTTGTGTTGCGTGATTCGGGTGTTTAGGTTGGATCGTTATGGTATGCCTTCTTGAATAAATTGGTCTTTAGTGATTTCCGAAAGATTGTTATGTCATGTATTGATTTCAAGACGTTTGGTAATGCATTCCATAGTTGTGTGCTTATATAGGAGAAACTGGATGCATATGTTGATTTATATTTTAGTCCTTTGCAGCTTGGGTAGTGGAGGTTTAGGTACGTGCGTGCTGAAGTTTTTGGGTTTCTGGTTAACTTATTTAGGGGTCCTTTTACTGAGCTGCGGGGGAAAAGGCCCTGCGCTAGCGGTGGGGGCCATTTTTCCCCGTGCACCAGGGCCCTTTTTACCACAGTGGGTAAAAAAAGTCCCCAAACACACATGACATGTAGTACGAGAACACTTACCGCATGGCTATGTGGTGGGGAGTCCTTACCGCCAGCCATTGAGGTGGCAGTAAGGGCTCCTATGTTAACCCGGCAGTAACAGGGCAGCATGTAGTGATGCCTGGTTACCGCCGGGTTATCTCTGCACAAGCCAGGGGCATAGCCAGACTTCTGCGGGAGGGGGGTCCAGAGCCTGAGGTGAGGGGGCACATTTTAGCCCCCCTGCCATTGCCGACCCCCCCCCCACCGCCACCACCACCACCAACTTTGACCCCCCCCCCCCCCCCGCTGCCGCCATCGCCTACCTTTGCTGGCGGGGGGACGTGCAGGACGTCAGAAACAGTCAGAACGAAGCCTTGCGCGGGAAGAGGAGGCCCTCGGCTGGCGGGGGTTGGGGTCCCCTGACAGCAAAGATAGACGACGGCGATTTGGCGATGGGAGGGGGGGTCGAGAGGGTCATCTGTAGGAGGTTCCAGGGCCAAATCTATGGGGGCCTAGGCCCCCGTGGCCCCACATGGCTACGCCACTTGCACAAGCCATTTCTGTGGGGGGGGGGGGGTCTTTTTCCCCCAGAAATGGCACACGCTCAGGGCGTAACTATTGCCAGCAGTAGTCCCGGAAGAGCGAGCGGTAAGCCCAATGCCCCTCAGTTCTTTACATAACTTTGCTCGATCGCCCTTTGAGCCAAAGGTCCACTAAGGCAATATATAATAAACACAAATTATAAAAGTATAAAAACATAAAAAATGAGGTCAACAGTTTCAATTTTCTTGTGGCTAAAGAGGAGATAAATATCACTGTATAAGTCCCATTTGCACACTGTAGTGATAGGCTGGGGAGTGCCTTATGGGTTGCAATAATCTAGGTTGTTAGTTTTTATTTTTTCCTTGTTTTTTTCCTGTTTTTGGATCCTAATTACCTGATATTTTGGACGAAGAACATATATTATTTGACACATATTAATATTCTATGTTAATTAGTTATTACCAGTTTCTGTATTATTTTTCTTTTTTTCTGAGATGTATTCAATACGAAATAAATATCAAATAAAAACATAAAAATGAGCTATTCAACAGTAACAAAAAATCTATAAATAACATAAAGATTTTAGTGTTAACTAATGTGTCCTTGCAAAGTCTTCCAAACACTATGCTTAACAGATGTTTAAACCAGAATATAGAAGATCACTGTGAGAAAACTCAGAACTCTTGATCCAAAATCTGCTTTAATGCAGCAATTAAACAAGGAAAAATAACAGTTCAGATGTGCTGGACAAGAGTTTTACCTTGCAAATTGGCAGTCTGTTCTCAACCAGCTCTCTCTGATGCAAAAGAGACTGGGAGAATTTCAGCAACATTCTGAGTAGTAATACTGTTTATACTTTATATTGGTGAAATCTTGATAGAGACCTAGTAGTTTGAAGGGACCATACAACGGAATACAGCATAGGCAGTTTCAGTTCACAGAGAAGATATGCTGCAGACTTTTACAAACCTGATGCAGAGAGAACGGGAGGGGTGGGGGGGGGGGGGGGGGACAGGACAGGGGCAACTTGCCCAGCATGCACAGAGAACAAGGCAAGTCAGTAGAAAGTGCCCCGTAAGACACAGGGAACTGGATATGTGCTCAGAAAAAGACTATTACAGGGAAACTACAGGATTACAGGGACTTGTAGCTCAAGGGAACAACCCAGTTTCCTGCCTCTATACAAATGGGGGAGTTTCCTAGTGAAGGAAGGGTAGACAACCCCATAACTGTAGGTGAATTGCACCTGTGGTCAGTGCTGTCTCTAGGCACATGCAGTGTGGGTCTGAGTCCAAGACTCCAAACTTTTGGGACCCCAGATTACCTTCCCCCCAGTGCCATACCGAGGGTGGCCGACACCTGGGGCGGGTCGCCGCTGCACAGCCCCCCCCCCCCCCGGGTGCAGCATGGCGCACCCCCCCCTCGGCACACATTCTTACTGTCATACGAAAGCGGGGGGCAGGCGGGGAACGCCAATCCGCCCCGAGTGCACGTCGCTGGGAGCTGCGTCAGCTCCGCTGGTTCCCTGCTCTCTCTGCCCCGGAACAGGAAGTAACCTGTCCAGGGCAGATGGAGCAGGGAACCAGCGGAGCCAACACCCCCCCGCGGCGTGCACCCGGGGTGGACCGCCCCACCGCCCCCCCCTTCCTATGCCACTGCTTCCCCTTACCACCCTCGGAGCTCTTGCTTTCATGCTGCTGGTCCCACTGGCATCACCTCTGGGACTTCTCCAGATGAGTTCATCAGCAGTTGTTTTGTTCTTCATCCTGGTTCTCAGAGAATGACAGCCATGCAGTTCACCATCTCTCATTTTGTTCTCACAATACGTGAGTTTGGGAAACGAATATCACTGTTATCCAGATAGTGTGGCTAGTGACTTCTGAATCCAGATAGTCAGCGCCAGTCACTATCCACATACTGGCACTGGCATGGCGGCTGGTGTTTAAAAATAACGGCTGACTGCTGAGGCTAAATATTGACCTAGACACATCTAACTATATGTGTTTTTTGAAGATTCCTAGTCTATACATTTTGAATTGATGGCAATTAATCAAGTATATATTAATGGTCAACACTTTTCTTCTACTCCTTTGGGCTTCGCTACATTCAGGCACCTCAGGGCAATTATATAACTGCCTGTCTGAAATATGCACAATGTACTCCATAAGTTGGTATATACATGCATAAGCATTCTAGACCCTGTTCTGTAAGGGCATGTAAGTTCCCGATTATATGCTAGATCTGGTGGATCTTCCACCCAGAAAAAGTTTCAAATCCTCTCGATCCTTCCTAAATTTACATTACCCAGATTGCAGTGGCTTGAAGTACAAATCTACCTACGCATCCAACTTCTCCTTCATAGGCACACAACTGTGGAATGCACTGCCTAGAACCCTAAAATCAACCCAGAACTATCTAAATTTCAGAAAACTATTGAAGACATACCTTATTGACTCAACTTAATGTACTTCCACCTGTTTTTCAGCATAATCCACGGACTTTTCTATTATCTTTTATCAGTTGTTGTTTTAAATGATACCAATATGCTAATAACCTACTATTACAATGTTTAATTATACTCTCTGAACCGTAGCCTACCCTGCGGTTTTGTGTAAGCCACATTGAGCCTGCAACTGGTGAGAAAGTGTGGGGTATAAATGTATTAAATAAATAAATAAATGTATAAGTGCTATAGAGTTTCAAAGCAAGGGGGGGATGTTCATATGGGTGGGACATGGGTGTGCCTCCCACCCACATGCTCAACTTATAGAATACCGTCAGTTGTGCGCATTACTGAGTGATCTTAGGCACCCATTTAAGACTGCCATTGACCTGGTGTAGATATGCATGTCTAGATTTAGGTGTGTGAATATTTTATTTATTTATTTGGATTTATTAACCGCCTTTATGAAGAGATTCACCCAAGGTGGTATACAGTTTTGTTAACAGCATAACAATAGTAAAATGCACAAGTATAAATTCAGCAAATTGAAACCTAATAATAAGACTACAGGATCAAACATATACACATTTATCAGCAATGAAATGGAAATAACAGAGATATAATACGATGCAAGCATAATAGTGATAGAATATCTACGAGTGACCACCTAAACTTCCTGAAAACACTAAAAATGAACCTGTTTAAAAAGGCATACCCTACCGATCCAACATAAATGCCTGATCTCTGCAACACAACAAAACTAAAGTACGTAATGGACATAACACAACTCTTCCGTTGTACGATTCCTAATGTGGCTGTGCCACATGAACTTTATCTTATCACAACATCACTTTATTTGTTTACACCGGAGTCTGTAACACCTCTCCGGTACTATGTAAGGCACATTGAGCCTACAAATAGGTGGGAAAATGTGGGATACAAATGTAACAAACAAACAAACAAACAAATAAAAATAAGCACACAATTAGAACATTCAAATAACATTGCTATGATACTAATGCTTTTCTACAATACAGCTTACCAGATAGCTGAGGGGCTAAGTGCAGATATACAGATGGGTGGTACAGAGTTGGTTGGGATAAATAAATGGGTGGCTAAACTAAAAGCAAGTTCTATGTACAGTTAATCAAGATATAAGGAACTGGTCTAAGTTACAGTGTGTGTAGCAATCCAGTCCAGGTGCAGAATGGGTGTATAGTCGGTCACCCTATGTATTAAAGGCTTGGGAGAAGAGCCAGCCTTTCACCTGCTTCCTGAAGTACAGGTAGTCTCGAGTTATAGGTAGCCCCTCTGGGAGTAAGTTCCAGAGGGTGGGGACCACTCCTGAGAAGGCTCGCTGGTGGGTATCATATAGTACAATTTGTTTTGCTGAGGGGACAGATAGTGATGATCCTTGAGAGGATCTTAGAGATCTCAAAGGTGTGTAGAGGGCTAACTTATTAAGTACTCTGGCCCATTTTTTCTGAGGGCCTTGAAAATCCAGTGTGTTTTTCTACCAAAAAAGGTGCCGGTACTCAAATGCTAGGCTACCCTTCAAGAGTGATGTGATCACTGAGGGACCCACCCCATAATAGCCAGGCCCCCTGCAACCAGTCACAGAATCTATGACGACAGAATTGGTGTGTGGAGCCTGAGGTCTATCATTAAAACTTGGGCTCCATGGGTCAAATTTAGCAGACAATGGAAAAGGTGCTGGTACTCAGTACCCCCAAGTACCTCCTCAAAAAAAGCCCTGTGAAAATCAAACAGTGTTTTAAATTTAGCCCCTGTAAGGTACTGGTAGCCAGTGCAGTTTTTGCAGAAAGGGTGTGATGTGGTCACGCCGCTCGCAGCTTTCTGTTAGTCGTGCTGCAGCATTCTGAATTAGTTGGAACCGATTCAAAATCTTTTGGGTTTGACCAGTACACAGGGCATTACATGGGTTTACAATAATGTTCTAGAAAAGGTGCTTCCCACACTCCATCAAGACACCTACATCTAGGTGCCCCTTTATAGACATTGCCTTCATTCATAACCTATCCAAACTTTTTTCCCCTATTTTGTCTTCTCCTTCTCCCGTCCAGCTGTCTCAATGACACTTCTTTGCCAAGGCTCACCAAGGGATGGTAAATAAGACCAAGAATACTATAATGCTTCTGTATCACTCCATGGTGCGACCTCACCTTGACTACTGTGCTCAGTTTTGGTATATAGCACAATTAGAAAAGGTTAAAAGAAGAGTGACCAGAATGATAAAGGGGATGGAACGCCTCTCATATGAGAAAAGGCTAAAGAGGTTAGGGGTCTTCAGCTTGGAAAAGAGATAGATGAGGAGAGATATGATTGAGGTCTACAAAATCCTGAGTGGTGTAGAATGAGTAGAAGTGAATCGATTTTTTTTACTTTTCCAAAAAGTACAAAGACCAGGGGAAGCCCAATGAAGTTACATGGAAATACTTTAAAAACAAATAGGAAGAAATAGTTTTTCACTACTCAAAGAATAGTTTATCTCTGGAACTCATTGCTGGAGGATGTGGTAACAGTGGTTAGTGTATCTGGGTTTTAAAAAAAGGTTTGGATAAGTTCCTGGACTATGGAAAAGTCCATAGTCTACTATTGAGATAGACATGGGAAAGCCACTGCTTGTCCTGGGATCGATAGCATGGAATGTTACCACTATTTGGGTTCCTGCCAGGTACTTATGACCTGAATTGGCCACTGTTGGAAACAGGATACTGGGTTAGATGGACCATTGGTCTGACCCAGTACGGCTATTCTTATGTTCTTATGTTATTCTTAATGACTGCGCCTTCCAGAACCCATCCAACATTGACCGAAGTCTTGCCCCTAAATATTTCTGAAATGTGCCACTGCACAATAGTAGGTAATTCTTACTTTTAGACGAATCCTTGACAAACGAACCTGCTTTATAAAAATCCATGTGTTTTCCTGTGTGCTACAGTTCTGCATAGCTGGGTGCTTTCACACTGCCTTTCACGGTGGAATAATGATTCAGTTCTCAACATCAGCTCTGATATCAGCCAACGCATTGCTAAGATGCTTATTTCGGAAGCCCTAGTAACCTTTTTTCAGGTGTCTTTCTGCTTTCTATACAGAAGAAAAAGGCCTCCGATGAACATACTGCTGGAGCCCACTATTGTTTTTTTTTTTCTTTATGCAGAAACAATTACACTGGTAATGCAACTGGGTTTAAATGTATTAGACAATAGCCTTGCACAACAAATTTAGTATGGTTTCCTGGCATGTTAAGAGGCAAGATATGTTGATTTTTTTCCTTATTATTCCTCACTGCTCTTTCCAGCATAATCTGAGATTAATGAACATCTGTGTTTATTATGTCTCAAGGCTACATCTCATATGCTCTGCCATTAAATCAGCTGCTTAATAACATATTATACTAAGCAAAAGTGTCACTATCACTCATTTGTGTTCTTAATGTTACTTTATGTTTACTGAGGCACAAAGACTTCCTTGTCAGAACCTGTAGGATAACCATATACTGTACCTGTACAATAATGAAGGAGATAGATAAAGACTACGGCTGGCTCGTTGAAGCTGAGTATTCCCTAAGCTAAGATTGACGCAGACCATTTGACCCTGAGGCAGGTGACGAAACGCTGGCCACCGTTGGTCATGGTCGTATTCAGCGTCCTGTGAGCTTAGATGGAATGAAAGCTAAGTAATTTGTATATTTAAACTTTTAAGTAAAGAAAAAGTAAGCAATAAGAGGGAAAAATTATTTGTAGGGGTGTTTGCTAATGATGAAGCAGCCCAGCCCCTGTGAGCTTTTGAGTTATTCAGCCGGGGCCTTCTTGAGGCATCACCTCTTCACTCTATAAATCTAATGTATGGTCAGATTAAATGCCAGTTGAGTCTTTATCTATCTCCTTCATTATTGTATATGGTTGTTCAGACAGAAGTATTAGGAGGAGATTGCCTTCATAATTTGCTTTAAACATAGTAGGGATATCCAGCAGAAATCCGCTTGTACGGAGAACTCCATGGCCCCACGGGAATGAACAAAAGAGAGGAAGATAATGGGAAAAGGACTGCAGGCTGCAGAGACAAGAAAGACAATAATGTTTAAGAAGATTTATTGATCAAAGACTCGACACAATGTTGTGTTTCGGCCCAAAGGCCTGCATCAAGAGTCTAAAAACAAATATATATGTAATAAATAATACAATAAATGGATAAAATCAACTTATATATATATATATATATATATATATATATATATATATCAAGGTCTCCACCCGTTCATCTGTGCTGATGATGTTACAATCTACATCCCTTTTAGACATGATTTATCAGAAATCTTCAATGATAACAAGAGTAGATTGAACATCATGCATTCATGGGCAAACTCATTTCAATTGAAGCTGAACACCGATAAAACGCATTGCCTTATCCTCACATCCCAGTACAACAATTACAAACCCCAACCTTATTCACTTCAGATCATTCCCTCCCCATCTCTGATAGTCTTAAAATACTAGGTTTTACTATTGATTGCAATCTTACACTTGAGACCCAAGTCAACTCCACTGTAAAGAAAAAGTTTCATTCAATGTGAAAACTCAAGCGTATAAAACCTTTCTTCCCAAGGGATGTTTTCCGTAATTTAATTCAATCAATGGTATTAAGCTACATTGATTATTGCAATGGAATCTATGCGGGATGTAAAGAACAAGTTTCATTCAATGTGAAAACTCAAGCGTATAAAACCTTTCTTCCCAAGGGATGTTTTCCGTAATTTAATTCAATCAATGGTATTAAGCTACATTGATTACTGCAATGGAATCTATGCGGGATGTAAAGAACAACTCATAAAGAAACTCCAGTCAGCCCAAAACAGTTTGATATTTGGTAAAACACGATTCCAAAGCGCCACACCACTCCGTGAAAAACTGCACTGGCTTCCTATCAGAGAATGTATCTCTTTCAAAATCTGCACCTTGGTCCATAAGATTATCTACGGTGAAGTCCCAGGTTACATGATTGACCTAATCAATCTCCCAATCAGAAATAGTACCAGTTCATCACGGTCTTACCTGAATCTCCACTACCCAAATTGCAAAGGACTAAAATACAAGGCTACCCATGCGTCCAACTTCTCTTACATAAGCACGCGTCTGTGGAACGCACTGCCACATGTGGTGAAAACAACTTACAATCACCTAAAATTCAGAAAATTATTAAAGACTCACCTATTCGGAAAGGCATACCCGACTGACCCAACTTAAATGCCTCAACTCTGCAACACTTCACTATCAAAGATCGCATTGGACATTAACAAACCCTTCTACCTCTAACCCGACGTGACTGAATCTTATCTTCCCCATCCCACTATAACATCTTTTGTACTTATCCCCTACCGGACTTGGTGAATGCCTTTACGGTATTATGTAAGCCACATTGAGCCTGCAAATATGTGGGAAAATGTGGGATACAAATGTAACAAATAAATAAATTATAAAATGTGTGTGAACAACTTAATCAATAAAAATACATTTAAGAAATAAAAATGGTTGCTTCAGAAATGCATGAAAAATGAAAAACACAAATTTTTATAACAATAAACACAAATATAGATAATATAATCAAATTTGATTGGAAATCATTACATAAAGACGTACTGACCTTTTCCACGAAAGGATCTCAAATTCTTTAGACGTGAAGCATTTCAAATTGAATTAGTAAGTTGGTCTATAAAATACCCATGATAAAAAAAAATTATGAGTAAACATCTCAGTAAATGACAAAAAATGACAATAAAACATCTACAAAAGATATTTTACAAAAAAACTTTCAAAAATACGTCTATTACGACAGATAAGTGAATTCCCTGGAGGAGAAACAACAATTGTATGCACATTTGTGTACATAAAAAAGAAAAGGAAAAGATGATGATCTAAACACTAAAAGAAAAGAGGATACTTCTAATATATTGTTCAAAAAACTTTCAATCACGAGACTATACATCCTAAAGATTAAAAGCACATTCGCCATGGCTGCATATCTATGTGTGATATTGCCCGTGCTGAGAATTTTGATTTTTTTTTTTTTTGTTTTGTTACATTTGTACCCCACACTTTCCCACTCATGGCTGGTTCAATGCGGCTTACATGTACAGGTACTTATTTGTACCTGGGGCAATGAAGGGTTAAGTGACTTGCCCAGAGTCACAAGGAGCTGCCTGTGCCTGAAGTGGGAATTGAACTCAGTTCCTAAGGACCAGAGTCCACCACCCTAACCACTAGGCCACTACTTTTAGAAACTACCTTTAGACACTTTTCTTCTTTAGGCACACACTACTTTTTGAAATTCTCGGCACAGTGTCCCCGTCTTATGCTGTACTTATTTTAAACGTAAGTCCCGTTAAATGGCTAAACTTAAAATGACCCTTCACAAATGCTGTGATAACTGTTAGTGATCATAAAGCATGAGAACTTGTATATCCAGAAACTTCTACAATTTCTTTCTATTCAGGTTTCAAAGGACCTCAGCAAGGGTGTCTGTTTGGCTAGTGAATTCGATGCCGTCCAGAACTTACCCAAAATCATCACCGGTCACTGAGACTATCTTTACAATTTATATTTATTTATTTAGTTATTGCATTTGTATCCCACATTATCCCACCTCTTTGCAGGCTCAATGTGGCTTACAATATATAGTGGATAGTGAAAATGAGAGGAGAGTTAATATTAGTGTAACAGAAGTATATTGGGTAATGGAAAATATGATAAAGATATAATATGAGGCGCTTTTAACAATGCTTGCTAGATATATGTGGGAATTTCATATGTTTTAGTCATTGTGGTATGTCTTGTCGAAAAGATGGGTCTTCAGCAGTTTTCGGAAGTTGGTCAGTTCATAGGTCGCTTTAAGTTACGTGGCAATGCGTTCCAGAATTGCGTGCTCATATAGGAAAAGGTTGATGCGTGCATTAGTTTATATTTTAGGCCTTTGCAGTTTGGGAAGTGAAGATTAAGGAATGTGCGAGATGATCTCTTGGCATTCCTGGGTGGTAGGTCAATCAGGTCAGACATGTAAGCTGGGGCTTCGCCGTGGATGATTTTATGTACTAGGGTACATACTTTAAACGTGATGCGTTCTTTGAGTGGTAACCAGTGTAGTCTCTCTCATAGGCAGTGGTGTGCTGGTAAATTTTTAACAACAGGCTCTCTCCCTGGTCCACCTCAGCGCCCCCCCCCCATCCACCACTGCGCCCCCCCCCCCCCCCATCCACCTCTGCGCCCCCCCACCCACCCACCTCTGCGCCTTCCCAGAGCTGGCTATAGCCGGGGGGGGGGCAATGCATTACTCTCTCCAATCTAATTCATGTTTAATATGGGATAAAATGCCATAAATAAGTAAATAAATATAAATATAAACTTTTAATGTTGAGCACCTGATTCTCAAAGTGGACATATTCCAAACACTATAATGAAAATAAAATGATTTTTTTCTACCTTTATTGTCTGGTGACTGTTTTTAAAAATACATTATATAAAAGCTGTTGAGACATGAAATTAACAAGCTTTTTTCTGTGATTTTCATTTTAATTCTGATGGAGCCAGAAAAGCTATACTTGCCCTACCTCCTCCACACACCTGTTTAAAGACATGTCCAGGCTCTTCCACAGCACTGCGGGATGTACACCATATTCCACATCCATTCCTGCCGAAGAAGGATCAAGAAGCACTTGCCAGCTGATGGCAACAGGCATGCAAGTGATAGCAACAGACTGCCAGTGCTGACTCTCCCTCGCTGGCGCTGCCGGTTCGCACTTCAAAATGGCCGCCGAAGTCTCGGTGGCCATTTTTAAAGCGCGAACCGGCAGCGCCAGCGGGGAGAGTCAGCGCTGGAGAATTCGAAGAGTCGGTAACATGAGGGATCCGGAGGGAGGGAGGGAGGAGAGCCGGCTCGCGCGTTTTAACAACCGGCTCACAAGTCGGTTGAAAAGTTAACAACCGGCTCTTGTGAGCCGGTGCGAGCCGGCTCCAGCACACCACTGCTCGTAGGGGTTTTGCACTTTCATATTTTGGTTTGCCGAATATGAGTCTGGCTGCTGTGTTCTGGGCTGTTTGGAGTTTTGAGTATTTGCTCTTTGCAGCCAGCGTTTAGTGAGTTGCAGTAGTCTAGGTGACTGAGTACTAATGATTGTACCATATATATATGTACATATATATATATATATATATATATATATGTTTTTTACATTTTAATCATATTAATAATGCTCAAACTTCTCAAATTTGTTATTATTTAAATGTGAGTGTAATACTTAGCTTTTAAATAAACATAGTCAGCATGAGGTTCTACTGTCCGAGATGTCACATGTTTCGCCTACACGAGGCTCTATCAAGGACGACCTCCCCTAAAAAGAGACAAACATTATGTCAAATTTATCATAATTCATTTCATAAGTCACAATTTCATAAAGCCTCGTGTAGGCGAAACATGTGACATGTCAGACAGTAGAACTCCATGCCGACTATGTTTCTTTAAAAGCTAAATATTACATTCACATTTAAATAAGCAATAGCAGTCAAAGTGGCCCCAGAACAAGGACAGGGAGCCATTCAGGAAGCAGCATAGTTCATCATAGGAGAATTTGGAGGAGTAGCCCACTTTAGGAAGCAGAGTAGAACCTCAAAGGCCACAGGGCGATCTCAGTGTTCTAGACTCTTTCCACACGACTCCATAGTCAGGAAGTGCTGCAGAAAAGTTGTTAGATGCAGACCCCTTGAAAAGCGATCTTCAGCCTGACAGGATAGGGCAGTGCAAAACGAATCCTCCGAGCTACCAACTGAGAGCAGATGGGAGCAAACTCTCACTGCAGGGCAGCCACTTTGGCTGAATAATCCTGGAAGCAAAGGATTTCTTGGTATTCATGGGTAAGTTCCTTGCCTCCTCCGATAGCTTGCAAAACAGTTGTTTTATGGGATAAATTGAGAAGATGGCAGATTACCACCCGGGGTCTGGTGCTCTGAGGCTGTTTGAGCCCCACTCGATGAGACTGCTGAATTCTTAGGAGGCCCATGCTGGCGGGAATGTGTAAAGACTGAGGCAACTATTGTTACAAAAAGTCTTTCAGATCCTAGTGCCCCAATGTTTCAGAAAGGCCTGCAAAATGTAGATTATTGGATCTGGACTTGTTTTCCAGGTCCTCTGGTTTCTCCTCATATGCCGGTAATGTTTTTTGCAACTAGGATTGAACATCTTCTACCACAGTCGCCCTGTCCTCCAAGTCACTGGTTCATTGCCGGAAAGCAGAACTCTCTCTTGGCCAGGCTTGTCCATGTTTTCTTGAAGCCACTCTAATTTAGTATCAAAGGGGCTCAGGCGGTTGTCCGAGACCAATTCCATTGCGGTGGTTGTCTTCAGCCACGACCTTCGTCACCCACGCCAAGCCCATAGATGGGCCTGCCACCATCTTGTCCTCGGTAAGCTTAGCCTTGTCTCTGTCTTTCCTCAGGGATTTAGAGGTCATAGATTTAGAGGCGGAGGAGTGGCCTAGTGGTTAGAGTGGTGGACTTTGGTCCTGGGGAACTGAGGAACTGAGTTTGATTCCCACTTCAGACACAGGCAGCTCCTTGTGACTCTGGGCAAGTCACTTAACCCTCCATTGCCCCAGGTACAAATAAGTACCTGTATATAATATGTAAGCTGTATTGAGCCTGCCATGAGTGGGAAAGCGCGGGGTACAAATGTAACAGCAACATGGAATGTTGCCACTATTGGAGATTCTAGATGGAATGTTGCTACTATTGAGATTCTGTTGCTACTATTTGCTATTCTACATGGAATGTTAATGTTGCTATTCCACTAGCAATATTCCATGTAGAAGCCTGCCCTTGCAGATCAGCAACGAGGCCGCGCAGGCTTCTGTTTCTGTGAGTCTGACGTCCTGCACGTATGTGCAGGACGTCAGACTCACAGAAACAGAAGCCTGCGCGGCCACATTGAGTGGCCTAGTGGTTAGAGTGGTGGACTTTGGTCCTGGGGAACTGGGTTTGATTCCCACTGCAGGCACAGGCAGCTCCTTGTGACTCTAGGCAAGTCACTTAACCCTCCATTGCCCCAGGTACAAATAAGTACCTGTATACAATACGTAAGCCGCATTGAACCTGCTATGAGTGGGAAAGTGCGGGGTACAAATGTAAGAAAAGTAAAGATGGCCAGAACACCAGCAAGCTAGACAGATTCAAAAAGTCCCCAATTAAGGAGAACCCCAATCCAAGGTGCCTGAAAAATAGAGGGTTTTATGAAGGAGTGGCAGAAGCAGAGCAGTTAGCAACTGCTCCTGAACATGGGATCACGTGACCTCAGCTTGTGCAGTTTGTGCAGCGCTGCGTATGCTTTGTAGCGCTATAGAAATGCTAAATAGTAGTAGTAGTAGTATTTAATGCTGGTCACTATCCAGACACCGATGCTGAGAACCTTGATTTTTTTTTTTTATACCGCAATCAGGATTTATACATATATAAAAAATTTGTGAAATTTAGAAAAACTGTGATCACATATCAGTAACTGTGTTGTGGGCAGAAAAATAGCCCTGCCTCCCATTCCTGGCTTCTGATTCCCCTAAGGATAACATCGAAGGGCTCTGAAGCACTTAAACAGTGAGGTGGCATATGCCGTCCTCCACACACCGGTCTCTTAATTTGTCTATCATTACCGACACATGGACAGAAAGCAGATGTTCACAACAACCTGCGAATGTGTTATTAAAGCCTTTATTATTCTCATTATCTGAAGTAGGAGGGTGGGCCTCTGACAGTTAATAAATGACTCATTGGTATTTTCTAGAGTTAAACTACTTTTCCTAAGCCGACCGAAAGGACAGACAAAAAACTAAACACGTACCAATGATTTTCTAACTCACAAGATTGTGCTTATGTGAGCTGTATACAATTGGTTTAATTCTTTTGAAACTCCAATGCACCAGATCTCCGTGTAAATGGTCCCTGGTTTGATTATTAAAAGAAAAAAAAGCAAGGTGGATTTTTCATCATTAGGGGAGAAATGTTCAAGCTGCTTTAGGGCTTTAATCTGCATTGGAATTGGAAAAGGTGCAGCGAAGGGCGACTAAAATGATAGCGGGGATGGGATGACTTCCCTATGAAGAAAGACTAAGGAGGCTAGGGCTTTTCAGCTTGGAAAAGAGACGGCTGAGGGGAGACATGATAGAGGTATATAAAGTAATGAGTGCAGTGGAACAGGTGGATGTGAAGCGTCTGTTTACGCTTTCCAAAAATACTAGGACTAGGGGGCATGCGATGAAACTACAGTATAGTAAATTTAAAACAAATCGGAGAAAAGTTTTCTTCATCCAATGCGTAATTAAACTCTGGAATTCATTGCCTGAGAACGTGGTGAAGGCGGTTAGCTTGGCAGAGTTTAAAAAGGGGTTAGATGGTTTCCTAAAGGACAAGTCCATAAACCGCTACTAAATGGACTTGGGAAAAATCCACAATTCCAGGAATAACATGTATAGAATGTTTGTACGTTTGGGAAGCTCGCCAGGTGCCCTTGGCCTGGATTGACCGCTGTCGTGGACAGGATGCTGGGCTTGATAGACCTTTGGTCTTTTCCCAGTATGGCATTACTTATGTACAGCAGTATTCAACTTACCTCAGGTTACAGGGTAATGAAATACAAAGCGTGCAAATACATGTAAAGTAGCTCATTACTATGTAAAAACTGTAATGTGACTTGCGGTGTGCACCAGGTACACACCGCAAGTCGCATAATGCCACATAAATTATTTTATTGCACAGAAGCATCGGGCCACAAAGATGCAGCCCAGTGCTCCTGGACCAGCAAAGCAACTGCCCTCAGCACGTTCCCCCCTTCCCCACCCCTCAAAGGTTCCAGACCTCTCCATCCCCCCCCCCCCCCCCCCACAAAAGGTTCCAGACCCCCAAGTTTCCATTTAGATCATTGTTGGTTCAAGAAGTCTTCAGGCAGGAGAGATGCCTAGTTGCTCTTGCCCAGTCCAGTGCCATCATCAAAATAGCACAGTTACCACTAAGGGTCTTGCTTCCGTATACGGGACACCATTGTGATGATGGTGCCAAACTGGGCATCACTTCTGCCTGAAGACCTCCTGAACCAACAAAGATCTAAATGGTAGATGCTTTCAGGGGTCTGAGGCCTTTTGGGGGTGAGAGGGGCTTGAGCTAGGGGAGAGGTTGCTTTGCCAACCTGGGAGCATTGGTTTGTGACTTTGTTGCTCGATGCTCTTTGATCACTGGAATAACGTTGCTTTTTCATTTACCATGGGATTCAGCAACCTTCTACCTCACTTTGATAACTTCACCCATCCCCCTAACACAGATCCCATTTTTACATACTTGGTTTTGTTCACATAGCCGTCTATTTTGGATGTACCAACCGGTCAAGTCAAAGCTGGTTTTAAATAGGTGTCATGCTACCCCACGGCCGACAGGAAAACTGCAACTTTAGACTTATGAATATCTATTTGGAAGGATTTAAATAGGGTAATGCAATGATGCATTTTCTCCTTTGGACCCGACCATGGTGTTGCTTGATTGGTTTTACTTGGATCGAGTAAGTACCTGTCAGTTTTCATATTGAACCAGTTTCTATGACAATCCTTTTATACAGTCTTAGATGTAACCGGCTTTTTTTCATTAACCACCATTGGATTTTAATGGATCTTTTTAAATGGCATAACAGTGGCACAGCCATTTTTAATTTTTTTTCTTATTTTTTAACTTTTATCACTGGTTTTAGCAGCTATCGACACCACATCACATTGCTATAGTACCTGGAATATAATTCTGCACAGTACTCAGGATTTTATTTTTGAATACCTCATTGTCTATTTTTTGGCACCTTTTTACTGCCGGTCTTTCAGTGTCCTGACTGGTTTTCAGTGGCATAGCCAGCTTTACTGTAAAAAGGAAACAAAATGTGAAAAGGAGGTTTATATTTACCAGTGAAAGCAGTGGCAGATTCTGTTGTGTCAGAGAGTGAAGTAAATGAGCAAACTGAACAAATTGTTCAAGCCAAGATAGATAATGCTCGGAACATAGATAAGAATGGACAGTATTTTAGTTTAAAAATAACACACAAGCTTAACAGAAAAGGCCAGAGAAAAATATGAAACAAAAGTAGAAAAATACCTCCTTCTTTTGGACAAGCTCTGGTTTAATGTGAAGAAAGACATGTTTGAGTTTTCAAAAAAAGCAAAGCTGATAGCCTCTATATAGAACAATTACAGTCAATCTACAAGCAGTACCAGTGGAAGTCAGAAAAATATTACCAGTTACTAAGCAGGAAAGGCATAGTAGATAGTTTAGCCCAGAGAGAGAGAGAGAGGCAACAAGCTATAGATCTCACACACTAGGCCATGGTGACAAAGGCAATTAAAGACATAAAACCTCACAGATCCTGCAGGGGAGAATGAGTCCCAGTATTCTGTCATCTCTAGGCATAGCTCTAGAATCTCTAGACATTCAAGAAGTTCAAAATCACGCAGGACAAACCATTGCAGCAGGTTTGCTATGGGCTCTACTGCTATCAAACTGCAAATAAAAGCAGAGACTGCCAAATCATGAATCCTTTATAATCATAAAGACGCAGCCATAAAAATTGAGAAACTTAAACTAGGAGAAGAGGGAAAGAAAGAAACGGCCGATGCTGCCACTACCACTGCATTGCTCCTACCTCTGAAAGCAAGAAGGCAGAGTCGACATTGCCTTGGAGGTGCTCCAGAAAGAGACAGAAGTGGCTGCCATTGAGGCCAAAGTTAAGGTACTTGAAGATGCCACAAAGTAGGATGGCAGGGAGAGCCAGCGTAGTCACATTATATATGCTGTGGGCAGAATCCTCTGTAGTAAAGACTCATACGCTAGCACATGAAGGCACACAGTCACTATGACTGCAAGAGACTTAAGAAGGATCCCTTAGAAGAAGCTGTAGTGAAATGGGTGCCTGTCAGGATCTGGGTTAAAAGATAAGTGTCATCTATTATGCAGCATTATAGTTTTGGTGTTAATATTACTGCTTCAAAGGTTTGCCAGATGTGAATACACAACATGATTGGAAAGTAACAGAGCACAGTATATTTTGATGCAGACATAGAGACGATAATTGGTAAGGAATGTTTTGAACAATGATTACTACATTCACTTAAAAAGCTAAATACTGTGGTCTGCCATTAGCTGGGATGGTAGGAATTCTTAGCGACATCCGAGATCTTTTTCTCCTGCCATTTTTTTGTATATCACTATTGTCTGTAGTCGAGTAGTTCACTTGCAAGTATTATAGTGATCTTTTTGTGTGAACCGTAGTGGCATTTCTCTGGGTTCAAAATATTTTAGTCTGACAAGGTCATAGCAATTGTGATGAAAGAATGGTACTTTTAAGGAGTGGAGGAGTGGTTAGGGTGGTGGACTTTGGTCCTGGGGAACTGAGTACGATTCCCAGTTCAGGCACAGGCAGCTCCTTGTGACTCTGGGCAAGTCACAACCCTCCATTGCCCCATGTAAGCCGCATTGAGCCTGCCATGAGTGGGAAAGCGCAGGGTACAAATGTAACAAAAATAAAATAGATACTATTGGAGATTCTACATGGAATGTTGCTACTATTGGAGATTCTACTTGGAATGTTGCTATTCCACTAGCAACATTCCATGTAGAAGCCTGCGTGGCCACATTGGTGATCTGCAAGGGCCGACTTCTACATGGAATGTTGCTAGTGGAATAGCAACATTCCATGTAGAATCTCAAATAGTAGCAACAGTGGAGGTGTGGCCTAGTGGTTAGGGTGGAGGAGTGGCCTAGTGGTTAGGGTGGTGGACTTTGGTCCTGAGGAACTGAGTTCAATTCCCACTTCAGGCACAGGCAGCTCCTTGTGACTCTGGGCAAGTCACTTAACCCTCCATTGCCGCATTGAGCCTGCCATGAGTGGGAAAGCGCAGGGTACAAATGTAACAAAAATAAAAGTATTTGACTGGGAGGAGTGCAGAGTTCTAGACGTCATGTAGGGGATTAGTAGGCACAAGAGGTAGGAGAGCCTGAATACTGCATGTTGTATACAATGAAGATCTTAAAAGAGATCCAGAGTGTTATAGGGCGCAAGAGCTCTTCGCATGTGAGTGGGATTACATGATCACATTTTCTTGAGCCCTATCAGATGTTTCACTGCTGACTTTTGCACTAGTTGCAAACGTCTCAGTTCTGAGGCTTTGACACCCTACAGTAGACCTTTGCAATAATCTAAGTTCAAAATTACTAGAGAGTGAATAAAAATCCAAAGTGCAGATTTTGTGAAAAGTGAAATGTGAAATTCCCTGCAAGGGATGACAAATTCCAGCTCCATTAGGAACCTAGTATGCATACATCTCGAACTCCACCCATCTAAGTGTTCTTATGACTGGGATTCCATCTACTCAGGCGTTGCCTTTGCAGAGGTATTCGGGTCTTAAGCACTTACAGTTCTCGTTATTTTCTATTCGGGCGCAGTAGCCAAGGTAAAGTCTATGTCTTTTTGAGCTCTCAGCCTGACATGCGTATGTTCTGACTAATTATTCACATATTTGAGAAACTGCGATTGATTTACACTGGAAGATTTGGTTGCTCACGTAACATAGTAACATAGTAGATGACGGCAGAAAAAGACCTGCACGGTCCACCCAGTCCGCCCAACAAGACAAACTCACGTGTCACTTCCCGTGTATACCCTACCCCGCCTCCCAACCACCCGCCCCGCCTCCCACCACCGGCTCTGGCACAGACCCTATAAGTCTGCCCAGCACTATCCCCACCTCCCAACCACCAGCCCTGCCTCCCACCGCCGGCTAAGCTTCTGGGGATCCCTTCCTTCTGAGCAGGATTCCTTTATGTTTATCCCACGCATGTTTGAATTCCGTTACCGTTTTTCTCTCCACCACCTCCCACGGGAGGGCATTCCAAGCATCCACCACTCTCTCCGTGAAAAAATACTTCCTGACATTTTTCTTGAGTCTGCCCCCCTTCAATCTCATTTCATGTCCTCTCGTTCTACCGCCTTCCCTTCTCTTCAAATTTTCTTTCATATAAGTAGCAGAATGGTTTATGGTTTATGAAAAATTTTCTGTACTGCTAGGCTTAAACAGACGTTTACAATAAAAATAAAGATTTAATAGAAAAGAACTACATTTATTTTATAGGAAAGACACAAACACTCTTGATCAAGCCATCTATATCAATTATTATTTTTTAAACTCTATTTCCTAGGAGACGTTGCCCAGCACATCGAAATGCCTAAGACTTAGTAGTTACTAATTAATTCTCCGATACTTCCAGCCCAAAAGCTAATGAAATTTCCACTTGAATGATGGTGGGTAACTGATTCCATAACACATGAACTAGCCAAAAAAAAAAGAAAGTCTTGTCTCGTTTCTCATGCGTAGCCTCCCATCGGACTTGCAAAAGCGAAGGCAGTGTCAATCTACGGGCCAAAAATGTCCTTCCAGGAGTATATGGTATTACCATGGAGACAAGGTAAGTTCGCATGTCTTCATACAAAGCTCCCTGAACTAAGATTAGTAACTTAAAGTCTGGCCTATAGTGTACCGGTTGCCAGTGATAATGCATGAAGATTGGGATTACCTGATCAAATTTACATGCTTTAGTCAACCGAATAGCAGCATTCTCCAATGTCTGTGAATGTTTTAGATTGCTCGCTGACATACTACATTGCCATAATTCATTCTGGATATCGCAAGTGCATTAATCAACGTATGTAATACTGCCTTATCAAACAAGTCTAAGTGCTGTAAGTTGATGTAATGAAAAATCCCTTTTTCATTTCATTAGAGTTTTTCCAGCCACTAGGGGCAAGAACGAGTGGGGTTCGATAATGCCCCCACTGGACCACCAGGGATGTTAAGTAGTATCATGATGGTGGTGGTGGTGATGGTGGAGAGGAGGGGGGTGTTGGGTAGAGGGTATTGCTTGTTTGGGGGAGAGGGATCAGAAGGAGGAGTGGAGGAGTGGCCTAGTGGTTAGGGTGGGGGACTTTGGTCCTGGGGAACTGAGGAACTGAGTTTGATTCCCACTTCAGGCACAGGCAGCTCCTTGTGACTCTGGGAAAGTCACTTAACCCTCCATTGCCCCCATGTAAGCCGCATTGAGCCTGCCATGAGTGGGAAAGCGCGGGGTACAAATGTAACAAAAATAAAATAGATACTATTGGAGATTCTACATGGAATGTTGCTACTATTGGAGATTCTACATGGAATGTTGCTACTACTGAGATTCTGTTGCTACTATTGGAGATTCTACATGGAATGTTGCTATTAAACTAGCAACATTCCATGTAGAAGGCTGCGCAGGCTTCTGTTTCTGTGAGTCTGACGTCAGACTCACAGAAGCAGAAGCCTGCGCGGCCACATTGGTGATCTGCAAGGGCCGACTTCTACATGGAATGTTGCTAGTGGAATAGCAACATTCATGTAGAATCTCAAATAGTAGCAACAGTGGAGGAGTGGGCCTAGTGGTTAGGGTGGTGGAGGAGTGGCCTAGTGGTAGGGTGGACTCTGGTCCTGGGGAACTGAGTTTGATTCCCACTTCAGACACAGGCAGCTCCTTGTGACTCTGGGCAAGTCACTTAACCCTCCATTGTCCCATGTAAGCTGCATTGAGCCTGCCATGAGTGGGAAAGTGCGGGGTACAAATGTAATAAAAAAAAAAAAAGAAGGGAAGGAGGAATGGAGGGGCTGGGGAACATTTTAAAAGTTATGGAGGTGCCGAATGATATTCAGTACCCCTAGCTAAGTGGCCAAATTTGCCTGCTTGGCTGTGCGAGTACTAGCACTATATATTTCTGACATCCGCGTAACTTCTGGTTCTTTCTCAGCCCCTCCCCCCATACAGCCTCTGACCAAAAAAACAATGTTTATTTAAACCTTAAATAAAACTGATCACAAGTATCCAATTGTTTAGGAAATACAGGGCAATTGAATACTAGGTAACAAAGAAAATCAGAAAAAATAATTCAAACATATTTAAAACAAAGCAGTCTCAATTACCCCTCCTTAGACCACAATTACTACCCACTTTTTTTAATGGCCAGACAGAACTCTGTAAACAGTGTGCGATAACATCAAGACAATTCTGTAGAATGCGAAGATCTATTTGAGTGGAACAGACTTTACTAACCAACAAAATCGTGCATCACAGCAAGAAGCAGACTGAGAACGATCTTACGATGGGTGACAATTAAGTAAAATAAGACACTTATTCATCATTTGTGCTAGGGTACTGTGTGAGTAGAGCCCAGGGTTGATGGTACGGGCAGGGACTGGCAATCCATTAAGCCAGTGATTCCCAAACCTTTTTGGTTCACAGCACCCTAAGTGGCCGAGCAATTTTTTGCAGCAGCCTCCCCGCCCCCCCCCCCCCCCCCGCCACATAGGTCTCCACCCCCCCCCCCCCCCAGCCACATAGGTATTCACACACCTCACAACATAGATCTCCCTTTCCCTGGATCCCCCTCCTCTCACTCCAGCACACCTCTCCAGTCCCTGCAGCTCTCCTCTTCCTAGAAAGTCCAGCATACCATTCCCTACAACCCGTCTCCTCCCAGATATCTCCCCCTTCCCTACAGCCCCCCTCCTCCCATAAGTCAAGCACACCTCTGCCTTTCCCAAATCCAGTATCGCTCACTACCTTCCTTCCCGCAGGTCCAGAATCGCTGCCACTTCCTCCTTCTTCCCCTGCTGCCACCACAGTGCTTGCAGCTTAAATTTTCGGACCGTCTGTGATTCACACAGGCACTCCAGGGCCTTCCCTCTGCCGCATCCGTTGCGAGGGCTGGAAGCAGCAGAGGGAAATTCCCGCAGTGCCGGTGTGAATCGTGGATGGCCTGAAAATGTAAGCTGCTAGTACTGCAGTGGCAGAAGAAGGAGGAAGCAGCCGATTCTAAACCTACAGGAGGGGAAAGTAGGGAACGATGCTGGATTGTGGGCGGCAGGAAGTCCAAGATTTATCACGGCACCCCTGACAGTTTGCTGCGGCGCACCAGGGTGCCTCCGCACACGGTTTGGGAACTGCTGCACTAAGCTTTGGGAAAGGAGAAGACAAGCCTTCTAGACCCTTTGTATACTTGATATCAAACAAGAGCAACTGTCTAATCTGAATGGCTGTTTAAAATTAAAAGGCTTTTTACTGCTCCAGTACAAAAGCAAACAGAGTTCAATTCAGGTGGATGAAAACACCATGAAATTAAAGTTGATTCTTTGGCTTTTGGATTCTCCTCCACTCTCCTCTTTAGCTCTTCTTCTACTACTACTACTAATAGCATTTATATAGCGCTACCAGCACGCAGCACTGAACACTTGACATAGAGAGAGAGTCCCTGCTCAATAGAGCTTACAATCTAGGTAGAACAGACAGACAAGACATTACGGGCAAGGAAATTAATGGGTAAAAAGGAGAAGGGCAAATGAGTAGTGGTTAGGAGCCAAAGGCAGTAGTGAAAAGGTGGGCTTTCAACATAGATTTAAAATCAGGAAGAGATGGAGCTAGACGTATGGGTTCGGGAAGACGGTTCCAGGCATAAGGTGCTACAAGACAAGAGGAACGAAGTCTGGAGGTAGCGATGGAGGAGAAGGGGGACGACAAGAGAGATTTGTTCAGAGAGCGGAGTTCACGGGGAGGAATGTGGGGAGAAACAAGAGAGGAGAGGTAATGACGGCTCATAGAGTGGATGCATTTAAAGGTCAGTAAGAGGAGTTTGAACTGTATACGGAAGCGGACAGGGAGCCAGTGACTTGAGGAGTGGGCTAGTGTGGGCATAACGATTCTGGCAGAAGATAAGTCATGGTGCAGAATTCTGGACAGATTGGAGAGGAGAGAGATGGTTGAGTGGAAGACCAGTGAGAAGTAAATTACAATAGTCCAAGCGAGAAGTAACAAGGGTGTGGATAAGGGTTTTAGTGGCATGTTCAGAAAGGAAGGGGCAAATTTTTGCTAATGTTGAAGATAAAGAAGCGACAGGTTTTTGCGATTTGTTGAATATGAGCTCTCCTCATTATGGTGAGGCACCTCTTCTCTTTAGGTCCATACAGTCTTCAGGTGTGGCCACACCTCAACTACCAGTCGCCTTCTCTTTTTTCTCTTTTATTTCTTGCCTTTACCTTTTGCCCCCATTCAAATTGTGAAATGTTTTGTGTGGTGAACAAGAAGTAGCAATAGAAGGGAAAAAAAAACAGTGTACTGTAGAAAACTGAGCCCTAAAAATCTCGCTGATGATAAAGGCTTTATTATCTGATTTATAACACATTGTGAAGACAATTAGATGAGGAATGTAGTGTTATGTTAGCATGTCAATACAGTTGCAGAATTTGACTCCCAGTTCACCTCTTGTTCCACCCTACCTAATCGCTGTCACTACTTCTAATTGAAATCTCTTAATTACCTCTTCTGGTTCTCTTCTAGGTTTTGGCATGACTACACCAGCAACTGTTGGAGGCAAAATATTTTTGATATTTTATGGCCTAATCGGATGTGCAGGGACCATCTTGTTCTTCAACCTGTTCCTCGAACGATTGATTACAGTCATAGCCTACATCATGAAGTCCTTTCATGAGAGGCAGCTGAAACGAAAAGGCAACGTTCCTCACGACAGTCGGCGGGGGTCTGGTCACTCGGAGGTGGACAGCTTAGCAGGGTGGAAGCCTTCGGTGTATTACGTAATGCTCATTTTATGCATCGCATCCATCATCATTTCCTGTTGTGCCTCAGCTATGTACACGCCTATTGAGGAATGGAGTTACTTTGACTCGCTTTATTTTTGTTTTGTGGCCTTCAGCACCATTGGTTTTGGTGACCTTGTCAGTAGCCAGAATGCCAAATACGAAAGCCAAGGACTCTACCGATTTGGCAACTTTGTCTTCATCCTCATGGGAGTTTGCTGCATCTATTCATTATTTAATGTCATCTCCATTGTCATAAAGCAATGTGTAAACTGGATATTAAAGAAAATGGATTGTCGGTGCTGCCAGAAATGCCAAAGAAAACTCTTAAGATCTAGGCGGAATGTTGTTATGCCAGGGAATATTCGAACTAGACGAAATACCTCCATTGAAACGGATGGTGTGAATGAAAGTGAGACTGATGGCCGCAGGATGTCTGGGGAGATGATCTCCATAAAAGATTTCTTGGCCTCCAACAAGGTCTCACTGGCAATCATGCAGAAACAGCTATCAGAGACTGCAAATGGCTACCCCAGACAAATGAGCTCATCGTCCAGACACAATGGATTCTCGGGGGGAGTGGGTGCCCTAGCAATTATGAATAACAGACTGGCAGAGACAAGTGTTGATAGATAAACTGAGCAAGGTAAAAAGCAAACAAACAGCAAAACCCTATGAATCAGAGATGGAAATAGAAGACGAGTATTGCCCATTGAATGAGACCCTCTAGTGGAAGATCTTTCCCAATATGTGTTTGGCAGATAATTAGCAACAGTTACTCCCAGACTCTACATTCCTCTCCCCTACCCTCCACCAGTCATTCATGGGAGACAGGTCAAGTCTAGCAGACATACCCTTCAGTAATTTCAGAGCTCCATTGCTGCATTCCTCTGCTTCTCATTTTGTTATTAGAACTTTGCTAATGTCGGATCTGGAAATGATAAAGCATCACACAAAAGTATTATTTAACTTTCCCAAAAACTGCAATTGGGTTTAATTTGTGCAAAGGTTTCTTTCTTTGTTTGTTTTTTTAAATTTTGTTCAATAGCATTTAAAATTATTTTCTTTTAATTTATATGTCCTGCACAGATCTGCCTACCTGTGTTCGAAAATCAGAAGAGAAACCAGAGCCTTGGTTTACGTCTCTGATGGTCTGAGGTTTGCCTGTTTATGACTGAGCCATCTTACCGTCATCACAGCTACATCAAGGGTAGCTTCCTTCAATGGACTTTTATACTACATGGGCCAGTGTCAGGAGTTTGTTCTTTTACAAGGAGAATGGAGGCTTTGGTGCCACATTTTTATTAAATTTCAAAATTAAAAATGTTATTTTAAAAAATTGCACTGGGAGGCATGTAAACCATCAAAAAATAAATTTAGGGGACAAAAGGGACCTTGTAACATGGCACATTAAACAGTGAACACGCAAATTAGAATGTGCTGCAACCACATGAACATGGTAATGGTTACTGTGGTGGCATGAACGCATGCGCTAATTTGCGTGACACCTGCATGTTGTGTTGGGGTGGGAAATGAGCGGGTTATGAGCAGAGAATAGATGTGGATCTCACACTGCAGTTAGTACACAGAGGGGTCCTTTTACAAAGCTATGGTAAAAGGGAGCCTGCGCTGGCATTGAAGCGTGTTTTTGATGCTCACCGAGGCCCCCTTTTTACTGCAGTGGGTAAAAGGCAGGTCTTTGGGGGTTTTTTTCAAGAAATTGCCACGTGGCAGGTGAAGCACTTGTCATGTGGCCATTTTGTGGGAGGGGGGGCACTTACCACCACCCATTGAAGTGGCGGTAAGAGCTCCCACGCTAACCCGGTGGTAACCGGGCAGCCCGTGGCACTGCCTGATTACCACCAGCTACGTACCGGCGCTCCAAAAATTGAAATATTTTTGCAGCAACGGAAATGGCACGCACTGGGGGAGGGATCTACCACTGGGCTACTGCGGTAGCCCAGTGGTACTTTCCTTTTACCGAGCGGTAAGCCCACATTGAGCATACTGCTGCTTCATAACAGGGCCCTAGAACTTACCGTATGCTGTGATTTTTGTAGTTAGTGTGGATGCACTTACCACTTCCACAGGAGGAGGGTTACCATATGGCTCCAGATTGAGCCAGTCTGGGTTTTACTTCCATTGCTTTCAATGGACGCAAAACCCAGACTGGATCAAGGTGTCCTCCTTTTTCTGGAGCCATATGGTAACCCTAGGAGGCAGCATGTGGAAGGCAATTCTATAAAGGGTGCTAAAAACTTAGACATCTAGATTTTGGGCGTTCAGTTAGTATTGTATAATGGCACGTTTTGTGTGTCGAATCTGTTACAGAATATTAGCATATGCACTCTGTTGCACAACCATTAGGTGCAACCACTTATGCCACGTCAATGGCTAGTGTAAATGACCATGCCTAAACGTGGCAGTTGTGTAGGTAAATGTGGATATTCTATAAAAAGTGTGTGCAAGAATGGTGGGAACGCCTATGGGCCTTCCATGGAAACATCCCCTTTACAGTTAAACATGGAAACATTAGCCATTCATTTATAGAATAGCGCCTATGTGCATACCTGCCATTTTATCCTCATTTTTGCACTGAACAACCATTACCATCTCTTTCCTCACCTTCAATTGGGCGCCTAACTTATGGCAGTCTATATAGAATTACCTCCTAACCCCTGGATTCTTAATATGGTGACTAAAGTTGTGCCAGGTAGCCAATGTGCACGAGCAATGTAATTATTTAACAAGTCAATCGGTGCCGATAATGGCCACTAACAAGCAATTATCAGCACTCACTTTCACTAATTAGACTTTATGCTTGCAACTTTCTAAGTATATTCTGTAAATTGGTGCCCGTAAATTCTAATACGTGGATCTCAAAAGGTGGGCGTGGCCATATCATTTGCATTCCTAAAAATTATGCTTGTGTTAGGCGCGGGCATTTTCCACCAGGTTTTAGTTGGCATAAATGGGTCAGGCCTAAATTTTAGTTGTGGGGGCAGGCAGTATGGGCCAGATTCTATATAGGGCACCTAAAAAAATTTGTGCATAAAACATTTCCACCTGAGTGCATTCTATAAGCAGTACCTAGATTTAAGCATGGTATATAGAAAACGCTTAGGGGATATCCTAGCACCTAAAACTATGCACCTTCATTTACACCAATGCGTAGATTTAGGCACAGAGGGCCGTTTTCTGTAACAGTGCGCACAAATTTTGGAACGCCCACGAAACGCCCGCCTATAATCACCCCCTTTATGCCTGCCTGCATTAAAATTTAGGCGCAGTGTGTTACAGAATATACTTAGCGAGCTGTACATGTAAATTCTAATTATTGCCAATTGGTGCTCATTATTGCTCAAGTGCTGCTAACCACACTTTGCATTGTTATAGAATACCAGTGGTGTAGCTACATGGGGCCAGGGGTGGGGGCCTAGGCCCCCGTAGATTTGGCCCTGGACCCCCTGCCGACGACCCTCTCGAATCCCCCCTCCCGCTGCCAACCCGCTGTTGCCTGCCTTTGCTGGCGGGGGACCCCAGCCCCCGCCAGCCAAGGTCCTCTTCTTCTCGCAAAAGGCTTTTGCGGGAAGAAGCGGACCTCGGCTGGCGGGGTTGGGGGTCCCCCGCCAGCAAAGGTAGGCGACAGCGGGAGGGGGGTCGAGAGGGTCGGCGGCGGGGGGGGGGGGGTAAAGTTGGTGGCGGCGGCAGGGTCGGCAATAGCAGGGGGGGTCAGCGAGAGGGGAGCTTCAATTTTGGTACAGAATGCTAGGTGTGCTATATAGAATCCATGGGTATATATGTATTCTATAAACCACGCCTAACTTTAGGCAAGGTTTATAGAATAGCACTAAGCTTGGGTTTTTTTGGCGCCGATTTTACAGGCACCATATATTGAATTTAGTCCTAAGAGCATCTGCCCTTAATGCAAAACAGTCTTAACAAGCGGTAAACCACAGAGAACAAGCAGGACAATCATCCAAAAGAACTTTTGTAGTTGCTATGTGTCAATTTTTATTGTTAAAAGTGCAATTAGTGCAAAATCTCACATTAGCAAAAGGGCCTCCGAATGATGTCCCTTTAAATCAACAGAGTCTATTCTTGCCTATTTACCTTTGTTGAATGTTTTTTTTTTCCCCTACTTAACATTCATGACACTTTTTTGTTCTCAGTCTATGTTTGTATTCTGGCTTAACATAATAACTACAAGGGTATAACATGCCTAACTCATAATTTAATCAAGTATAATTACTTGAGTGCGCATTAGGGAACGAAGGGAACACAGGAAAAATTATAGGTTGGCTTTGCCACACATCATTAAACACACGAGGACAGAAAGTTAGTTCACCTAATCCTGTGTCAGAGCAGCACAGAATTACTGTGAGAGCATACTAGAAATATTTGCTTATTGTTTAAAATAATCAAAACGGCCAGCTTGATATATTTCATAGAAATACAATTCCACATAGACTTACCGTAGGTCTTCAAAAATAGCATTGGCTTCATTTGGCAAAGCAGAATGAGGACTAATATAATTACTATCCAGTTACGATTGGGAAAATAGATACCTGTTGCTGATTTGTGTGTATAGCACCTGCAAACGATGTAGCCAAAGACATAACCTCTTGATTACCAAAGAGAAATGCTAGAAAACTGGAAATTCTCCTTACCTGTCCACTCTTCAGGAGCTCTGTTCTTCCGGAAGGCCACTCATCTGTGCACCTCTCCTCCACCTCCAAAGCCACACTCCGTTTTTTCCACCTGGCATAGACTTCCTGAGTCGATACATCAAGCTCCCTTCTTGCCCTATTCTAATCCAGGTTAAAGGCTCACCTTTTTGAGGCTGCTTTGAAATCTTAACTCTTTATTCACTAGTTCATTTTTAATCATTTCCTTAATAAACACAACTCCTAAGCCACGCTAGGAAATGGGTTTAACATGGTACTTTCCTGTGCAGTACGCCAATACATTAAGAATTTTTCTTAGTTTTTTCTAGGCCCCCACGTTAATTTTTCCATTAGCACATGGCACTTGCAAAAGAAAAAATAGGAGTCACTAATAATGAGTGGAATGGAACGGGTCGATGTGGAGCGTCTGTTTACGCTTTCCAAAAATACTACTACTACTACTTATCATTTCTAAAGCGCTACTAGACGTACGCAGCACTGTACACTTGAACATGAAGAGACAGTCCCTGCTCGACAGAGCTTACAATCTAATCAAGACAGACAAATAAGGCAAATAAGGGACAAGGACAAAGAGTAGTAAGATTCCGGAATCCCAAAGAGTCGTAAGATTCTATACAGAATCCCAAAGAGTAGCAAGATTCTGAAATCCCAAAGATTACTACTACTACTTATCATTTCTGTAGCACTACTAGACGTAAGCAGCGCTGTACACTTGAACATGAAGAGACCGTCTCTGCTCGACAGAGCTTATAATCTAATTAGGACAGACAAACAGGACAAACAAGAGATAAGGGAATATTAAAGTGAGGATGATAAAATAAGGGTTCTGAACAAGTGAGTAAGGGTTAGGAGTTAAAAGCCACATCAAAAAGGTGGGCTTTTAGCTTAGATTTCTATTTATAACCACAAATTAGGTATGAATCAATTCCCAATTAACTAAATATCAAGATACTAGGACAAGGAGGCATGCAATGAAGCTGCAGTGTGGTAAATTTAAAACGAGTCAGAGGAAATGTTTCTTCACTCAACGCGTAGTTAAACTCTGGAATTCGCAGCTGGAAAAAGGTGGTTAAGGCGGTTAACTTAGCGGACTTCAAAAAAGGGTTGGACGGCTTCCTGGAGGAAAAGGCCATAGAATGTTATTGAATGGACGAGGGAATAATACAGTATTTCTAGGATGGGCGGGACAAATTGCTTGTTCTTTTGGCCGCTGTCGGTGACAGGGTGCTGGGCTCGATGGACCCTTGGTCTGTCCCAGCATGACGATGCTTATGTACTTATGTACTAAGGCACGCTTACGGATTTAGTGTGCGCTAACAATTAGCACATGCTAAGGGGGTCTCTAACTAAGGTGCGCTAGCGTTTTTAGCTTGTTTAAGGGGCATCTCGATGTTTAGCACCAGGTGATTTCTAATGCGAGCTAAAAATGCTAACTCATCTTAGCAAAAGACCCCCTAAATGCCACGCAGCCCATAGGAATATAATGGGCTGCATGGCATTTAGCGCACCTTAGTAAAAGGACCTGTAAGTGCTCCCTCATTGTCCTCGATATCCAGTTGGTGCAGGCAAATCATAATGGGCTAGTTGGATAACGCTTCCACATCTATTCTCCACCCATGTCACACTCGTACATAGTAATGTGGAGGGGCATAATCGAACGGCGCCAGCCATCTCTATGGGCGGCCATCTCCGGCGCCGCAAGCGGGCGGAGCCAACCATATTTTCGAAAAAGATGGCCGGCCATCTTTTTCTTCGCTAATACGGTTGGGCCCGGCCAAATGTCAGAGTTTGCCGGGTTTGAGATGGCCGGCATCGGTTTTCCGGCATAATGGAAAAAATGCCGGCGATCTCAAATCCGGCGAAATGCAAGGCATTTGGTCATGGGAGGACCCAGCAGTTGTAGTGCACTGGCCCCCCTGACATGCCAGGACACCAACCGGGCACCCTAGGGGGCACTTCTAAAAATTAAAAATAAAAATAGCTCCCAGGTGCATAGCTCCCTTCCCTTCGTTGTTTAGCCCCCCTAAATCCCCTCCAAAACCCACTCCCCACAACTCTACACCATTACCATAGTGCTAAGGGGTGAAGGGGGGCACCTACATGTGGGTAGAGTGGGTTTTGGGGTTTTTTGGAGGGCTCAACATTTACCACCACAAGTGTAACAGATAGGGGGGGGATGGGCCTGGGTCCACCTGTCTGAAGTGCACTGCACCCACTAAAAACTGCTCCAGGGATTTGCATACTGCTATCAGGGAGCTGGGTATGATATTTTAGGCTGGCATAGAGGCTGGCAAAAAATTTTTTTGTTTGTTTTGTTTTTGGGTGGGAGGGGGTTGGTGACCACTGGGGGAGTAAGGTGAGGTGATCCCCAATTCCCTCCGGTGGTCATTTGGTCAGTTGTGGCTCCTTTTTGAAGCTTGGTCGTGATAAAAAAGGGACCAAGTAAAGCCGGCGAAATGCTCGTCAAGCCTGGCTTTTTTTTTCCATTATCAGGCAAAGCTGGCCATCTTGTGAGCACACCCCCATCCCGCCCGCGTCCTGCCTTCACTACCCTACCAACATGCCCCCTTGATGTTTCGCCGGCTCCCCAACTGAAAGCAGTTGAACCCGGCCAAAATCGGCTTTTGATAATACCGATTTCGCCGGGTTCAGGAGATTGCTGGCCATCTCCCAATTTGTGTCGGAAGATGGCCGTCCTTCTCATTCGAAAATGAGCTGGATAGTGACATAGTAGGTGACGGCAGAAAAAGACCTGTACGGTCCATCCAGTCTGCCCAACAAGATAAACTCATATGCGCTACTTTATATGTATATCTGACCTTGATTTGTATCTACCATTTTCAGGACACAGACCGTAGAAGTCTGCCCAGTACTAGCCCTTCCTGAAAAAAATATTTAATAAATAAATAACACCTGGTGGACGCTTGGAATGCCCTCCCGCGGGCATTTTCTTCACCCAACGTGTAATTAGACTCTGGAATTCGTTGCCGGAGAACGTGGTACGGGCGGTTAGCTTGACGGAGTTTAAAAAGGGGTTAGATAGATTCCTAAAGGACAAGTCCATAGACCGCTATTAAATGGACTTGGAAAAATTCCGCATTTTTAGGTATAACTTGTCTGGAATGTTTTTACGTTTGGGGAGCGTGCCAGGTGCCCTTGACCTGGATTGGCCACTGTCGGTGACAGGATGCTGGGCTAGATGGACCTTTGGTCTTTCCCAGTATGGCACTACTTATGTACTTATGAGATGAAAACGGTAGCGGAGTTCAAACATGCGTGGGATATGCATAGAGGAATCCTGTGCAGAAGGAATGGATCCTCAGAAGCTTAGCTGAAATTGGGTGGCGGAGCAGGTGGGGGGAAGAGGGGGTGGTGGTTGGGAGGCGAGGATAGGGGATGGCAGACTTATACGGTCTGTACCAGAGCCGGTGATGGGAGGCGGGACTGGTGGTTGGGAGGCGGGAAATACTGCTGGGCAGACTTATATGGTCTGTGCCCTGAAAAGGACAGGTACAAATTCAAGGTAAGGTATACACATATGAGTTTGTCATGGGCAGACTGGATGGACCATGCAGGTCTTTTTCTGCCGTCATCTACTATGTTACTATGTTACTATGTTACAATGCTTTAATGTGTTTTGTCGTAAGCCTTTTTCCCCCACATTACATGCACAATAGTGCTTAACAGTTTACTGAAAGGGCCCCTATTTCTCTTATTTGTCCTGTTTGTCTTTCTTTAATAGATTATAAACTCCCTGAAGCAGGGACCGTCTTTTACGTGTTTGTGTGTAGCACTTCATACATCTCGTAGCACTATAGAAATGATAAATAATAGTAATAGATACTGAGAAATTGTTCAGGGTGTGTGACCAGCTTCCAGAACACCTTAGGCCTCAATCCTCCCTACAGCGGTTTAAGACTGACCTGAAGACCCACCTCTTCCTAGAGGCCTCCCACTGTCCTTTATTATCCCAAGCTTAAACCTCCACACCACTGTTTCCTCTGCGAGTGCTCTCTTTTCCTTCCCCGCTTTTCTACCTTGATTATTGTAGCTCTCCCCCTCCCCTGCTTGCTGTGTCTTCTTTCCTTTTCTTTTCATTTTTATGTTCAAATTTGTTTATTGAGTCTGTAAGCCGCTTAGTTGCATTGCAGATAGGAGGGGTAGCAATATTTTTTCACTCAACAAATAGTTAAGCTCTGGAACTCTTTGCCGGATGTGGTAACAGCGGTTAGCGTATCTGGGTTTAATAGAGGTTTTGACAGATTCCTGGAGGAAAAGTCCATAGTCTGCTATTGAGGCAGACATGGGAAGCAACTGCTTGCCCTGGGATTTGTAGTATGGGGTGTTGCCACGATTTGGGTTTTTGCCAGGTACTTGTGACCTGACTTGGCCACTGTTTGGAAAACAGGATACTGGGCTAGATGGACCATTGGTCTGACCCAGTATGGCTACTCTTATGTTTATGTACCCCATCCTTCTGCTGCCACGTTTCAGTGGCAGCAAATTGACACTCTTCTCAGCAGTCTGTCATCCTTGGGGAGACCTGGGAGCTACTAAAGGGGCGCTCACAGTTCTCAGTGGGCCCAATATTCAGCTGGTGGTGGGCAGCGCTTTTGCTGTCCGCTGCTGGCGTTAAACCCAGATACTGAATGCCACCAGCACTGCATATCTGGTGTTTTTTTTAACCGCTAAAAAGTTAATTGGTTAAGCCGATATTCAGCCCTAACCAGTTAACTATGTTGGGTGCAATATAGCTAGTTAGTATCCATGGATATTTAGTGGGAGATAACTGGTTATCTCCCACTGAATATTCGCGGTTATGCCATTTAACCGGTCAACGGCCATGTCTGGCCGGTTAAATTGCTTTTAATATTGGGAAGGAGTAAGTGAGTATTGCTAGAGAGTAAAACTTTCAAACTCTTCCATCCCATCTGTGGCCTTTCAAAGTTCCTATTTAGTTATTCCTTCTTAGGCCTTAGAGTAGCGATTGGTAAATAACGTCTCTCGGTACACAAATGCCATAATGATGTAATTCTATAATGTGTATCCCTAAATGTAGGTGCCTAAGGGGCATAAATATCAATATGGACTTTCATTAAGACGTGCTATTTTACCACTAACTTGATCTATTTTAGCATTTTATGCAATGAAACCTGGTTACTAGTAACTGGGGTTAGCAGTAAAAAAAACACATCTTAACAGTAGCCCACGTTGATAAAGTATGCCTTAATTCAAGAAAAAAGAAATGTCTCTAGAAATGGATATCACTGCTGTATATAATAAAAGTGAGCCAAGTATAGGACGATCAAGCCATTGTGACATCACTGATCAGGTTGACTTTTAGGCATTGGTGGAATGAGGCATTATGACATCACAATATCAGCTCTGGTTACCAGAGACTGAAACTAGTTCATGCTGTTTTACCACAGGTCTCATTTAATGCAATGAAATCTTGTTACTAATAACCCGGGTTAAAAGTAAAATAACATATCTTAACAGTACCCTCAATAAAAATTTCTCCCCCTTAAAGAAAAAAGAAATGTCTCTAGAAATCAAAATCATTGCTCTGTGTAACAAAAGTGAGCCAAGTATAGGAGAATCGAGCCATTGTGACATCACTGATGAGGTTGGCTCTTAGTCATTGGTGGAATGAGGCATTATGACATCACAATAGCAGCTCTGGTTATTGACTAGGTATTTCCCGCATTGCATTGAGGCACCTACATCTAATTGTCCCTTTTTAGAATTGCCACCTATGTACAAAATATTTAAAAATTCTGCATACAGTATAATAATCCATTTAGAATGGAAAACAATAAACTTGGTACTCAACTAGTATTCACTTTTGGGCAGCATTCCCTCATCATAAGTTTCAGCCCTCCCACCCTCCTCACAATCTCTCTATTGGTTCGATCCCCTCTGTGCTTGCTTGCTTTCTCTCTCCCCCCACTTACTCTTGATCAACCCTTTCTAGTTCTTTCATCCCACTTTGGCTTGAACCTCTTCCTAGGCTTCATCTTCTCTCCCCCAAGGTTGTCTCTCCTTTTGCTGGACCGTTCAGCTTTCTCCTTCCCTGACTCCTCCTACTACTACTAAACATTTCTATAGCGCTACTAGATTTACGCAGCCCTGTACAAATGAGCATGAAGAGACAGTCCCTGCTCAACAGAGCTTACAATCTGAATTGGACAGACGAACAGACAACTAGGGGTGGGGAAATTGCAGTGGTGGGGGTCATAAGTGAGGGTAGTGAGTAAGAGTAAGTGAGTAAGAGAGTAAGCAGTAGCAAAGAGGTGGGCTTTAAGCCTCTTCCCCCCCCCCCCCCCCCCCACTAAATCTGTGTTACTTTTTTTTGTCTATTAGATTGTAAGCTCTTTGAGCAGGGACTGTCTTTCTTCTATGTTTGTGCAGCGCTGCGTACGCCTTGTAGCGCTATAGAAATGCTAAATAGTAGTAGTAGTAGTAGTTCCAACATACTTGACCTCTTCCCACTCTTTCCCAACAGAACTCCCAAATCTTGCTTCTTCATACCACCCTCCCCTATGCTCAAACTCCTCCCTGACTTCAGCACTATTGCTGTCTCCTTTCTGGCTGTATGGGTTGATGCTGTTAAGGTGGCCTCCTTCATCTCTGAGCTGCTGCTACGAAGGGTAAAGGGTTATGGATTTTTCCATAAAGCATGAATCAAGCTGTTGCAAAGCAGTCACTCAAATTATCTGCACACATAACAAATGCTGCAATGAAGTCATGCATTTATTACAACGTGCGTCTTACAAGAGTAGAGAAGCTGAACTGACTTTTTCAATAGCTATCTGGACACTCCTGTCACTAACAGCCTGAAGAAAAAACCATTCCGACCTCTGCCTCACACATCATCCTATTTCATGCTGAGGTTCCATCAGTCTTTATTTTAAGAGATGAGCAATATCTTTGTACAAATTTCCATCAGGCTTCTATGGCTGCTGAAGCAAGTTCTGGTTAAAATTTCCTTTCAATGAAAAAGGTCACAGTGGTTTTGAGCAAAGAGTTCCAGGGTTGGCCTTACTAATTGCAGGGTCCTTTGCAGACCAGTTTGGTGCCTACCACCCCAGACTTAAGATTTCAAATGAGGTGAAGGTTTATCTGTTTAAACAGAATTCTTTAATTGCCGAGAAGGCAGTAAAATAAGAACATAAGCATTGCCGTACTGGGACAGACCTTAGGTCCATCCAGCCCTGTATCCTGTTTCCAACAGTGGCCAATCCAGGTTACAAGTCCCTGGCAAGATCCCCAAACAGTACAATACTAGAAATAAGCAGTGGATTTTCCCCAAGTCCATCTTAATAATGGCTTATGGACTTTTCTGTTAGGAAGTTATCCAAACCTTTTTTTTTAAACCCCACTAAACTAACTGCTTTTACCACATTCTCTGGCAACAAATTCCAGAGAGTTTAATTACATGTTGAGTGAAGAAATATTTTCTCCTATTTGTTTTAAATTACTACTTTGTAGCTTCATTGCATGCCCACTAGTCCTAGTATTTTTGGAAAGAGTAAATAAGCGATTCAGGTCTACTTGTTCTATTCCACTCAGTATTTTATAGAGCTCTATCATATCTCCCCTCAGCTATCTCTTCTCCAAGCTGAAGAGACACTTTAGCCTTTCCTCATAGGAAAGTTATCCCATCCCCTTTATCACTTTTATCGCCCTTCTCTGTACCTTTTCTAATTCTGCTATATCTTTTTTGAGATTCAGTGACCAGAACTGCACACAGTATTCGAGGTGGGGGGGGGAGGAGGGGGGAGAGAATGATGTAACTAATTTCAATTCAAGGGAATTTGCGTTAATGAAGGGAATTCAGAGTGTACTTTGCAGATTACAAGCTCGCCTCTTAGGCTTCGACCAATGAAGTCATCCTATATAATAATTTGCACCTCCAACATTCTACGTCTGGATGCCTGGGTTCGTAACATCCATTCCCACTCATTGCCCCGCCCTCGCGTCAAAACATAATGACATCAGAGGGCGGAACAATGAGGGGGAAGGGAACGCTGGAGGAGTGATGATGTCAGGAGGAGAGAATTGCGGGACATCGAGGTGAGAGAGGGATGAAGGGAAGGGCAGGGCAGAGAAGAATCGAGATTGGGTGGCAGAGCCGGTGGCGGGAGGTGGAGATGGTGCTGGGCAGACTTATACGGTCTGTGCCAGAGCCGGTGGTGGGAGGCGGGACTGGTGGTTGGGAGGCGGGGATAGTGCTGGGCAGATTTATACGGTCTGTGCCCGGAAAAGGACAGGTACAAATCAAGGTAAGGTATACACAAAAAGTGGCACATATGAGTTTATCTTGTTGGGCAGACTGGATGGACCGTGCAGGTCTTTTTCTGCCGTCATCTACTATGTTACTATGTTACTATGTAATTGATGGACATGGATGGGATGGGAGGACAGTACAGGAGAGAATGGCGGGAGACGGATGCCAGGCCAGGGAAGAGGAGAAATGAAAAGAACCCTTAGATCACAAACAGTAGTTACTGCACACATGTCTTTTTATCATCATGCTCAGGGCAATAATAATAATAATGTCTCTCACAGGTTTCCTATCTCTGTGTTGAAGACAGTGATAATGTCTCTGCCAGGCTCACTGTCTCTGTGCTTTGGGCACAGAAATCTCTCCAAGGCTCACCTGTCTCTATGCTTGAGGAAGTGATAATGACTCTACCAAGGCTCCCTGTCCCTGTGCAGTGATAATGTCTCTCTCGGGCTCCCTGTCACTGTGCTCAGGGAAGTAATAATGTCTTTCCCCGAATCCTTGTTGGTGTGCTGAAGACAGTGATAACGTGTCTGACAACAAAAGGAAGAAAAATCATTTCATTTTCAATTTAGTGATTGGGATATGTCAATTTTGGAAACAGCAAACCCATAGGTACAATTTGTGCAGCCAGCTGACGTCAGGGGAGGTTAGCAACACAACAAGACAGCCAGCGAAATAAGGGTGAGGGGGCGCACACGCCATGGCGTAGGCTTACCTTGCTCACCCAGCGCCGTGTGAAAATCAGAATGGCCACGAGGCAGCAACTAGCGGAAAGAACTGCCCGTTGATGTCAACAGTCCAGCGCCAGTACAACTGCATCATAATCAGCACAGTGGCGGGAAGCGGGCGATCGCGGTACTCACCACACAACTCACCGCTGACGTCTCGACTCCTGCGCTGAACGGACTCTATTGTACCCACTCCGTCTCTCTCCCTGTCTCACAGGGATTCATACACTCTCTCTCACACACGCTTACACTCTCTCTCTCACACACACACTCACACTCTCACACACACACACTCTCTCTCACACAGGCAAATCGCAGGATATGGATGGCATGGGAGGCAAGAGAAGGAGACGACATAGGAGAAGAACACTAACTGCTGAGGAGCAGGCTGAAGCTAAACAGAAAAGAGCTGAGGCACAACGAAAAGGCGTGCAGCTCCGAGTGAAGACGAAAAGGCACATGAAAGTCAACAAGCCACTGCAAGGAAGAGGTCCAGGATGCAAAAGATGACTGATGAAGAAAGTGCAAGTAACAAAGAAACGCCGATTTACAAAGGCACAGAATTGCTAAAATGACGGACGAACAGAGACAAACACGCAAAAGATTAGAAAGAAAATGACAGATGAACAAAGAGCGACAAATAGAAAAAGGAGAGCATATTTAGAAAGGGAAAGAATTAAACAAATGACAGAGAAACAGAGACAAACAACCAGGCAAAGAAGAAAAGATTTAGAACAACAAAGTCTTGCACAAATGACAGATAAGTAACGAAGAACGACTACACAAAATGTAACAGCTACGGCACAATACAGAACTACAAACACAGGAATTGCAACAACAGACTGTCTCAATGAGAACGAAACTCAATACTATAGTTGTGGTCCAATGAACGCAGTCTATATATTTTGCAATGCAACACATTTTCACAATGAAACACCTTCTGACAACCTATTTACACAATGTTGTAGTAAGGGCAAAGTACAACTTCCAGGAATTAGGTACAATGAGTTAATACAACAGCTTCTCTCCGGGGAACAAGAATATTCTAACAATTTTTTACAAAACGTTAGGTCCATTAATAGTTCCTTAGCTTTTGCCTCCATGGGAGCTAACATTGCACCACCACCCGGATATGGCCCTTATTGTTTTCGAATTAATGGTACTATTTACCATAGAACAGCAGCACTACATCCTCCAAATGACAATCAAAGACAATTTGCACAATTATAAATTCTTGATCCAGATGAAGCAGCTGTTCAGAGACTACAAATCTCACCGAATGCACACATCAATCATACATTAATGAGACAATTAAGCGATTTTATGGCACGGGAAAATCCATTTGCAGACGCATGCAAGATGTTGTACGAAGTAGAAAATGAATGCATATGTGAAGCTCATTGACGAAGAATAGAACCTCCAACAGTTTCAATGGCCATTGTTCAAGATCTCAAAAACGATCCAAGACGATACAATGCCCCTAGAGCCAATGAGGTGGCTTTCATTTTTCAAAATACAGATGGGGAACCACCGTTACATAGAGATCTAATACACTGCCGAAACAAGCCAAATGAAGAGAACACAACTGAGATAATCAGTATGATGGACCCCAATCTAGAACCAATGGTATATCCATTACTCTTTCCATATGGAGATCAGAGCTGAGGGATACATATTCCTTTGTCTAAACAACCAAAATGTATAATGCACCTGCTTCGCAAAGCAAAGAACAAGAGTAAGAGTTACTCAAATGCAGTATTATGGGTACCGTTTGGCAATAAGAGATGAATTCAATCCTTTTCTTAGTGCAGGAAAAGTAACACAACAATATTTTGTTGATGCATATATTAAAACTGAGGCAAACAGACTAAATTATATTCGACAAAATCAAAAACTCTTAAGAGTTGAAAAATACTCCAGGTTAATGGACCACCTTGCAAGTGAAGCTGCAAATGGAGGAATGACGCCTGGCCAGGCATTTATTTTACCATCATTTGCCGGCAGCCCAAGAAATATGTATCAAAATTATCAGGATGCAATGGCAATAGTTCACAAATATGGCAAGCCAGATCTGTTCGTTACTATGACCTACAACCCAAGATGGGAAGAAATTACTCAAAATCTAAAAAAAGGGCAGGCACCAGAGTTTCGACCTGACTTATCGGCAAGGGTGTTTCATTTAAAACTAAAAGAGTTACTACACGATATATGCAAAAAAACACATACTTGGTGTGCCTCTTGCAAAAATTCATGTCATTGAATTTCAAAAGCGTGGTTTACCTCACGCTCATATATTAATTATCTTGAAAGAGGAACATAAGCCGAAAAGAAAGGAAATAATTGACCAAATCGTATGCGCTGAAATTCCTGAAATAAACAACTTTCCACGTCTGCATGCAATAGTTGCTAAGCATATGATACATGGCCCATCCAGTGACCATAACTTAAATTTTCCCTGCATACTTAATGGGAAGTGCTCTAAACAGTCTCCAAAACCCTTCCAAAATGAAACTATTGAGAACTGTGACGGATATCCTAAATACCGCAGCAGGAATAACGGCGTAGGTACACTCTTCAATGGAAAATTCATTAATAACACTTGGGTAGTCCCTTATAACCCTTTCTTACTTTTAAAGTACAATTCCCATATAAATGTAGAAGTATGTGCATCTATTAAAAGTGTCAAGTACCTCTTTAAATACGTCTATAAAGGACACGATTGTGCCAATGTAGTTATTACAGAGCACCAAACTTTACAACATGATGAAATTACAATGTTTACTGACTCTTAGATGTGTTAGTTCTCCCGAAGCTGCATGGCGATTAAACGGCTTTGAAATGCATCAACAATCACATACTATCCAGAGATTGGAAGTACACTTACCAGATCAGCAAAGCATTGTTTTTCATCCTCACGAAGCTGAGGCTGCAGTACAAAGAGCCAAAACAAGGGACACCACTTTAACAGCGTGGTTTGAACTTAATGCAGAAGAGAATCCTCCAAAGACCGTTTTGTACATAGATATTCCTACGTACTATACTTTTGACAAAACAGAACGAAAGTGGAAACATAGAGAAGCAGGATATGACAAAACAATTGGGAGAATGTATGCAGTCAATTTTGCAGTAGACCCTGAGCGTTACTGTTTAAGGCTAATTCTACTACACCAACCAGGGGCCAAGTCATTTGAAGACTTAAACACAGTTGAACGTATTCTTTATAATACATTTCGAGATGCAGCCAAGAAAATGGGGCTCATTGACAATGAAGCTCTGTGGGAGAACACCTTAGACGATGCAGTCACATGCAGCATGCCTCAGGAAATCAGACACCTTTTTGCATACATTTGTGTTTTTTCCGTAACATCAAATGCATTACAAATTTTCCAAATACAAACTTACTATGATACAAGATTTTCAACACATCCATGGTTGCCAAGTTGATTGCTCTGTTTGTGAACAATTGTGCCTTCAGAAAATCCAGGACGTTCTGACTACACATGGCAAAAAACTTGAACACTTTGGTTTACCAACAATCATCCAGAGAATAGAAGATCCTAAACTTGCCTTCAACGTTGCAGATGAAAACCGTAAAGCTCAACAAATGCTTGAAAACTTAAATAATGAGCAAAGGGAAGCATTTCATACTATACTTTCTGCCTGCAATACAAAAAACATAACCCACACGTGCTCCTTCCTAGACGGTCCTGGTGGAAGTGGAAAAACGTATACGTATAACACTATCCTGGGCAACATCCAAGGAGATGGAGGAATTGCACTACCTGTTGCTTCTACAGGAATTGCTGCAAACCTCCTTCCAGGAGGACGAACTTATCATTCACAGTTTAAGTTACCTGTTCCTCTACTGGAAATGTCAACATCAAGTATCAGATTAACATCAAACGATGCTTCCATCATTAGAGATGCAAAAATCCTTATTTGGGATGAATCAACTATGGCACCCAGTATAGCACTTACTGCTGTAGATAGACTCCTCAAAGACACCATGAATAATCAGAAACCATTTGGCGGGAAAGTTCTTCTCCTTGGTGGAGATTTTTGACAAACTGTACCAGTGGTACCACACTGTGATCGAGCTCAAATTATTGAACCAACCATTAAGTTAAATCAACTACAGAAAAAATCTGAAATACTAAAATTAAACAACAATGTCCGCCCTGTAGACCCAGATTTCAACAACTGGCTTATTACTTTAGCTGACAGAAATCTTCCATGTCCAGATGGTTTCAAAGATATTATCAATAGAAATCAAACAAAATAAAACATGGAAAAGAAAATAAGATGATACCTTTTTTATTGGACATAACTTAATACATTTCTTGATTAGCTTTCGAAGGTTGCCCTTCCTTGTCAGATCGGAAATAAGCAAATGTGCTAGCTGACAGTGTATATAAGTGAAAACATTCAAGCATTACTATGACAGTCTGACAGGGTGGGAGGATGGGGGTGGGTCGGAGGTATGCATGGGGACATCAAAGCATATCATTGATATTCTAACAGGATGGGTGTGGATAGGTGAGGGGTGGGGTGATCAACAGAGACATACAGCTTTATGGTTTATAATGGGCTAGGAACCCCAGATCCTTGTTAAGTCCTTTCTGTTGGGTGTTAAAATATTCAATCATTCTGACTTCAAAGGTCTTACGTTCTTGTACGGTTTTAAAGTTACCTTTCAGGATTCTCACTGTGAAGTCACTGGTACAGTGTCCTGGTCCTGTAAAATGCTGACCAACAGGTGTGGGAGCCCTACTGGCACCAGTATTGTTCATGTGATGTCTATGTAAATTGAATCTTGTCTTAAGCATCTTTCAGTAATTCATCCTCCTGGAGTATAGGTTGTAGATCTCTTATGATTTTCCTCAGTTTTTCCAGCTCTGGATTGTATGTCACTACAAGGGGGATTCTGTCTGTGGATTTTTTCTCCTTGTACTGTAGCAGATTCTCCCTGGGTGTTTTGAGAGAGGAGGCAATATTCTTGGAGATTATTTTGGGGTTGTAGCCTTTCTGTTTGAAGGATGCAGTCAGGCTTTTTGTTTGATTTCTATTGATAACCTTAAGAGTGGACTAACACGGCTACCACACTCCTCTACTAAAGATATTATCGAAATCCCACAGCACATTTGTGACGGCGATATAGTTAATGCCGTTTTTGGTCAAAACATTACCGCAGATACTGTTTTAAACTTTGCTAAAAAGGCTATTCTTTGTCCCAAAAATTCACATGTAGACAAGATAAATGAGACCGTTCTAAACATTTTAGAAGGTAAGACAGTTACTTATTTAAGTTCGGACTCCATTCATGACTCCAATGATGAAGAACATCAGTTATACCCATACCCTATAGAGTTCCTTCATGAACAAACTCCAACTGGCATGCCTTGCCATAAACTGCATTTAAAAATTGGAGCCATAATTATCCTACTCAGGAATTTAAATACCAGGAGAGGTTTATGTAACGGAACTCGCTTAATAGTCAAAGACTTGAAACCTAACCTCATTATTAGTCAAGTAATCACTGGGTCAACTGCAGGGAGTACTGGTTTTATACCACGTATTGAACTAGAAACATCTAACACTGACCTCCCATTTACATTACGTAGAAAACAATTTCCTGTGAAATTGGCTTTTGCAATGACAGTTAACAAGTCACAAGGACAAACATTTGAAAAAGTTGGCATTTTCCTACCAGAACCAGTGTTTACACATGGCCAACTGTGTGTAGCATTTTCATGAGTTCGAAAGTCTTCTGATGCAATTGTAAAAGTCATAGATGGTCCCGAACAAGAAAAGCTTTTCCCTCATTGTAACAAAGTTTTCACTAAAAATATTGTTTATAAAGAAATCTTGCAAATGTAAACAACCATTATATTTCTAATAAAAATTTTACAATTTCTGTGTACTCTATCTTTAAAAAAAATATACTATAAATAAAAATCACAAAAAAAGAAAGATTAAAACAAACAAAAGAAAACCATAGATAAAACAATCCTTATCTCATACCCCTGGAGCATATTACTCATTATACACCTTTCCAAATTATTACTTATCATGACAGATCATTTCTCCTAACGGTTCCCTTAAAAACATAATCGCCATTACATGATAACCTTGCTGGCGCCCGTTTCATTTGTGTGAGAAACGAGCCTTTTTTACTAGTATGAAATAAGCTTCTCTCGTGTTGACAGTGGAACAGTAAAGCGCCCTCTGCAGGCTGCTAGCAGAAGACAATAGCAATACAGCTTGTTAGCCGATTCATAGTAACATAGTAGATGACGGCAGATAAAGACCTGCATGGTCCATCCAGTCTGCCCATACAAACTCATATGTGTATACCTTACCTTGAATTTGTACCTGTCCTTTTCAGGGCACAGACCATATAAGTCTGCCCAGCAGTATTTCCCGCCTCCCAACCACCAGTCCCGCCTCCCATCACCGGCTCTGGTACAGACCGTATAAGTCTGCCCTCCCCTATCCTCGCCTCCCAACCACCACCCCCTCTTCCCCCCAACTGCTCCGCCACCCAGATTCGTCTTTTTATTCCGTACAGTTCTGTCTGTTTAAAGTGCAGTACCATCCCTAAATTAGGAATTACAACTTGCCCATTTTTCTTTTCACCAATTCAACTTTATGTTGAGCTTAACTTTGAGTTTTGTGCTCATTTCCCAGAGTTTTGCAAAGAATGCCGCAGGTAGATCTAAATTGGAACTGACCTTTTCAGGCGCAGGTAGGAGTGATCTTCCAACAAAAGGAAACAATGAATTTTTATTCATGTTCAGAATAACAAATAGCACTGCTTCAATATCCGTTTGCTGGATTCAATTAATACTATCCAAAATTACTTTGCTTTAAAAAGAATTCTCAGTTATCAACGTCTGCATCAATCAACTGGTAAACTTCACATTTTCTTGTCATTTAGTGATTTTTTAAAATATCATGTTTAATTTAGTGCAATTCATTTTTTATTTGAACTTAAATAAAGGAAAAATAAAAACCTAAATAGCATAAAAACTGGAATTCCACCCTTTCTTGAGGTATGTTATGGTCCATTCTCAGAGCACCATAACACCCTTGACCAGTCACAAATGGAATAAAACCAACCTCACTTTTAAGATGAGACTGAAAACACATGATAAAACAAACCTAACAGTCAAAAATAAAATTTGAAACCTCAAAAACCAGTGACTCTCCAGTGGCTGCTGTCCTAGGGGGCTCACTAAGGAGTGCTCGCCTTCTGCTCGTGCCTTGAGTGAGCCACTGACGTAAGCCACCATCAGGTCACTTGCAGGCTTAAGAGCCCCAGTTGATGGCATCAGTGGGCGGATCCTTTGGCAATGGCATGCCGGATGGAAATACACAGAGGCAGGCAGATCTCACAGAAGCAATCCGCTCCATGGATAAATCCTTCTTATCTGTTCCCTTCTCCACTACTGCCAACTCCAGACTTTGCGCCTTCTGTCTCGCTGCACCCTACGCCTGGAATAAACTTCCTGATCCCCTACGTCTTGCCCCATCCTTGGCCACCTTTAAATCTAGACTGAAAACCCACCTCTTTAACATTGCTTTTGACTCGTAACCACTTGTAACCACTCGCCTCCACCTACCCTCCTCTCTTCCTTCCCGTTCACATTAATTGATTTGATTACTTTATTTATTTTTTGTCTATTAGATTGTAAGCTCTTTGAGCAGGGACTGTCTTTCTTCTATGTTTGTACAGCGCTGCGTATGCCTTGTAGCGCTATAGAAATGCTAAATAGTAGTAGTAGTAGTAGTAATCTTCTCAGGGGCAGACAGTGGCGTTCCTAGGTCGGCTGCCACCCAGGGCAGATTGCTGCTGCACACCCCCCCCCCCCCCCCCGGGTGCAGCGGCGTCCATCCCCTCATGGTGCAGCATGACCCCCCCCCCCCCCCCCCCCCCCGGGTGCATTCGTAGCTGCAGAGAGCAGCTGCGTGGCTGTCGGCTCAGCTGGCTCCCTCTGCCCCGGAACAGGAAGTAACCTGTTCTGGGGCAGAGGAAGCAGGAAACCAGTGGAACAGACAGGTGCGCGGCTGCTCTCTGCACCCCTCCAGCAGCATGCATCTGGGGCGGACCGCCCCGCCCTTGCTACGCCACTGGGGGCCGATATAACCGGCTATCTGCTAGCTGCTATCCAGCAATATTCAACGGGATATAGCTGGTAATCCCCCGCTGAATAATCGCCAGATAGCCAGTTATGAGGCATTTAACCAGCCAGGTGCCGATCCTCGATGGCTAAATGATTTTGAATATTTGGGGGATATACTTGAGCATCAAATACTTGATCTGATCTTTCTTTGACATTTTTGGGACACAGACTGTAGAAGTTTGCTCAGCACTGCCTTATATCTCAACCCCTCTCCAGTACAACCTAATCTCTTGCCATACATGGACACAGGCACCCACAGTTATGCCAGGTCTGTGGCTAGAGTAAAAGGACCCCCAAAGTCTCCTGTACAGCTGATGACATCAGCGCATGTTTTCACACACTACAACCAACAATGAAATCGTGGTGAAGGCAGTTAGCATGGCAGAGTTTAAAAAGGGGTTAGACGGTTTCCTAAAGGACAAGTCCATAAACCGCTACTAAATGGACTTGGGAAACATCCACAATTCCAGGAATAACATGTAGCTTGCCAGGTGCCCTTGGCCTGGATTGGCCGCTGTCGTGGACAGGATGCTGGGCTCGATGGACCCTTGGTCTTTTCCCAGTGTGGCATTACTTATGTACTTATGTCCTCTACTTGGCTCACTTTTATTACATAGAGCAGTGATTTAACCTATTGTGATGTCATAGTGGCTCATTCCACCAATAAGAGCCAACCTCATTAGTGATGTCACAATGGCTTGATTGTATAGCATGTTTGTACGTTTGGGAAGCTTGCCAGGTGCCCTTGGCCTGGATTGGCCGCTGTCGTGGACAGGATGCTGGGCTCGATGGACCCTTGGTCTTTTCCCAGTGTGGCATTACTTATGTACTTATGTCCTGTACTTGGCTCACTTTTATTACATAGAGCAGTGATTTAACCTATTGTGATGTCATAGTGGCTCATTCCACCAATAAGAGCCAACCTCATTAGTGATGTCACAATGACTTGATTGTATAGAATGTTTGTACGTTTGGGAAGCTCGCCAGGTACCCTTGGCCTGGATTGGCCGCTGTCGTGGACAGGATGCTGGGCTCGATGGACCCTTGGTCTTTTCCCAGTGTGGCATTATGTACTTATGTACTTATATTAGTCAATAATATTATGATGGAAAAGTGCTTAGAAACATACCTCAGAAAAGATTGAGGTTGCCCTTTAGGTTCAATAGATAAAGTGTGACACTGATACCTTTTGGCCCCTCCTGCCATTTACCATCACAGCTGCAGTGGCGCCACCTTAGAATCTGCTCAGGCGCCTCATTAAACCTAAGGGCCACCATACTGAAATAGTTCTTAAGTGTATAATGAAGTCAGTGCATCAACACGAAAATGATTGAAGTTGTATCAGATCTCGGAGATACTAGACAGAAATTTGTTTTTCTTAAATTCTACATTACAAAGGCAGAAATGAAGTTTAAATCACTTTCGTGTGATCGGCCCAGATTGTTAAACATGTGTTTTAATAGAGGCTCCCCTTAATTAAATTATAGAGCTTTCTTTCCTTATTCCACTCTGGGGCAAAGTGGTCAAGGGTCATTTCTCTTGACACACGGAACTCCCTGGTGTTTTGGATTTATGTATGCTATTGAGCTTATTTTCGAAAGAGATTGTCGGCCATCTTCCGACACAAATCGGGAGGTGGCCGGCGATCTCCTGATCCCGGCCAAATCGGTATAATCGAAAGCCAATTTTAGCCGGCCCCAACTGCTTCTCGTCGAGGAGCCGGCCAACCTTCAAGGGAGGGTACAGAAGGCGGGACGGGGGGCGTGGTTACGAGATAGCCGGCTTCACCCCATAATGGAAAAAAGATGGCCGGCTCAGGCACGCAATTCGCCGGCTGCACTTGGTCCATTTATTTTTAGGTCCAAGTCACAAAAAAAGTGCCCCACTTGACCAGATGACCACCGGAGGGAAACGGAGATGACCTCCCCTTACTCCCCCAGGGGTCACCAAGCCCCTCGCACCCAAACAATTTTTTTTTAAGTTTTTTTGTCAGCCTGTATGCCAGCCTGAAATGTCATACCCAGCTCCCTGACAGCAGTATGCAGGTCCCTGTAGCAGTATTTAGTGGGTGCAGTGCACTTCAGGCAGGTGGACCCAGGCCCATCCCCCCCCCCCCACCTGTTACACTTTTGGTGATAAATATTGAGCCCCCCAAAACCCACTGTACCCACATGTAGGTGCCCCCCGTCACCCCTTAGGGCTATGGTAATGGTGTAGAGTTGTGGGGAGTGGGGTTTGGCGGGGATTTGGGGGGCTCAGTACCCAAGGTAAGGGAGCTATGCACCTGGGAGCTACTTTTATTATTTCTATTATTTCTAGAAGTGCCCCCTAGAGTGCCCGGTTGGTGTCCTGGCATGTGAGGGGGGCCAGTGCACTACAAATGCTGGCTCCTCCCACGACCAAATGCCTTGCATTTCGCTGGGTTTGAGATGGCCGGGCCCGGTTTCCATTATGGCTGAAAAACGAAGCCGGCCATCTCCTCTACACCCGGCGATCGATTTAGCCGGCCCCGAAGATGCGCCGTTCGATTATGCCCCTCTATTTAACCGTTTTCTGGTGTACGTCCTGAAATCTTAGAATAAAGAAAATCATTTTTCTAGGCTGCACTGAAAAGCAATAAGAAGAAATCTAGGCTACAGTTTGGATTATAAAGGGGCCCGTTTACTAAAGTGTGTTAAGCAGTTACTCCCAGATTCCTATATAGCGCGCCTAGCATTCTGCGCCAAAATCCAAGTGTATTCTATAACGGTGCATGTAACTTAATTGGCTTAAAAAGCCAATCAGTGTTGTTAACAGCACTTAACAAGCAATAATGAGCACTAATTGGCAATAATTAGAATGCTGCTGCACTTTGATCCAGAGCAGTGTCTGTTAACAAGCACAGCTTTTTTTGAAGGGGTATGTTGATCACCCCTGATTTTTAGTTTTACCCCTGACGCAGCCTGAGGGCGAAACGTGGCCACGTCGGGTACTGCTATTATCTTGGTTTGAATAAATTATTTCTTTGTTTTTATATATGTTTATCGGTCTCCTTTTTATAACAGACTTTTATGTAGCAAGTAGACTGTTGCCTTTTGTGTTTTTCTTTTTAATAATTAGAATTTATGCACACAACTCACTAAGCGTATTCTGCAATGCACTGCTCCTAAATTTTAACGCACGCAGGCAAAAAGGGACATAGTTATGGGCGGGGAAATGGGTGTGCCAAAATGTATGCACACTATTATATAGAATTATTATTATTATTACTAGCATTTGAATAGCGCTACTAGACGCACGCAGCGCTGAAAACCTGACACAAAGAGACAGTCCCTGCTCAAAAGTGCTTACAATCTAAATAATACAGACAGACAAGACAGTTACGGGTGAGGGAAGTAACGGGTGAGAAGGAAGGAAGGGACAAGGGGAGGGCAATTGAGTAGTGGCTAGGAGCTAAAAAGCAGCAGTGAAAAGGTGAGTTTTCAGCATAGATTTGAAAACAGGTAGAGATGGAGCTAGACGTATAGGTCCAGGAAGTCTATTCCAGGCATAAGGTGCCGCGAGAGAAAAGGAACGAAGCCTGGAGTTAGCAGTGGAGGAGAAGGGGGACGACAAGAGAGATTTGTCCAGTGAGCGGAATGTAGGGAGCGGAATTTGTCCAGTGGGAGGAATGTAGGGAGAGATGAGAGCTGAGAGGTAAGGGGGGGCTGCAGAGTGGATTGAATTAAAGGTCAGTACGAGAAGTTTAAAATGAATGTGGAAGCGGACAGGGAGCCAGTGAACTGACTTGAGGAGCGGGCTAGTGTGGGTATAAGGTTCTGGCGGAAAATAAGTCATGCCGCAGAATTTTGGACAGATTGGAGAGGAGAGAGATGGCTGAGCGGAAGACCAGTGAGAAGTAAATATGGCTCTTTGCGCCTTAATTTATATACCAGGATTTCTGCCATGTTTTCATTGGTGTAAATGGAAGCAAATAGTTTTAGGCGCTAGGATATCAATTAAGTGTATTCTATATACCATGTCTAAATTTAGGTGCCGCTTATAGAATACGCTTAGGACGGAAATGTTTGCCGCGTGGAGTTTTCAGGTACCATATATAGAATCTGGCCCTTAATGCACAATTAGCACACGTTAACTGCTTCCGAAAAAGTGGGGCAACTGTTAACTGCGGTGGCATGACGGTTAGTGTGTTAATTTCTGTGTTAGCTGCATGTTGTGCTAAGTGGCAGAAATGAGGAAGGTCATGGCCAGGGTAGGGAATAGGCGGGGACGGCATACTACCATTAATGTACTGTACTTACATATGCCACTGCTTTTGCATTGAGCGCAGGTTCACCACCTGTCTCCTCAATAGGAGGTGGTAAGGGGGGGGGGGAATTCTCTAGGCACCAAACTAGAATTCTATAATGGCAGAGATGCTGCCAAATCTGTTATAAAATACTAGCATCAGTCCACAGTTATACGTCAAACTTTAGGCATGACTACTTACTCCATGTCTATGGCTGGCGCCTAAAAGCATGGGTTGGGCACGTAAATGTAATTATTCTATAAAGTATGCCCAGCAATAGTCAGAACACCCCTGACACCCCTGTACCCCTTCCATGTTAATGCCCCCTTTGCAGTTGTGGTGAGAGAGAAGTTAGGCGCTCAGGTTATAGAATAGGGGCATATTATGCGTGCAACTACTAATTAGTGCTTGATAACACCAATATTTGGTCCTCTCCAATTAAGTGCCAATTTAAGAACATAAGAATAGCCATACTGGGACAGACCAATGGTCCATCTGGCCCAGTATCCTGCTTTCAAGAGTGGCCAATCCAGGTCACAAGTACCTGGTAGAAACCCAAATAGCAGGAGTGTACCGAAGGCCATAAAAACAACGCAAGACCTAACTATCTTCCGAAGACTACTGAAAACAGATTTGTTTAAGAAGGCATACCACTAACATCCATCTTAAATACTATATAATAAGACTGTACATGACCTAGACACAACCAAAATCTTATCACTTGACTGATTAACCTCTTTGCTATTAGTGAACAAGCACTACCACTTCAATCCTTATGTCGAAAATGGTCTCTCCATAGTCGATGACCTAATGTATGTTATAATCCAATTATCACTCAGGAATCTTCATGCAATACCATAATGTATTCTTCTTTACTATGTATGTACGCACATGGTATACATATATATATACCATGAACTGTTCCATGTATGTTATGTTCCATCTATGCTACCATGTATGTATGCACCTTAACGCAACACCATTTGTAATTCTGTTACCCGGAAATGGCAGCCGCCATTACGGCAAATGTAAGCCACATTGAGCCTGCAAATTGGTGGGAAAATGTGGGATACAAATGCTACAAATAAATAAATAATAAATAAATTTCATGTAGAACCCCAAAGAGTAGCAAGATTCCATTCAGAACCCCAAATAATAGCAACATTCCATGCAGAACCCCAAAGAGTAGCAAGATTCCATTCAGAATCCCAAATAATAGCAACATTCCATGCTACTGATCCCAAGGCAAGCAGTGGCTTCCCTCATGCCCATCTCAATAACAGACTATGGACTTTTCCTCCAGGAACTTGTACAAACCTTTTTTAAACCCACATACGCTAACCACTGTCACCACATCCTCTGGTAATGAGTTTCAGAGCTTAACTACTACTCATCGAGGGCCAATTAGCTAATTATGCTATGCGTGGAACTGACTCTATTCTATGACTGGACACACAATTGCATGCCTAACTTTATGCTCCATTACAGAATTCGGGGTAAGTGCATTCATGCTAATTGCAACCAGGTTTATGCGTGCTAGTGCAGTTTTCAGTGTAGTAATCGCTGTGGACATTCTGGATAAGCCCACAACAAATAGCAGCCTTTGCACTTTCTGTGCATTACGTTTAGTTTTTAAAACGTGGTCAATGCAAAAACTTCACACACTTTAGTCAAAGACTCCCGAAGCTTCAATGTAATGAACATTACTGGCAATTGAAAGTATCTCACAGGCTGAAAGTATCTCAGTTATTTCATGACTAAATATGGTCTGTATATATATCTATATATATTTATATAGATATATATAGATATATTTGTGTAGCTATACATATGTAAAAAAATAGTATTTTTCTATTCATTAAAAATATAGTGATATTATCAAGTGTGTGGCCTTTTTATTGTCTTAATATAATAAACTTACAGCCATAGTAACTGTCTACTGTCCTTACTGCATCAGCACCAGAAAAAGAAAGAGGTAGTGAAACACAATCATGGCTGCTAAATACATTTCTTAAGTGACTAGTAGAGAATGACACAGGGGCAAAGTTTGTCCCTATCCCCACCCCGTCCCGTCCCCATCCCCGTGGGTTCTGTCTGTCCCCACTCCATCCCCGCAGGTTCTGTCTCTGTTCCCGCAGGTTCCGTCCCTGTCCCCATGGGCTCTGTCCTCATCTGCAGAAGCCTCGAACAATATATGATTTTATATTTAAATCATAAAGTATAAATAGGAACAATACGCTGTGCAACTATTGAATATAAATTACAAATACAAAACAATAATAACAGGGAGCAGCTATAATAACCCTCCTCACCACCACCCTCTACCCTTCCAACCCCAACAATAGCTGATTTCTACTACCCCAAGGAATCCTAATCCACCCTGTTAAAATGTCCAGGGATACAAAATACAACCCATTCTGTATGTCCTAGTGGTGGAGAAATATGGCCTATGTTACGATTTTTTAATCTGTGGATGAATAATAAATCATCAACAATCTCAGGATTCAGTCTAGCTCTCCTGTCTTCCACAGTCCTTCCTGCAATAGAAGATGTCTTCTTAGAAGATGTGCTGGTAGCAGGATGTCCAGGACCCCCCCCCCCCCCCCCCATGCAAATTTTGCTAGCTGTGGCCAGAATGTTTGCTTATTTTTCCCCAAAAAATATAAATATCGTTGTCTGCATCACTCAAACATAAATAAAAGCCCAGTTCATTAACAGGATTCAAAGTGGGATCTGTTCCCGTCCCCGCCCTGTTCCCATGGGATCCCTCCCCATCCCATCCCCGCAAGCTCTGTCCCCGTCCCCATCCCCGTGGTTACTGCGGGTCGCCATCCCTGTGTCATTCTCTAGTGACTAGTATCTTGAAGTGTGATCATATTGTTATACAATGAATTTCTGGACAGAAATGCTTATTAGTATTGAAAAGCCTGACATTTTTGAAATGCTCCTCCCAGGGACATCAATCATCTAAAAAGACTGAGAAATAAATACTTTGATATGTTCCTCTGTGCTGTTGCCAGTGACAGGACTATAACTGCCTGCCCTGAAACAATACAGCCCAATAAGCAATGACAGACGTTCAGGTTATGAACAGGAGTCCACTTCAGAAGATGCAGAAGCAGCTACGAGTGGTTGTTCTCCTTCCTTGGTGCTCTCTGCACCACAAGCAGAATTTAGGTCACTGTTATATGGTAAAGTGAAATTGTAAAACACTGCCACTTCCCAACAATGGCTTGGGCAGGGAAGGATCACTCTGTATGAAAAGAAAGACAAAACAAAACAGAAGGGCTTGGTTTGCATACTTCCTCAGTAGTTGTTCATGTTCTGAATAGGTGAGGATGGATCACTTGCAACATAACATGGTCACCTCTTATTACTAATGAAACAGATGTGAGAAAGCCCACCAGAGGACACAGAAGAGGAGACACACAAACACAACCAGGAAACACACACATGCGGGAGACACACAAACACAACCAGGAGACACACATATGCAGGAGACACACAAACACAACCAGGAGACACACAAACACAACCAGGAGACACACACATGCAGGAGACACATAAACACAACCAGGAGACACACATATGCAGGAGACACACATGCAGGAGACACACAAGCACAACCAGGAGACACACATATGCAAGAGGCACACAAACACAACCAGAAGACACATATATGCAGGAGACACACAAGCACAACCAGGAGACACACATATGCAAGAGGCACACAAACACAACCAGGAGACACACATATGCAGGAGACACACAAGCACAACCAGGAGACACACATATGCAAGAGGCACACAAACACAACCAGGAGACACACAAGCACAACCAGGAGACACACATATGCAGGAGACACACAAGCACAACCAGGAGACACACTTATGCAAGAGGCACACAAACACAACCAGGAGACACACATATGCAGGAGACACACAAGCACAACCAGGAGACACACTTATGCAAGAGGCACACGAACACAACCAGGAGACACACATATGCAGGAGACACACAAGCACATGCAGGAGACACACATATGCAGGAGACACACAAACACAACCAGGAGACACACATATGCAGGAGACACACAAGCACAACCAGGAGACACACATATGCAAGAGGCACACAAACACAACCAGGAGACACACAAGCACAACCAGGAGACACACATATGCAGGAGACACACGAACACAACCAGGAGACACACATATGCAGGAGACACACAAGCACATGCAGGAGACACACATATGCAGGAGACACACAAACACAACCAGGAGACACATGAGGAGATACAGAAGCACAACCAGGCAGTGGCTTAGGAAGGGTGGACGGTGGGGCAGTCCGCCCCAGGTGCACACCACTGAGGGGGTGTCGGCTCCGCTGGTTCACTGCTCTCTCTGCCCCGGAACAGGTTACTTCCTGTTCCGGGGCAGAGAGAGCAGGGAACCAGCGGAGCCGACGCTGCTCCCAGCGACGTGCACTCGGGGCAGAGCAGCCCTCCCGCCGGCCCCCTTTGGTAAGAATGCGCTCCGGGGGGAGGGGGGTGTGCAGCGGCGACCTGCCCCAGGTGTCAGCTGCCCTCGCTACGGCACTGCAACCAGGAGAGACATAAGCAGGAAAAGCACAACAAGTAGTAAATTCGTCGGTCTATCTTTCTTACTTATACAGAGGAAATTACAGCGAGTGGTAATGGGTGAATACTCCTCAGGGATTTATAAATTAAAAGCTGAGGCTTTCACAAGGTTCAGTTCTATCACCCCATCTATTTAGGGGTTGATACCCAGCATAGTTTAAGCAAGCAGAAGAGAGTCTTACCATTTCTGGCCAGTTAAATCATGTTGAATATTGACCCCTGCAACTCTTCATCTTTAATCTTTCCACTGGACAGGTGTTTCTTATGCTGAGGCCTCATCCGATGTTCCTTTGCTTGAAATAAGAAGGTAAAAATCTATCAAGCAATGATCAGACCAAATCTTGGGTTATGATTTACAAGTAGATACAATACTCAGTCTGAAATGATGTAAGGTAGACATCAAAAAATTCAATTGATGGCCTGTTACAGGAGTGCATTGTAAATTAAAAGAACATAAATTCAAGCAGTTCAACATTCAGCTGCGGCAATCACTGTTATTTAAAACACTGGCTGCCGGGGAATTTTTACATCCAGATGTTTGACACCGGGCCATACTCTTAATAGCTACGCTGAATATTTGGACATAACCCCGGATTCTATATAAGGCGCCAAAAGTTACGTACGCAAATCAACATGCCTAGCCGATTTGCAGGTACAACTTAATTGTTTAACAAGCTAATCAGCGCTGATAATTGGCCACTATCAAGGAATTGTCGGCACTAATTAGAATGTACACGCACAGCTGTCAAAACGTATTCTGTAAAGAGGTCCGCGTAAGTCCTAATGTGCAGATCACATAAGGGGGTGTGGCCATGAGAGGGGCATGGGTAGGCCATGGGCGTTCCTGAAATTTTCATGCAGTCTTATAGAATATGCCCGATCCGCAACTAAATAACACATGGCCATTTACTCCAGGTTTTAGATGGCGTAAATGGCCTGCATCTACATTTTAGTTGTGGGGACGGCCACTACGCGTATTCTATAAACCGTGCCTAATTTTAGGTGAGGTTTATAGACTAGCGCTAAGTGTGGGGTTATTTTGGCACCATATACAGAATCTGGCTCATCGTTTATCACCGGGGACTTACCCAGTACCAGCAATAGTCAGGTACCAGATCATTATCTGGGAACAGTTAGGAGCAGCTTTTTTGCTGGCCTACGTTTTTCTGGATAGTTACCTGGTTAGAGGACTGAATATTGGTTATTTCCAGCTTCTCCCAGACTCTGTCCCTGGACTGCCCTGGCACTACCCCAATAACACCATCTGGATATGTGCCACTAAATATCTGAGCTTAGTCCGGTCGGCATTAGGTATCTGTGTACCAGTCGTTCCTACCCAGATAACTCCCTTTGAACATTGACCCCAAGGTGTCCATTAATGCCTAGAATACTTGAGGATTAGTCCTATCTTCAAGATGAAGGTTTAAATCACCTAAAATAATCATTTCTGCATTACAAATGCAGAAAGGTCCTCTTGGCTTTGTTCCCAGTTCCCTTGAGGCCTATAAATCGATAGGACACCCACATGATTTAATAGAGAATTGCAAACCATAGCTTCCAGGCTTGGAATCATTAACCAACACATCTTTTATGTAGACCAGGGCAGGGCAAAATCTTATAGTCTATGGGGCACAATCAACCCTCAACCAGGTCCCTACTATAAATGTGAGGCCTACTTACGTATCAGCAATTAAATCCTTGATCAAAAGGGCTTTATTGCACTTCAATCCAGCAAGTAAGTAATAAAAAGAAACAGGTAGGTAAACATCATCTCCAAGGCAACTAGAAGCTCAAGAAATTGGTCACTTGTTCATAATGACCTGAACATTTGCTCATTACTGTCTCTATATTTTTCTGCATTACATTAGAACTGTTAATTAAGCATATGTTCTAAAAAAGGAACCTAGACCACCAATAAGTCTTCTGTAGAACAGGACTAGAATAAACATTTGAATTTAGCTATAACCACCACCACCACCAAAATACATACCATGATTTTAAAAACCACCATATAGTGAAGTACAGAATTTTTTAAAGAACTAAAATTTTAAAAACTATTTTCTGAAGACTATTCTGGCCACACAAAAGGCCCTCTGGTGAAGATCTTCCAGGCAGTGGCTCACCTACTGACCTTTTCCTTTCTCCTGGATGATAATGACCTGCTAAGGGAAAAGGGCTGAAAATACCAGTTTCAGGCTGAAACTGAACCACCAAAGTAAAGGAGGAAAATGGTAGGGTATTGGACAGCCAAAAGGAATGTGAAGAGACAGGATCTGCAGTCAGGTAGGGTATTATTATGGATTAAGAACTGGTTGAAAGATAGGAAGCAGAGAGTAGGATTGCGTGGCCAGTATTCTCAGTGGAGGAGGGTAGTTAGTGGGGTCCCGCAGGGGTCTGTGCTGGGTCCGTTGCTTTTTAATGTATTTATAAATGACCTAGAGATGGGAATAACTAGTGAGGTAATTAAATTCGCCGATGACACAAAATTATTCAGGGTCGTCAAGTCGCAGGAGGAATGTGAACGATTACAGGAGGACCTTGCGAGACTGGGAGAATGGGCGTGCAAGTGGCAGATGAAGTTCAATGTTGACAAGTGCAAAGTGATGCATGTGGGTAAGAGGAACCCGAATTATAGCTACGTCTTGCAAGGTTCCGCGTTAGGAGTTACGGATCAAGAAAGGGATCTGGGTGTCGTCGTCGATGATACGCTGAAACCTTCTGCTCAGTGTGCTGCTGCGGCTAGGAAAGCGAATAGAATGTTGGGTGTTATTAGGAAGGGTATGGAGTCCAGGTGTGCGGATGTTATAATGCCGTTGTATCGCTCCATGGTGCGACCGCAGCTGGAGTATTGTGTTCAGTACTGGTCTCCGTATCTCAAAAAAGATATAGTAGAATTGGAAAAGGTACAGCGAAGGGTGACGAAAATGATAGTGGGGATGGGACGACTTTCCTATGAAGAGAGGCTGAGAAGGCTAGGGCTTTTCAGCTTGGAGAAGAGACGGCTGAGGGGAGATATGATAGAAGTGTATAAAATAATGAGTGGAATGGATCGGGTGGATGTGAAGCGACTGTTCACGCTATCCAAAAATACTAGGACTAGAGGGCATGAGTTGAAGCTACAGTGTGGTAAATTTAAAACGAATCGGAGAAAATTTTTCTTCACCCAACGTGTAATTAGACTCTGGAATTCATTGCCGGAGAACGTGGTACGGGCGGTTAGCTTGACGGAGTTTAAAAAGGGGTTAGATAGATTCCTAAAGGACAAGTCCATAGACCGCTATTAAATGGACTGGAAAAATTCCTCATTTTTAGATATAACTTGTCTGGAATGTTTTTACGTTTGGGGAGCGTGCCAGGTGCCCTTGACCTGGATTGGCCACTGTCGGTGACAGGATGCTGGGCTAGATGGACCTTTGGTCTTTCCCAGTATGGCACTACTTATGTACTTATGTACTTATGTACTTATGTAAGCTCTCTCCTGCTTTGATCACCAGTACAACTTCTGAAAGCTGCTCAGCTTTCATTGTTCGTCATGTCCTCTCTTCTTCTTCTTCTTCTGACACAGCAGGCACTCCAGGTAGCTTATTTCCATGCTTTTGACATCTTCTATTCTCATCACCTCGGTTTGGCACTTGGTCTTATCAAAAGCACCTACTTTGGGGATCTTGGGCAGCTTGCAGAGGGCTAGTTGTGAGGAGAGGGGCAGTTGGGGTACATTTTATGGGTGGAGCAGTTTGCAAGGTGTTTGGGCAGTTGCATCGGGGGTTGCTTTGGAAAGTGGGGGCAGTTTTCAGAATGGTGGAGTACTTTCAGGGGAGTAGTTCTTGGAGGTGGGGCAGTTTGTGGGGCGCTGAGCAGTTAGGGTGGTAATTTGGGGTGGGGCAGTTTATGGGGTGGTGGGGCAATTGCAGCGGTAAGGTTTTGAGATGAGGCAGTGTGGGACAGTTGCAAGTAGTTTTTTGGGGGGTCTTGTTTTGGGAGTGGGACATTTCCTGGGGTAGCAAGGGAGTCACAATGAGTGTTTTTTGGGGAGAGGTATATTTATGGGGTGGGGTAGTTTGCCTCATGATAGACAAGTTACAAGAGAGCAGTTTTGGTGGGTGAGGCAGTTTTCAGGGTGATAGGACATTTGTAAGAGGGTTTGGGGTGGGGCAGTTTAAGGAGTTGGGAGAGTAGAGAACAGAGAGACAGTTTGAAAGGAGCAATTCCCTAATTGTTGTATGTACATTTCTATGCTACAGAAGCTGTAACTCCTTCTCTCATTGGAATGCATGGGGCCATTTGGGGGGGGGTGAGGGGAGGGGGCACTTTTCTCTACAACCCCAGGCCCAATTTGGATTATTAATCTTGATGCGTTTTGTTTAGTATTTTTTCCTCCTATTCTGTTAAATTTTTGGCAAGTTATTTTCAGTAGCGTAGCCAGAACTGATTTTTTGAGACCCAAGTTTAACACGCGTGGGCACAAGGCATACAGATCTGAACTGTGCTATACTCTTATTGACAAAAAATTGATTTAGTGTGTACCTGACATGGATTTCTAGGTAGCCTGTAGGAGCAGTCAAGCATTCTAAACCATATAGCCATATAGGAAAACAATTCAATTATATTTAATGATGACTCTAGAGACAGCATCCCATAATTTAAACCTGACTAGAAACAAATCTGTTATAAATACAAACATATCAGCACACATCACATCCTGCAATATGTTCTAAAACCCCATATGTTATGGTAAATAATGTAGCATATATCCTTCGGCTTTGTTTTATGACACATGGCTTGTAAATCTGCATTAATAAAAGTCATAAACACCTTTTGAAGTCTTCCTTTATTGATATATGTTTTGTAGTTATTTTGGGAGCAGGTGCGGCAGCTGCAAGTGGCAGGTTTTTCTCTTTCAAAGATTTGGAAGCCCTAGTCCCATGGCAAGCAGAAGACTGCAATTCAGAGAGCAAGCGTTGATGTGTGGGGGAGGGGGAGGCAGCAGCCATTAGCAGGAGGAACAAAATGATGAGAACTCACCTCCTAGGGGGAAGACTCCGTGCCTGGGGGGAGGGGGGAGTGAGGAGAGAATGAGGAAAGAGGGTACCAATTTGTAGGTTTCAGGGGACTCAAGACACCCTAGCACTGGCCCTGACACCTGAATTGTACATAAAAAAAGGTAATTTCAGAGCAAAGCACCTAAGTGAAAAGTCTACATAGGTGCTTATTTTATCCCTGCTTTATAAATGCTACATAGATGACTCTCAGGCTTATTTTCGAAAGTGATCGCCGGCCATCTTCAGACATAAATCGGGAGATGGCCGGCGATCTCGCAAAAGCGGCGAAATCGTTATAATCGAAAGCGGCGTTTTTGACACCATCGCCGCTTTCCCGTCGCCACGCCAGCGAAAGTTAAAGGGGGCGTGTCGGCAGCGAAGCAAAGGCGGGACATGGGCGGGCATGGGCGTGGCTACCAGATGGCCGGCTTTTGCGGATAACGGAAAAAAAAAAGCGGCGTTCATCAGTATTTCGCCGGGTTTACTTGGTTCTTTAATTTTCATGACCAAGCCTCAAAAAGGTGCCCCAATTGACCAGATGACCACCGGAGGGAATGGGGGATGACCTCCCCATACTCCCCCAGTGGTCACCAACCCCCTCCCACACGAAAAAAATTAAAATAAAACACTTTTTTTGCCAGCCTCTATGCCAGCCTCAAATGTCATACCCAGCTGCCTGACAGCAGTATGCAAGTCCCTGGAGCAGTTTTTAATGGGTGCAGTGCACTCCAGGCAGGCAGACCCAGGTTCATCCCCCCCCCCCACCCCACCTGTTACACATGTGGTGCTAAGTGTTGAGCCCTCCAAACCCGCCCAAAACCCACTGTACCCACATGTAGGTGCCCCCCTTCACCCATAAGGGCTATGGTAGTGGTGTAGAGTTGTGGGGAGTGGGTTTGGAGGGGATTTGGGGGGGCTCAGCACCCAAGGTAAGGGAGCTATGCACCTGGGAGCTATTTCTGTATTTTTTAAACATTTTTAGAAGTGCCCCCTAGAGTGCCCAGTTGGTGTCCTGACATGTCAGGGGGGCCAGTGCACTACAAATGCTGGCTTCTCCAATGACCAAATGCCTTTGAGTTCACCGGGTTTGAGATGGCCGGCATTTTTTTCCATTATCGCTGAAAAACAAAACTGACAATCTCAAACCCGGCGAACTCTAGCATTTGGCCGGGCTAAACCGTATTATCGAAAAAAAAGATGGCCAGCCATCTTTTTCGAAAATACGGTTCCGGCCAGCTGTTGCGCCGCTGCCAAAATAGATCGCCGACGACGTTCGGTTATGCCCATCCACGAGAGCAATTCTATATGGGTGCCTTCTTTTTCGGACCCCAATGGCAAATGTTCACAAATGAAGGGCCAGGAGTAAGACAGTAGAAGACAAATGCTAATGAGAAAGGATGTGTGACAGACCTCGACCAAATTTCAAGACTGTGTTTGTGAGGAGCTACCTATACTAAAGGTAGACAAAGCAATGGGGCCGGATGGGATACATCTGAGGATACTGAAGGAAACTAGGGAATTTCTGGCGACTCTGTTGTCTAACCTTTTCAATGCTTCTCTAGAGTTGGGAGTGGTCACAGAAGACTGGAGAAGGGCAGATATGGTCCCTTTCCACAAAAGCGGAAGTAAGGAGCAGGTTGGGTACTATGGGCCGGTTAGTCTTACCTTTGTGGTGAGTAAATTAATGGAAACACTTCTAAAACTGAGGGTACATAGGCTTCTAGAATCAAACGAATTGCAGGACCCAAGGCAGCATTCTTTGACTGGGAGACCAAACAGTTGGATTTAGGGGGAGTGCTAGATTCAGTATAGCCTTTGACACAGTTCTGCATAAGCAGCTGATTAACTGAGTGTCCTTGGTCTGGACCAACAAGTCACTAACTAGGTTAGAAACTGGTTAAGTGGAAGAAGACAGAGGGTGGTGGTAAATGAAGTTCACTCAGAGGAAAAGGATGTTACCAGTAGTGTACTGCAGGGATCAGTCCTTGACCTGGCTCATTTTAACATCTTTGTGAGTGATATTGTGGAAGGGCTGTTGGGTAAGATTTGCCTCTTTGCGGAGGATACAAAACTCTGTAATAAAGGCAGTTAGCTTACAAACAATAAGATACTATGCATGAACCATACAGCTTGTAAACCGCCCTTTCCCCCCCCCCCCCACCCCTCCCCTTCCCATCCACTCCATCCCAACCCCTGTACCACTCAATTTCCAAAGTCTCAGGAACCTTCCTGTTGCTATCCATGTTAATTCAAGGAAGTCCAACAGTACCAGTAATCCACAACTTTTTGGCAGCCCACAGACTACGCGATTACCTTTGTACACTAGGAAAAGCAGCTTGCTATTGAGTATGTTGTGTGTTGTGTTGCTTAACTTTGAGTTATCAATAAAATTACTTTAAACTTTAAAAAAAAAAGGCAGTTAGCTTAGCGGGGTTTAAAAAAGGTCTGGACGGCTTCCTAAAGGAAAAGTCCATAGACCATTATTAAATTGACTTGTGGAAAATCCACTGCTTATTTCTGGGATAAGCAGCATAAAATGTATTGAGCTTTTTTGGGATCTTGCCAGGTATTTGTGACCTGGATTGGCCACTGTTGGAAACAGGATGCTGGGCTTGATGGACCTTACGCCTGTCCCAGTATGGCAATACTTATGTACTTATGAGGTGAGCACCATAGTCCCCTTAAACTCTCTTGTCATGCTCAGGCTAAATGAGGTTAGCCAATAGTAACCTGTGACTCCAATCAGGTGTATATTTCAATTAAGATATTTTGCAAAATACATGTGTATTGTGTTCTGAAATATGGAATTAATGTACATTTTGAAGAACAGTTCAAAACATCCCCAACGTATGCTTCCTTCAAAACTGAATATGCTGTAGTCATATACATTTAAGTGGTGGAATAATAAATTATCACTTTTACATGTAAGGAAATTTATAGATGTAAATCAGGTGTTTATTTATTTATTGCATTTGTATCCCACATTTTCCCACCTATTTGCAGGCTCAATGTGGCTTACATAGTCTTGTTATGACATTAACATTACAGGATATTAGATATCATTAGTGATGTATTAAGTGAGGGTAAAGAAATGTGAGGGTATAGAAGAGAGTAAGGTGGGTGAGTATTGAAGGTAAATTGTCTTAATTGGTTGGGTTGGCGAAGTGTTCAGAAGATTATGGGTTTTCTTTGTAGGCCTTGTTGAAAAGATATGTCTTCAGAGATTTACAAAAGTTGGTTATTTTTGTACCCTGCACTTTCCCACTCATGGCAGGCTCAATGCGGCAGGCAATGGAGGGTTAAGTGACTTGCCCAGAGTCACAAGGAGCTGCCTGTGATGGGAATTGAACTCAGTTCCTCAGGACCAAAGTCCACCACCCTAACCACTAGGCCACTCCTCCATTTCAATCTTAAAGCCTAGAAATAATTTATTTATTTATTTAATACATTTATACCCCACATTTTCCCACTAGTTGTAGGCTCAATGTGGCTTACATAGAACCGTAGGGGAGACTACAGTACAGAAAAGTACAATTAAACAATGTAAAAGTTTACACATGTAAATCATGTTTGACCCTCCTAAAATCACCAATTTGTTAAGCTTTATAACAGAACACTGCCATCTAGTGGCCACACTACAGCTTGCATTCTTCAATATAGTAGGCTTGAGCATATGTCTTTTGTATATGTGGCCCCCCCCCTGAAAAGTGGCTCTGCTGCAGGCAGAATGTGGGAGGATTTTCTGTGGGTCACTACAAGGCAACGGGGGCTGGTAAAGTTGGCCCAGTGGGTGGAAATGGAGGGAGCCCAGCCTCCAGAGGCGAGGTGGGGAAGTGATGAAGGGGATTGTGAAAAGTGGATCCAGGTCTTTGGTTGCCTTACCCCTGCTGAGACCCTTAGTCTCATTGGGGAGTCCTGAAGCCGAACAGGAAGACTCTGGAGTAGCTGGTTGCTGGAAACCTCTGCAGGGAGGGTCCCCATCGAGGGGAATTGAGAGAAAGAAGGAGTGCCTGGTGGAAAAAGGCACTCCAGGCAGGAGGGACATGGGTGTGGAGGAGTTCCACTCCCGCTAGGCATTGCCTGCCAGCCAGAGGATCCCTAATCCAGGATGGGAGAGCCATATCACGGACATTGATTGGATGTGACTTTGGCCTCTTATACACTTAAAATGAAGACATGAGGGTTGGTTTATGAACTGTTGTTAGTTTGTAGGCGATCCAGTAAAAGAAAGTTTGAAGTTTACCTACTGTGACTGCTGGTCGTTATTTGAGAAAAGTGGACTTTTGCATCTCCCAGGGTGAGAATACCCTCCGGCCTACTGTGATTTAACCAATGATGCTTCCATCTTCCTCCACCCCAACACTTTTTTTTTTTTGTTACATTTGTACCCTGCACTTTCCCACTCATGGCAGGCTCAATTTGGCTTACATGGGGCAATGGAGGGTTAAGTGACTTGCCCAGAGTCACAAGGAGCTGCCTGTGCCTGAAGTGGGAATCAAACCCAGTTCCCCAGGACCAAAGTCCACCACCCTAACCACTAGGCCACTCCTCCACTGTTGCTACTATTTGAGATTCTACATGGAATGTTGCTATTCCACTAGCAACATTCCATGTAGAAGTCGGCCCTTGCAGATCACCAATGTGGCTGCGCAGGCTTCTGCTTCTGTGAGTCTGACATCCTGCACGTTCGTGCAGGACGTGAGACTCACAGAAACAGAAGCCTGCGCAGCCTTCTACATGGAATGTTGCTAGTGGAATAGCAACATTCCATGTAGAATCTCCAATAGTAGCAACAGAATCTCAATAGTAGCAACATTCCATCTAGGATCTCCAATAGTAGCAACATTCCATGTAGAATCTCCAATAGTATCTATTTTATTTTTGTTACATTTGTACCCCGCGCTTTCCCACTCATGGCAGGCTCAATGCGGCTTACATGGGGCAATGGAGGGTTAAGTGACTTGCCCAGAGTCACAAGGAGCTGCCTGTGCCTGAAGTGGGAATCGAACTCATCCACCTACTCCTCCTCCCACTACCCCCCCCCCCCCCCACTACTATTATATTAAATTGTCATAGATCTTCCACTCTCCTTTTCTTTCCTTGTAAGGTGTCCACATGGTTTCACATTTCCAAACTGCTCGTTTCTCATGACAGTGAGTGCTCTCATCAAATATACATTTCCCAGCCTAACCAGCCACTCTGACTTCCTGGGATCCTCGCTATGTTTCCAGGCTAAAGCCAATTCCCATCTAGCTGCTTCTATAAGCTGCTTGATTAATGTCAGGACTGCACCTTCATCCTTTTCCCATTTTATTTCATTTATTTCATTCCTTATATACCACCTGCATGCCTAATATCTATCAAAGTGATGTACATTCAGGTACAATAGGTATTGCGTCCTGATACTTATTGTTACGGTATTGTAGGTTTGCTTCAATTCATTTCATTTCATTTGTAACCTGTCTATCACGCTAAGCCATGCAAATAAAGCCTGGGATCTAAAGGCACAATTTTCCTGCTATTTTCCAGATCCCTTTTTGTATCTTCTTCCAATAAGACTGAACTCGCAGACAGGGCCATCAGATATGGAAGAGAGAGTCCAGCACCCCACAGTTATCTGTGCTATTAGGGAATATCTTCTCCTAACATATTTCAAGAGGGCAATTTTCAGTCAAGTCATTTTGTCTGCGTAAAAACCTTATTTACACACAGTAAGAAGGTCTTGAAAAATTGCTGTCTTACAGAGTGATTTTATAAAACTGTTCCATCTATATAACCTGTTTACTCAAAGAAAAGGAACTTTGTGAAATCTCAGAACTGCGTAAACACATAAACAGCAGGTGCATGGAAAAAATGCACCTATTTTACTCAATCTAATTATAGCAGTTCGGACTGAGTTGAGATGGAATTGCAATAGTGCTGGGAGCCTATTATATGCACACAGAATTTAACTCGGATGAAGAATTTTTAAAAGTGAGTAGAGCATGAAAAAAAAAGTAGAATTAGTCAAAACAGCGTAAAAATGCTAAGAATAAAATCTACTAGCCTTCTACAATATACAGTATATATCCTATATAATAATTTGCACCTCCAACATTCTACGTCTGGATGCCTGGGTTCATAACATCCATTCCCACTCATTGCCCCGCCCTCACATCAAAATGTAATGACATCAGAGGGCGGAACAATGAGGGGGAAGGGAGCGCTGGAGGCGAGATGATGTCAGGAGAGAAACGCGGGACATTGAGGGGATGGAGGGAGGAAGGGCAGGGCAGAGGAGAATTGATGGACATGATTGGGATGGGAGGACAGTCATAGGCGCCCCCTATAAGAGGCTAGCCCAATCGTGAACTTCGCCTGGCTGCTGCCCCCCCCCCAAACGCAGGGCTGCCTGGTGCTGCAGCCAGGCAGCTCTCAGATGGTCCCTCCACTCCCCGATCAACAGCCCTCCTCTCCGTTCCTCTCCCCCTTGCGCGTGTTTAACCCTTTTACTTTCAGGCGCAGCGACAGCAGTGAACAGGACAACACAGCGGGCTCGCCTCCAGCTTCTCTCTTCCCTCACACAGTGTCCCGCCTTCTGCAATGATGCATTTCCTGTTTCCACGAGGGCGGGACACTGTGTGAGGGAAGGGAGAAGCTGTGTTGTCCTCTTCACTGCCATCACTGCGCCTGAAAGTAAAAGGGTTAAACGCGTGGGGGGCAGGGAGAATCGCTGGACATGGATGGGAGGGCAGGGGGAGAGACGAGATGGCTGGAATTGGAGAGAAGGGCAGGGGAGAGAGGAAAATTGCTGGACATGGATGGATGGAGTGGGCAGGTGAGAGAGCAAATTTGCTGGATATGGATGGATGGATGGAGAAGAGGGCAGGGGAGAATGAAGAGTTGCTGGACATGGATGGATGGAGGGGAGGGCAGGGGAGAGAGGAAAATTTCTGGACATGGATGGATGAATGGGGGCAGGGAAGAGAGGAAATTTGCTGGATATGGGTGGATGGAGGAGAGGGCAGGGGAGAATGGAGATTCCTGGACATGGATGGAGGGGAGGAGAGGGGAGAGAGGAGAATTGCTGAACATGGATGGATGAGTGGAGGGGGCAGGGGAGAGAGGAAATTTGCTGGATATGGGTGGATGGAGAAGAGGGCAGGGGAGAATGGAGAGTTGCTGGACATGGATGGATGGAGGGGAGGGAAGTCAGGAAGGAGATGCACCTGGATGGAGGGGAGGGAAGAGAGGAGAAATGCTGGACATGGATGGAGTCTGCGTACTCTTTATCTTTTAAAAAATACTATAAATAAAAATCACAAATAAAGAAAGATTAAAACAAAAAAAATCATAGATAAAACAATCCGTATCTCGTGCCCCTGGAGCATATTACTCATTATACACCCTTCCCAATTATTACTTATCATGACAGAACATTTCTCCTAACAGTTCCCTTAAAAACATAATCGCCATTACATGATAACCTTCCTAGCGCCCGTTTCATTTGTGTGAGAAACGAGCCTTTTTTACTAGTATGTATGTAAATCTATATATCTATATCATAGACTTACAATAGCCATAGCCATCTTTTGGGGAGGGGGGGGGGGAATTATCAACATGGGCTACCATTAAGACTTGTTATTTTAACACTAACATGCTAATTTAGCACAGGTCCAATTTAATGCAATGATACCTATGGCCCTGTTTATTAAGCCACGTTATAGGCATGTTAGCGTTTTTAACGCGCGTTAACCGTGTACGCATCTAGAATCTAGAATATCCCTAAAGGCGCCTACCCGGTTAGCACGCGCGTTAATTGTAGGTGCGTTAAAAACACTAATGCGCCTTAGTAAACATGGCCCCTGGTTATTAATATAACCCAAGTTAACAGGAAATATGATAGTGAAACATCATACATATGAAATAGGCTTACAATAACATGGGCTACTGTTAAGACTTGCTATTTTACCACTAACTCATGCTATTTTAGCATAGGTCCCATTTAATGTAATGAGACCTAGTTACTAACATAACCCGAGTTAAGGAAAATTACCTATCTTAACGATAGCCCATGTAGATAACTTCCTCCCTTAAGGAAAAAAGAAATGTCTTTAGAAATCGAAATCACTGCGATATGTACTAAAAGTGAGACAAGTATAGGACAATCGAGCCATTGTGACATCACTGATGAGGTTGGCTGTTAGGCATTGGTGGAATGAGGCACTATGACATCACAATAGTATCTCTGGTTACCAGAGACTGAAACTCTTCACACTAAGGGAGGGGGGAGGAGTTATCAATGTGGGCTACCATTAAAATGTGTTATTTTATCACTAACTCATGCTGTTTTGGCAGAGATCTCATTTCATACAATGAGACCTAGTTACTGAGGTAAACATTAAGATAATATTATCTTAACAGCAGCCCACATTGATAACTTCCCCCCTTAATTAAAGAAAAAAGAAATGTCTTTAGAAATGGAAATCATTGCTATATGTAATAAAAGTGAGCCAAGTATAGGACAATCAAGCCATTGTGACATCATTGATGAGGTTGGCTCTTAGGCATTGGTGGAATGAGGCATTATGACATCACAATAGCAGCTCTGGTTAGCAGAGACTGAAACTGTTCACACTAAGAGGGAAAGTTATCAATGTGGGTTACCATTACGAAATGTTATTTAACCACTAACTCGTGTTGTTTTAGAACAGGTCCCATTTTATGCAATGAGATCTATTTAGTAATAACTGGGGTTAACAGTAAAATAACATGTCGTTAATGGTAGCCCACATTGATAACTTCACTTCTTATTTATATCTTCCAGTGGCGGTCAACGGTTTTTTTAACACTGATTATTGCTAGCTAAATTATCCCCCATATTCAGTGCTGGACCATGTCCAGGCACCAGCATTGAATACTGGGGGCTAAATGTGATGGGGATGGCTGCTGGAACCTTTGCAGGTCCTGGCCGATATTCAGCTGGGGCATGCATAAGACAGTTATGTGCATAAGTACATAAGTGTTGCCATACTGGGGCTATCAAGCCCAGTATCCTGTTTCCCAACAGTGGCCAATCCAGGTTACAAGTACCTGGCAAGATCCCAAAACAGTACAACACACTTTATGCTGCTTATCCCAGAAATAGGCAGTAGATTTTTCCAAGTCCATTTTAATAATGGCTTATGGACTTTTCTTTTAGGAAGCTAGCCAAACGTTTTTAAAACCCCGCTAAGCTAACAGCTTTTACCACATTGTCTGGCAACGAATTCCAGAGTTTAATTACACGTTGAGTGAAGAAGTATTTTCTCCGATTCGTTTTAAATTTACTACTTTGTAGTTTCATTGCGTGCCCCCTAGTCCTAGTATTTTTGGAAAGAGTAAACAAGCTGAATATTAGCCATGACATGCACAACTTTCTTTTGCCTTTAAAGCCCTCCCAGGCCTCCAAAATAGCCCCCTCTCTCTCTTACCCCCTCTTCTCATCCTGCAGGCATCAAAGGCCCTCCCCTCCTCCCCTGGACAAGCTACCCCTACCTCAACACCCCCGAGATCTAGGTAGGCCTCTCAGACCTACCTGATGTCCATGGTGGTCCGTGGGAGTCATTGGGGGCAAGAATGAAGCCCTCTTGCTCCTGCCCCTTGCGACTAGCCTTTGAAAACGGCTGCCATGACCTTTCTCGGTAGCTCACGGGACTTTGTGCAGTACCACGAGCTGCTGTGAGATGTTGGACATCAGGTAGGCCCAGAGGATCCTACCTGTGGGCGGGGGGAGACCTTTGATGCCTGCCTGCTGTGAGGAGGCAGTAGGAGGGGATCAGGGGAACTTTAAAAAGTAAAAGAGAGTTATACTTTTGAGCTGTTCTTTTTTTTTAAATTTTTTATTTATAACCATTTAAATTTTTACAAGCGATAAAACAACTTGCTGGAAATACAGAGAAAGTAATATGTAGGAATTATTTCAGTCAGGTAATTCTATTCTCTTCTTTAGACCACTAAATAGGGAGAGTGAAACAAGATAAGGAGATCAATTAAACAGTAAACAGAAAAAAAAATTGTGGTATTAACCTGATTATCCCCAGATATTACCCGTCTAATTCATTATTCCACATTGATCATCTGGTTGGCTTCTTCAATGCCAATACGGTGTATAGTCAAATCATTTCATTGAAAACATACTTATTGTCCAACATTAGCTAGAAATAATACATCTAACCACATTCTTTCTCTTTCAAAAAAACCAGAAGTTATTTGACAATACATATACTTAAGTCTCTAATTCAAATCCCACTGATTAAAGTAATCCCAGTTTTCGCAGGCTTCACTCCTTTTAAAGTAATAATTGAGGAAATATTTCTGAGGAAAACTTTAGGAGTCTGGGAAAAACAATAATCTCGATATTAATCATCTATAATAATATTCATTTTATTATTCAAAATTTCTGGTCTATTATCATAACCACTTCGAGCTGTTCTAAATTAACCTGTTTAGCTCTGTGGGTCCCGGCACTAAATATTGGTGGCAGTCATATAACCCCTGGCTTCCCCCTGATGCCACCCCCACCCCAGTGCCGCCCCTGACCACACTATTTTATTGGGCAGTCTATGGTGATATTCAGTGGCACTGTCCGGTTAAGTACTACTGAATTTGATCACTTAGGTGGGCAGGAGCTTTGAATATCGGCTGGCTTGTTTCTGCTTTTCCTTTTTTAAAATTTTTTATTTATCAATTTTCAAAAATTTACAAGCAATTACTACTTGAGTAAGAAAAAAAAACAGTCAGAAATTCTTAAAGTAGAATAGTTTAAAGGTAAAATAAATGACTTAAATTAGACCACCAAATTAGGGGGACATGAGCCGTTGTTAACTTGGAAGATAAGATTCTTACATATTATTTAAAGAAAGACTTAGCTAATTATACTCCATACTTGCCTATTCTATAAATTACCCATTCAGAAGTGCTCAGTCTGTATGACATAAACCGGCATTACAATATCTTTTTTTGATCTATAAATTGTTTTAGATGCTCAGGAAAAAAGAAAACATATTTTACACCCAAATATTTTATATTACATTTGCATGGGTAGTTTAAATTAAAGACAGCGCCTAATGCCAAAACATCAGCTCTCATTGCAAGAAAGTCCTTTCTTCTGGCCTGTGTTTGTTTTGTTACGTCTGGAAATACCCAGATTTTCCCTCCATAAAAGGGAGTCTGTAAGTTTCTTAAGGCCATCTTTCTCACCAAGTCCAAATCTTGTTGGAATATAAAAGATACCAATAATGTTTTTCTCTCCGTTGTCGATGTAATACAAGAATCTAGTAAGTCTGTTACATTCAGATCTCCTTGTGGTTGAATATCAGTATTCTTTTTTGTAGGTAGGTAATAGATTTTGTTCACAGGAGGTATATTATCAGAAGAAAATTTCAAATTTTCCACCAAGTATTTCTTAAATATCTCCAATGGAGAGTACACTGGTGTATAGGGAAAGTTCAGTAAACGAAGGTTTAACCTCCTATTATAATTTTCAAAGTTCTCCAATTTATTATTTATAGCATTTGTATCTTTTATCAGCTTAGTAGAAATTTCTTTCAATTTTGCATTTTCTGCTGTTAAATGGTTAATCTTATCAGTTAATTCGCCTTTCACCGATACAAATGAAACAGTTAAATCCTGAACATTGCTCACCAAACCTTCAATCTTGCCCGTCGATGCCTGGACAGACTGTAGCGTCTCCCAAATTGCCTCAAGGGTAACCGACGCAGTGGAACCCTTACATGGGTTCTGCATTGTTGAATGAAAAGTCCCAGATGAAAAAGGGACCTCAGCAGAAGTCCCGACTGCAGGCCCCACACGTGTGTTTCTTCCTTCGCTCTCGCGAGGATTAGAAGCACCCCCGCTGTCTGGTTCTGCTGGCTGCGGCGGAAGGTAATGCGGTGGAGGGGACAATGAAACGTCCTGTCCCAAGAGTTCAGACTCTTCCTGATCCGGAAACTCAGTGGGACCTCCTGCCGCTGTAAGTGAGGAGCGCATGAGGTAGGTCTCCAGAGTGGGCTGGTTCGGTGTCGAAGTTAGTGCTGGTTGGGTCTTGGCTCTAACCAAACCCTTCCTCTTCGTATGCGGCATATTAATTTCAAAAAAGAAATGTTTACTGAGGAAAAAAAAAAACCTCGAAGAGAAGGGTTGAACCGCTCAATTCTCCGGAGCTACTCGTGGAGAATTGTCCTGCTTTTCCTAGTAGATTTTATTCTTCTCATTTTTACGCTGTTTTGACCAATGCCTACTTTTTTTTTCCCCCATGTTCTACTCCCTTTTAAAAATTCTTCATCTGTGTTAAACTCTGCGTGTAATAGTCACACTTTTTTCAGGCAGCTGTGAGATGACAACAGGATAAGAAACAGCAGAGCAACACCTCAGTTTAAATAGATTCATGACAGAAGCAGATAACCCAAGAATAAATTGCAATTCAGAATGAAAAAGGAAGATTATAATTATTTTGTTTTAATTGACAACTCAAATGTCCCAGTACAATACATTTCACACTGTTGCTGTAAGATCACATGGCGGAATTTGCATTATGATGGTTTAAGGGCAGGCAACCTGTATCAAGAGTGTTGTTCAACAAGAAGCTGTTTTCTCTAATGTTTGAAAAACCTTTCAGAGCACATGCAAACTGCTGAATAAGAAGTCAGGCTCAAGCACAAAATTTCCCAAACAAGCTGCTCTGCGAAACCTAAGCCTGGAATTTTAATAACTATCAAAGCGGTGTTTATTCAGGTGGAGCAGCTATTACCCAGTCCCTGAGGCAATGAAGGGCTAAGTGTCTTGCCCAAGATCCCAAGGAACTGTAGTGGGATTTGACTGGGGTCCCCTGGTTCTTGGTCTGCTGCTCTCCGCTCTACTGTATTCGTGAAAACCGATTTATTTTCAAGCCTGTATCTCTGATGCCCAAATACTCCCAGGTTAAGACTTGCTGAGATTTAGTCCTTCTTTCTTGGACAGAGGCTGTGAGCACTGCTCCTTCTAAGCTGAGTGGGAGTCCTCCACTTAACAATCCTGCCAGTGGGGGGTGCTGTTTCACTGTAGTAAACCATAATAGTTATTTATTGTATTTGTATCCCACGTTTTCCCACCTATCTGCAGGCTCAATGTGGCTTACAAAAGTCCTGTTATGGCATTGTCATTACAGGATATCAGATACAGTAGGTGATGTACAAAGATTAGATAAGGGGAGAAAAGAAAAGAGTTAGGTGGATCAGGATAGTTGGGTAAATATAGAAGGTAGACTTTCTTAACTGGCGATGGACAGGCAGGCTCTGCAAGACTCCACGGAGTCTGCCTTTCTCTAGTGATTGAAAGCACAATATTGAAGCACTATCCCCCCTCCCCCCCCCCCCCCCCCCCCCCCCCCCCCCCCCACACACACACACGTGGCAGCAATGCAGTTGGAGGACTCCCGCTCAGCTTAGAGGAGTGGATTTGAGGGGACTAAAAAGGAATTACAAATGCCAGAATAATACCAGTCAAAGCTCAAAATGTAAAAGAGAAACTTGATTTGCTCTCAGCCTGATCCTAGCCACCTGACGCCACAAGGGGGATAGAGCGGCCATTTTTAAAGCTCCCACATGACTGACTCCCATAGGGGTCCTTTTATTAAGCTGCCCTTACACAGGTCCTTCCTGCACGCTGTAAAGCTCCCAGGCACGGAGGAGCGTGATAGGCCCCCACAGCCTGTGTCCTGCCCTGCTCGATCTCTGAACTTTTACAGTCTGGAAGTTTTCTTTTTACCCTCTGCGTTCTGGGGTTTGGAATTCCACAAGGTCCTTTGCAACCCACCGGCCCACAGGGAGAGCTATATGGCAGTAGCGTAGCCAGCGATTAATTTTTGGGTGGGCCTGGAGGTGGACTGGGTGGGCACAGACCTCTTTCCTCTCCACCGTCCACCCCCCGCCCGCCACCGCCCGCCGCCGCCACCACCACATTTTGTGTCCACCCGCAACCACCCCACCCGCGACAGCCCCCTGCACTGACCTGAAGCGCGTTCTCCCTCCAATCCGGCACCGGCGATCATAGCCAGCCACGTCCAGCGCGCGTCATCGGAGCTTCTTCTCAGGCGCGTCCCGCGCCTACTCTGCAACTTCCTGCTGGACGTGGTAGAAGGCTGGCTATGATCGCCGGTGCTGGATTGGAGGGAGAACGCGCTTCAGGTCAGTGCAGGGGACTGTCGCGGGTGGGGTCGGCCTGTAGCAAAAGTGGGTGGGCCTGGGCCCATCCAGGCCCACCCGTGGCTATGCCCCTGCTATATGGTAATCCACAGTCAGGGCTATCTCGCTCAAGCTCTTCGCCTTTACATTCTGGAGGTTTTCCCCCTTAGTTGTCCCCTGCTTGGGACCACGGCTCCTAGGTGGGTGTGGCCCCTCAGCGCTTCCCGGATTCCACCACCAATTCCTCCACTCAGCTCCAAACTCCCTCTGAAACAATCCCTCTCTCTCCCTTCCCCTTTCCTACAGAAGGGAAGGAGAGTCTCTGTGTGCTCCCTTCTCCCTCCCCCCCCCCCCTTTTTCCCTCAGGTTCCTTCCACTGTCCTGATTAGGGAGCGAGTCAGTGTTGCAGCACAAACCCCAATTTAAACAGTTCCCTCTTTGCTTCAACCTTATCTTCCCCTATCCACCTATTACCAGGCCAGGGGAATGTAAGGGTCCCACCCTTTCACTGTCAGCACCAACTCCTGACAACCTCCCACTTGACCCAGGTTGAAACATTCCTTCCTTAATCCCACCTCAGACGCAGCCACCTTTTTGCCTCCCTGCATCAAGCCAGAGAACCAGGCTGCCATCCGCCCTCTTAACTCTCTACCTTTATCTTTGGCAAGAGCTGAGATATCCATGGGTTCCACTTCCAGGTTCTCCTCTCTCTCTTTCTCCCTCTCGTTCCCTGATTGCCAATCCATAGGTTCTTCTACCCTGCCCCCTCCCAGCTGCTCTTCATTCCACAGTTTTTTCAAAACCTATTTTTCAGACATTTTTCTATGCTCAGGAGGCAATCCGGGAGTAAGGTTAGGTTGGAGGAGGAAAGCGCATGCATACGTGTTAAATAATCAAAACTATGCACTTACTTTTGCCTTTAAAAAGCTGCCTGCACTAAAAGCAGCCACATCTTTGGCTGGCAATTTTCCACCTGTAATAATGAAAGAAGTCTTGTTATTATGGTAAGCGGCATGGGATCTGCTCCACCACTGTTTGCTTCATTCTCTGCTCCACAGCACACAGCAATAAACATCAGGTTTCCTGATTTTTGCTGCTTGTGATGGGAAACATCTCAGATATCCACAAATGATGCTTGTTTACCTCTCTTGTCATAGTGTTAAAATTGCCACTTTTGTTTTGCTTCCCCATAAATATGAACATGCTTCAGCCGAACTCATAGGGCCTATAATTAAGAAGAGTAAAATTTGGTCTCCGTTAACTAATTTTGTGGACTCTCATGTGATCTTTTTCTTGTTGGGAAAGCTTCTCTACATTTTTCACCCCACATTTTTATTTTTTTTATATCTTTTTTAAAGTTCATCTACATGTATTGTTCTGCATATATTCTCCTGCGCATGTAAGCATCAAATTTTTTTTAATATTGTCAGTATTGACTTCTAATGCTCTGGTTTGTTCTCCTTTTTGCAAAATCAATAAAATTTCATGGGGAAAAAAATGCAACATTTAACAAATACTTTTAGATCAGTTTCTTTTTGTCAAAAAGTCACAATGGTTTCATCTGTTGCTTGAATCTTTCTCGAATTTGGGACCCTATGATCTTTGGGCCCCTTTTACCAAAATGTGGTATAAGGGAGCCTGTGATGGTGTTTGGTGTGTGTTTTTGACATGTGCCGGGGCCCCCTTTTACCACAGCAGGTAAAAGGCTGGGGGGGGGGGTTCTGAAAAGAAGTGGCTGTGCGGTAAGTGAACCACTTGCCAAGTGGCCATTTCTATTTAAGTGATGTCAAGGGCTCCTGCGCTAACCTGGCACTACAAAAATACAAAATACTTTTGTAGCGCTGGAAATGTTTCGTGCACTGGGGGTGGGAAGTACCGCCGGGCTGTTGCGGTAGCCTGGCAGTAGTTCTGGGTTGATATGGGAGGAGATCCGCCGACAAGCGGAGAACTCAAACATTTTTTATATTTCTATATCAGGTTATATACGTCAGCATGTATTACATCACTGTGTATATGCACATGGTGTTGTATGTATATAGCGTATATATACTATAGCACCAGATTATTTATCTATATTATCATAATTTTTGATTTCTTTCTTCTGTCCCTTTATAATTTGTATTCTCAAATGGTTATTGTCTACTGCCTATATGCATGTGCATTTTATATATTTTTATATTTATATTTCTCTGCTTTTATTGTTTAAATTTACATGTGTAGACACAATTGCTTATTTATAATTTTTATCCATATATGCACGAGCTTTTGCTTTCTCTAGCAAACTATATTATTGTATTATCATTTTATATATCCATATACTTTTTATTTAGTTTTTGTCATGTTTATTGTATGCGTGTTTTACTATTATGTTTAGACCATTTTATAGAATTACTCTCTATATATATTTTAGCGTTCACAAGTTGATTTGTTTTTAAACTATTTGTATGCATTTATATTTGTTTTTTTTGTCTTTTTATTATATATAAATGTATGTTTTTATAGACTCCTGATGCAGGCCTGACGGCCGAAACACAACGTTGTGTCGAGTCTTCAAAACTTTTAATAAAATTCTTTATTAACGAACATCCTCCAGATTCTGGCATCCTTGGTCGCTCTCCCACTTTTTGCTTTCTTCAGTAGTTCTGGGTTGGCCATGTGTTAGGGTTACCATCATATGTCCGGATTTACCAGGACAGGTCCTCTTTTTGAGGACATGTGTCCGGACGAGTTTTGCCAGTCTGCCCGTTTGTCCGGATTTCTGGACAAATGGGTGGGTGGGCGGCGGGCCTATCCTAGCCTCCCCTAGACTTCATCTCTCGGCGGCCATTTTGAATCCCGAAACTGTCACAGCAACAGGATGCAGGGCAAGGACAGAGCTCCGGGCAGCAAAGAGGGGGCTCTTTCCTGCCCCGGAGAGGTCACTAGACCACCAGGGCAGTAGATAGTAAATAAGGGGAGGGGAGGGGAGCCGGGGGAGGGGAGGTGACGGGAGGCAGGGGAATATGTGACAGGGGGCGGTACGAGGATGCGAAAGGGGCGGGGGTGGGCGGGGCAGGGGGCAGGACATGTGTCCTCTTTTTGAGAGGACAAAATATGGTAACCCTACCATGTGCCAACCCTTTAGTAAAAGGGTCCCTTAACTCTTCATTGCCTCAGGTACAAACTTAGGGGTTTTTTTTACCAAGATGAGGGAAAAGTTGACCTTAGCTTGCCCTTACACAGATTTTTCCCATTCGCTAAAGACATTTGTCCTGCAGCTGGAAAATGGCTGACTTTCTAGTTTCTCAATTAATGACAATGCGCTAACGTTCTGACTAATTAATAAAAATTAGGGCACGAGCACGTACCACCACCATTTTGTAGGTAGTAAGGGTTCATACGTTAATCCTGCACTAATCAGTTAGCATGCGCTAACGTAGATGCACTACGAGGACCTTTTACTAATCAAGCTCACCATTCCGGAACTATCACCAGTCCAATGCGGGCACCGGTGGTAGTTTCCATCCCCAACGTGTGCCATTACCCAGAGGTAATCGGGCAGCGTTGTGCACTGCTTGGTTACCTCTGGGTTAGCGTGGGACAGTGGCGTAGCTACGTGGGGCCAAGGGGGGCCTGGGCCCCCATAGATTTGGCCCTGGACCCCCTGCCAACGACCCTCTTGACCCCCTTTCCGCCGCCAACCCTCCCCCGCTGTCGCCGTGGGCTACCTTTGCTGGCGGGGGACCCCAATCCCCGCCAGCCGAGGTCCTCTTCTTCCCGCGCAAGGCTTCGTTCTGTTTCTGCAAGGCTTCGTTCTGTTCTGTGAGTCTGACGTCCTGCATGTACAACGTGCAGAACGTCAGAAACAGAAGAAAGCCTTGCGCCGGAAGAAGAGGACCTCGCTGGCTGATCTGCAAGGCTTCGTTCTGTTTCTGTGAATCTGACGTCCTGCACAATGTCAGAAATAGAACGAAGCCTTGCGCGGGAAGGACCTCGTCTGGCGGGATTGGGGTCCCCGCCAGCAAAGGTAGATGACAACGGCATCGGTGGCAGGGGAGGGTTGGTGGCGGGAGGGGGGTCGAGAGGGTCATCGGTGGGAGGGGGTCGTCAAAATTGGTGGTGGCAGCAGGGGGGGGTCGGCAATGGCGGGGGAGTCGGCGGCACCATGGGGGGGGGCTAAAATGTGGCCCCTCACCTCAGGCTCTGGACTCCCCTCCTGCCGAAGTCTGGCTACACCCCTGGCTTGGGAACCCTTCCTGCTACCTCAACGGCCACGCGGTAAGTTCAATCTTACCACGTGGCCTTTTCATTTCTCGGCCTTTGTACCCGTTGTTATAAAAAGGGTCTCAGCGTGCACAGGGCCCTTTTTGCCACTATTAAAAGGACCCCTAATGGATTAGTCCAGAAATGCCCACTCTCCAACCCTGACATTCACCATCCACGGAAAAAAAATGTAAAAATTCTTTTGTGCACGGTTTGTGTGCGTCTTTATTAGTGCCTAACCCAGCTTAGTAAAACGGCCCTTAGATACTAACACGCCTGTGTTTACAAAGGCGCGCTACAGGCACGTTGTTGTTTCGCTAATGCACCTATAGGAATTATTGGCGCATTAGCATTTAACGCGCCTTAACTGTATAGACACGTTAAAAATGCTAACACGCCTTAGTAAACATACCCCTAAGTCTTCTGGGGACAGTGTACCTGAACGAATGGATCTACAATTTAATAAACTGTAAGCTAAATCCCACCCCACCCCCTAAAAAAATTATCATGACAAAAATGACAGCACTCCCTTTGCAGAAGCCTATGCATGCCAAAATCTAGATTTTTCTAGGGGTGCTTATTACACACAAATTTTTGAGCAGCGATGAATGGTTTGTTGAAGACAAAAAAGAATAATTTCTCACCAAATATAGACAGCTTAGTAAGTCACATAAATCACATTTGAACAATCACTGCTTTTTGCTCTATCTAAAACACTGACTTTGGCAGTCCAGTCTCAGCTGACAGGGTACCAATTTCATCAATTAGATTCTTGTACCTAAGCTAACAGGGTCCCATGTCTTGCTTAAGGCCCTTTTTTCCATTTTGTTTTTCTTTGTTCACCTTTTTTCTTCTCTTTTTCAAGAGATCGCTCGTCACCGGGTGACTCACGGTTTCAGGCGCTCTAGTCTAGTTCGTTATCATTGGAAGTCGTGACCATTCAAGGCCACTTATTCCGTAATGAGAAGGATAATTGGAAAGGCTCCTTCATTCTGGACTTCTGGTCCTAGACACCGGAAAACATTTCTTCTTTTCAAAGAGCACGGGCAAATTGATGGATGTTTATGGATTAGATGTCTGTGAAATTTGCCACTTAAGACACACTGGAAGGTTATGAATGCATTGCTTTGGACTTCAGTAGTCTTTGCCTGCCTGTTGGAGATGTGACCTTTAGAGGCAAATTATCAAATGATGGCCAGCAGAAATGAGTTTTCAATGCCTGCCTTGCGCCAATACGAAAATGTCTGATTGAAATTGAGATGATTGCAGGTTCCATCTTCTCCTGATTGCTGTACGTCAGTATTCTGAGAGGCCATTAAATAAAATTTCCAAGACAAATGAAACACTTGCCACTTGCAAAAATTTTTTAAAAAAAAAGCTTGATTTTGTTCTCTTTGCATTTGAAATACAAGACAGTATTAAATATTTTAAAATTAATGTCTAATGATCACGAGTTACATACATCTTCTACTGCCAGCATTTTAAAAGTACGAAGACATAAGTGCATAAGTATTGTCATACTGGGAAAGACCAAAGGTCCATCAAGCCCAGCATCCTGTTTCCAACAGTGGCCAATCCAGGTCACAAATACCTGGCAAGATCCCAAAAAAGTACAAAACATTTTATACTGCTTATCCCAGAAATAGTGGATTTTCCCCAAGTCCATTTAATAACGGTCTATGGACTTTTCCTTTAGGAAGCCGTCCAAACCTTTTTTAAACTCCGCTAAGCTAACCGCCTTTACCACATTCTCTGGCAACGAATTCCAGAGGATTATGGGACGGAAAGGGGTAGCATGCCTCAGTCTTTGCATATAGTTACAAATGCATTACCAAAGACAACTGCAAGCTTTGAGACTCTTTTACCAAGCTGTGGGGAAAAGGGCCCTGCCCTGGCAGCGGGGTCCATTTTTCCCATGCACCAGGGCCCTTTTTACCACAGTGGGCAAAAAAGTCCCCAACACACATGGCCATGCGTTAAAAGAATATACGGCACATACTGCAACAGGACATGTTTATCCACTCCTACCCTAGCTGAGATAATATTTAACCATCTCTCTGACCTCATGTGCACCTTTCTTTAAATTAGTCACCTTACTTTCTAACTCTTCCTACTCTCTGACCTATCTATATGTTCCATCTTTGCTTATACCCTACACTGTCAATTAAAATGTTCTGTTACGTATTGTGTTGACGTTGTAAGTAGTATACCAAGCCCTACTTTGTATTATTTGAATATTTTTACTGCTGTAATTGGCTATTGCTCATGTTTGATTTAGTCTTACTGTACACCATCTTGACTGAATTCCTTCAAAAAGGCGGTAAATAAATCCTAATAAATAAATTAATAACTAAGTGTCCTTGCGACGAGGGGGCCCTTATCACCACCCACTGGGATGACGATAGGGGCTCCCATGCTAACCTGGCGGTAACCGGGCAGTGCACGGTGATGCCCAATTACCGCCAGGTTATCACCACACTAACCATTTCAGGGGGGGTTTCTTTTTCACCCAGAAATGGCATGCGCTCAGGGCAGGACCACCGCTGGTAAACTATGCTCCCTTTTTTTGCTGCGTGCTAAAAGATTTACATGTGCATCTTAATAGCAAGATGTGCGTAAATCCAAATTGTTGCCAATTATTGCCAATAATTGATTGCTAGTGCCCAATTATTGATGCTAATTGGCTCAGTAGCCTAGTGGTTAGTGCAGTGCACTTTGATCCTGGGGAACTGGGTTCAATTCCCACTGCAGCTCCCTGTGACTCTGGGCAAGTCACTTAACCCTCCATTGCCCCAGGTACAAAATAAGTACCTGAATATATGTAAACCCCTTTGAATGTAGTTGCAAAAAAACTCAGAAAGGCAGTATATCAAGTGCCATTAACAAGATTCCTTCCATGCACAATCTCAAAGAGTAGCAACATTCTGTGTAAAACCCCAAAGAATAGCAAGAAAACGGAATCCCAAAGGAGTGGAGGAGTAGCCTAGTGGTTGCTACTATTTGAAGATTTTACATGGAATGTTGCTAGTGGAGGAGTAGCCTAGTGGTTAGTGCAGTGGACCACCTTGATCCTGGGGAACTGGGTTCAATTCCCACTGCAGCTCCTTGTGACTCTGGGCAAGTCACTTAACCCTCCATTGCCCCAGGTACAAAATAAGTACTTGAATATATGTAAACCGCTTTGAATGTAGTTGCAAAAACCTCAGAAAGACAGTATATCAAGTCCCGTTTCCTTTTCCCCCTTTCCCTTATGACATCACAATATCAGAAGTGAGCCAAGTATCGGGCAATCAAGCCATTGTGACATCACTGATGAGGTTGGCTCTTATTGGTGGAGGAGTAGCCTAGTGGTTAGTGCAATGAACTTTGATCCTGGGGAACTGTGTTCAGTTCCCACTGCAGCTCCTTGTGACTCTGGGCAAGTCACTTAACCCTCCATTGCCCCTGGTACAAATAGTACCTGAATATATGTAAACCACTTTGAATGTAGTTGCAAAAACCTCAGAAAGGCGGTATATCAAGTCCCATTTCCCTTTTCCCTTTCCCTCATTACTCAATTAAATTGCATGTGGAAATTAGACACGTGCACATACAACTTTGAGTGCCATATATAGAATCCATATATAGAATATATAGTTAACTTTTCCAAGTTATCTGCTATATTAAAAGCTGTTTTGTAGTAACAACATCTGCATTAGTTATAAGGTGCAGTTCCGACCTTCTAATACGAATGTCTACATTAAGAAGGTAATTCTATAAATGGGTATTTTTAGGTACCAAGAATGTACCTATCTAAAGCCTATTCTATAAGAAAAGGAGCTGCCTACATTTCTTTATAGAATTCTAGCTCAACAGGTCAACTAGGTGCCTGTGATCTAGGTGTGAACAGTTATCTGAGTTGGTGTAGACGCTTGCGCCTAGATTGTTATAGATTGCACATAAATCATAGTCATAGTATCATAGTAGATGTAGGCAGATAAAGACCTGCACGGTCCATCCAATCTGCCCAACAAGGTGGCCAGAGTTGAATCTGAATCCTCGATCCACTTCAATCTGGTTTTCGCCCTCTACACTCGACAGAAAAAGCACTCTCTAAAGTCTGTAATGACCTGTTCCTTGCCAAATCCAGAGGCCACTACTCCATCCTCATCCTCCTCGATCTATCCGCCGCTTTTGACACTGTCAATCATGATTTACTTCTTGCCACACTATCCTCATTTGGGTTCCAGGGCTCTGTCCTCTCCTGGTTCTCCTCCTATCTCTCCCACCGCACCTTCAGCGTTCACTCTCATGGATCCTCCTCCACCCCCATCCCGCTATCTGTTGGTGTTCCCCAGGGATCTGTCCTTGGACCCCTTCTCTTCTCAATCTACACCTCTTCCCTGGGCTCCCTGATCTCATCTCACGGTTTCCAGTATCATCTCTATGCTGATGACACCCAGTTGTATCTCTCCACACCAGACATCACCGCTGAGACCCAGGCTAAGGTATCAGCCTGCTTATCTGACATTGCTGCCTGGATGTCGGTCTTACTTCCCAACCTCTGAAGCTGCCATCATAGTTGGCAAATCACGTTTTGAGTGCGCAACACCTGTTCGTGAAAAACTCCACTGGCTCCCTATCAAAGAGCGAATTAACTTCAAGGTCCATACAGTAATCCACAAGATTATCCACGGTGAATCGCCGGGCTATATGCTCAATCTGATTGACCTTCCAACCAGAAACATGTCTGAAGCTTCACGAACTTACCTCAATCTACATTACCCCAATTGCAAAGGACTCAAGTACAAAACCTATTATGGATCCAACTTCTCCTTCTTAGGTAGCCAACTCTGGAATGCCCTCCCCAGATCTATCCGATCAATCTGCGACTATCTACCCTTCCGGAAAGCACTAAAAACCCATCTATTCAAGCAAGTCTATCCAAATGACCCAGACTAATCTTATGATCTTGAACCCATTCACCCAACACATATACAAACGAAAACAACATTGACCCAGACTATATCTCCCACCTTACTCTCTTCTCCGTTGCCTATCTCTGCCCACATCTCTTTTATTATTCTGCTATACTTAACTTACACTTTCTTTAATAATATGCTGTATTCCCTATTACTATGTAAGCCACATTGAACCTGCTTTGAGCGGGAAAGCGTGGTATACAAATGTAATAAATAAATAAATAAATAGTTCACCACAGATATGAGGTCCTTTTAATCCTATAATTTACATGTGATTTTCAATGGCGCATGCTTACCAGATAGTGTAAATTATCACACCTAAATTAGGTGCAGATCTCCCTTATTTTGTAACACTGTGCACAAGTTCCAGGAATACTCCTGATCTGCCCATGCCGCCTCCCATGGCTGTGCCCCCTTTCCTGATCCACGCGTATAATTTATTTGCAGATTCCAGTGTTTAAAGATGTGTGTGCACATTTAAATCAATGCCAATTAGCAGTGATCAATGATTATTAGCGCCCAATTATCGGCATTAATTGGCTCATTGATCAATTAAAATTGCACGTGCAAATTGGGTGCACGCCCAAAGTTGCATATGCAATTTTGAGCGCCATATATAGAATTAAGGTGTTAATGCGTGCTGTTGGTGCATTGGAGTCCTCTGCTCATGTTCATATTGGTAGGGAGGGGCTTTAACATTGCAGTTTCAACAATGAGAGACAGACACCTATGATACTGAGCCAGCACCCCGTTGTAAACCCAATACTGAGTCACCACCCCCCACCACCAGTGGCGGCAATGTGGATGAGGGATTCCACGCAATTTAGAGGGAATATTAGCTGTTAATGCAGGGCCGCCAAGAGGAGGGGCAGGGGGGACAAAATTCCCCGGGCCTCCAAGGGGGGGCCTGGCGCTGCACTCCCCGGTCTCACCCGCCCGAAGCTCTGTCGACAGCCCCTCTCCATCCGCCACTGGGCCCCCTGCATTCAAATCGATTTGGCAGCGCCTCACCTCCATGTGAAAGCGTAGCGGCAGATCACCTCCCTTTGGGCCTTCACTCCCTGTGTCCCATCCTCGTCTGATGTAACTTCCTGTTTCCGCTAGGGCGGGACACAAGGAGGGAAGGCCCAAAGGGAGGTGATCTGCCACTGCGCTTTCACACAGAGGTGAGGCACTACCGAATCGATTTGAATTTCAGGGGGCCCAGTGGCAGACGGAGAGGGGCTGTCGACACAGCCGGGGGTGGGCGGGTGAGACCGGGGACTGCGGCGCCGTCGGGGGGAGGCCTTGCCCCGGGCCTAGCTCAGTCTCTCGGCGGCCCTGTGTTAATGCAGTACATTAACGGTTTTTTTCAGATTGTCCCTTCTAACATGACCTGTTTCTACATATGAGCTTTTACTCTGCATAGCGAGCGCCTAAGCACAGTTAAGTACAGCCCTGGGACAGCAAAATCAGCTTTCAAACATAATGCGTTCCAGCAACTGATACCAATTTTTGGAGCAAATTCCCAACTTTAAAAAGGGCATTTCAATTGGGTTTTGCCTTCAGAGCCACTCCAGTGCTTAGGTTTATATGTGGCTAGACAGATTTATTCATTCATCTCCCCCCTGGTTAATTTATAACAAGAAGAGCTAAGTTGGAAGAAGAATTATTGATACAGAAAGGATGTTCAGGTCTCTGTCATGGCCCAGATCCTGGATAAAGGTTCTGAAATGATTCATTGGGAGAAGTGAAATTAGCATATTCTTCTGCTTTTGAATTATTTCTCTCATATTTCTCACTATAGATTAAAGTGATCATCACCTCTATTGAAATTTGTGAATGTTCAATACGGAATGTGTGATGACACTTGTGGGGTGATATGCCAAAACATTTATACCGTCTGCAGCAGATGGCAATCACAGAAGTGCTGGTCGTTCAAATCACCGAATGGCTGGAATTTATGCAATTTTGTAGTTCAAATCATCTTTACCGAGTTTTATTATAACAGTATACTAAAAAGAAAAAAAAAACACATAACATTGAACAGCAAATATGCAAAAATGTAGGTTAACAAGGAGGAATTTAATGATGCAGAAAAAAATCAGGTACAAACGACATGTAAATGATGACATAGGTAAAAAAAAATACATAGGCAGTACTTATGATTCACTTTATCATGCAGGTGATGAGAAATGTATGCATTTTAAACAAGATGTGATTTGGGGTGGGGGTTGGAAGTTGGAACAGTTAGGTACAGGAAACCTGCTGACAGATGCATTCAATTTAAACTTCTCGTATTGACCTTTAAATGCATCCACTCTGCAGCCCCCCATTACCTCTCCACTCTCATCTCTCCCTACATTCATCCCCGTGAACTCCGCTCACTGGACAAATCTCTCTTGTCGTCCCCCTTCTCCTCCACCGCTAACTCCAGCCTTCGCTCCCTTTCTCTCGCGGCACCTTACGCCTGGAATAGACTTCCTGAGCCTGTACGTCTAGCTCCATCTCTACCTGTTTTCAAATCTATGCTGAAAACCCACCTTTTCACTGCTGCTTTTTAGCTCCCATTACTTCCCTCACCCGTAACTGTCTCGTCTGTCTGTATTATTAAGATTGTAAGCTCTTTTGAGCAGGGACTGTCTCTTTGTATCAGGTGTTCAGTGCTGCGTGCGTCTGGTAGCGCTATACAAATGCTAATAATAATAATAATAAGATGCAGCTTCCACCCTTCAGATACAAAAATATGTCCATTATATACAACCAAGCCACATGATACCGTCGTATGTGCTCTGACCCAAGAGACAGAGATAAATACCTCAAAAGTCTTACTGAATCCATCAAATAGGCTACAACCCCAAAATGATCTCCAGGAAGGTTGCCTCTTCTGTTAACACACCCAGAGAAAATCTCCCAGAAAGTCCTCCTTGTAGTGACATATAATCCAGAGTTGGAAAATCAGAGAAAAATCATTAAAAAAAACCTACAGCAACTACTCCAGGAAGATGGATTACTGAAAAAGATATTCCCAGTTCCACCGATGCTGGCCTTCCAATAACCACCAAATCTGAATCGAAAAAGCAAGCTTCCAACAGAAGCTAAAAAAGAAGAGAATGACACAAGTCCTTGCAATATATCAAACTGCAAACTGAGCCAGTATATATCACAGAACCCCATAGTTATCCACACGGGACAAACATTCAACATAAAGGATGGAACTCCTCTCATGTTAGGGCTCTGCAGCTTGGAAAAGAGACAGCTGAAGGGGGATATGAAATAAAAAGGCATGTGTAGACCATTAGATATCTATATATATAAAAGGCAACCCAAACGTTCTGAAGCCTCCACGGAAGTTGAGGCGCCCGAGATATCCGGTGTGCCCTGGAGTGTCTGCACCGCCCTCGCGTCAAAACGTCATGACGCGTCAAATCGTCATGACGTCGAGGGCGGAGCTATTGACACTCCAGGGCCGAAACGGACCACAGCGAACAAGGCAAGTAGCTTCGAGGGACGGAGGGAGGGGGCCCCTTGCTAGTGCCTGTTTCATTCCGCTCAGAAACGGGCATTTTTTCCTAGTATTTAAATAAAAAACAACCTTTATTTGGTGATCCCCCCCCCCCCCAAATAAAAAATACATACAGGCATTTAAAAGCAGGCAAAAGCAAGTCAAAAGTCAAAAAGGTTTACACTGCCTATGCAACCTGAAGGCTAGGTGGGTCCTGGCTGGTGGAAGACGAGTCACGCCCCAACAAGGACCAGATCCCAGAGTGGCTCTTAAAAGAGCCCTTGGGGGGGGGGGGGGCGTGCCCTGACAAATGAGGGCAGAGGGTAGCTCTTAGAAGAGTGGAGGAGTGGCCTAGTGGTTAGAGCACTGGTCTTGATATCCAGAGGTGGCAAGTTCAAATTTCACTGCTGCTCCTTGTGATCTTGGGCAAGTCACTTAACCCTCCATTGCCTCAGGTACAAACTTAGATTGTGAGCCCTCCTAGAACAGAGAAATATCCAGTGTACCTGAATGCAACTCACCTTGAGCTACTACTGAAAGAGGTGTGAGCAAAGTATAAATAAAATAAATGATTGATGTCTACAAAATCCTGAGTGATGTAGAACAGGTAATCACAAAGTAGAAATACTAGAGGATACTCAATGAAGTTACATGAAAATACTTTTAAAACAAATCGGAGGAAATATTTTTTCATTCAACGAATAGTTAAGCTCTGGAACTTGTTGCCGGAGGATGAGGTAACAGCGGTTAGCGTATCCAGGTTTAAAAAAGATTTGGACAAGCTCCTGCAGGAAAAGCCCATAGTCTGCTATTGAGCCAGACATTGGGAAGCCACTGCTTGCCCCGGGAGTGGTAACATGGGATGTTGATACGTTTTGATTTTCCTTGGTGTTATAAAGTAATTGGGTTTCTGCCAGGTACTTGTGACCTGGACTGGCCACTGCTGGAAGCAGGATACTGGACTAGATGGACCATTCCCAGCATGGCTATTCTTATGTTCTTATCCTGCTCATGCTTTTCCTCAAACGTAGAATATATAAGGGATGGGCAGCCAGAAAATGTTTGTTCTGTGTTGTTTCTCATGTTGTTTATAAGAATTTTCATTTTATTTGAGTTTTTCTTGTCATTTTTTTTCAGTTTCCAATAATAGTGTGCACTGTTTCAGAATGAGGGAGCACAGAGGCAGATTTCCGATGGTGACGACATCTATTTTTCATGTGATCTGTTGTGTAGAAAGTAGACACCGGTGCCTTAGGCGCTATCAGCAGTCCATTCCCCCCAACACCTCAACCTGGCTATGCTTCTGAGGGTGCATCCTTTTCCAAATAGGTTGTGCATTGATGTACAAGTTTGCGGATATGCAATAGTTTGCAAATGTATATTGGTTCCAGTATCAGGAAACAGTACATATACTTCTGAAATAGTGTGTACTATTTCCAAAATGGCATGGAGTGTATAGCGTCGACATTTCTTAGGTTGTTGTAAATGACAGCCTATCCCTAGTTTACAAGGGAGCTCATTTTCAAAAGAGTAAAACATCCAAAAAGTGGCTAAATCTGCATTTGAACGGTGCTTGCTAACCTTACGCTAAAAAATATTTTTGAATTTTTGTTGGAGGAGGCGTGTCTAGGGGTGGATAGTGGGCATTTCAGCGTTACTCAATGCAGCTACATTACCGCTCATTAGCACAAGATTACTATCTGGCTTATTTTCGAAAGAGAAGGGCGCCCATCTTTCGACACAATTCGGGAGATAGGCATCCTTCTCCCAGGGTCGCCCAAATCGCATAATCGAAAGCTGATTTTGGGTGCCCTCAACTGCTTTCCGTCGCAGGGACGACCAAAGTTCACGGGGGCTTGTTGAAAGCGTAGTGAAGGCGGGACTGGGGCGTGCCTAACACATGGGCATCCTCGACCGATAATGGAAAAAAGAAGGGCGTCCCTGACGAGCACTTGGCCGACTTTACTTTGTCTATTTTTTTCTTACGACCAAGCCTCAAAAAGGTGCCCGAACTGACCAGATGACCACCGGAGGGAATCGAGGATGACTTCCCCTTACTCCCCCAGTTGTCACCAACCCCCTCCCACCCTAAAAAAAACTTTTAAAATATTTTTTGCCAGCCTCAAATGTCATACCCAGCTGGCTCCATGACAGCAGTATGCAGGTCCCTGGAGTAGTTTTAGTGGGTGCAGTGCACTTCAGTCAGGTGGACCCAGGCCCATCCCCCCCCCACCTGTTATACTTGTGGTGGTAAATGTGAGCCCTTCAAAACCCACCAGAAACCCACTGTACTCACATGTAGGTGCCCCCCTTCACCCCTTAGGGCTATGGTAGTGGTGTACAGTTGTGGGGAGTGGGTTTGGGGGGCTCAGCACCCAAGGCAAGGGAGCTATGCACCTGGGAGCAATTTCTGAAGTCCACTGGAGTGCCCCCTAGGGTGCCCAGTTGGTGTCTTGGCATGTCAGGGGGACCAGTGCACTACAAATGATGGCTCCTCCCATGTCCAAAGGTCTTGGATTTGGTTGTTTCTGAGATGGGCGTCCTCAGTTTCCATTATCTCCGAAAATCGGGGACGACCATCTCTAAGGACAACCATCTCTAAGGTCGACCTAAATTTCGCGATTTGGGCGTCCCCGACCGTATTATCGACACGAAAGATGGGTGTCCATCTTGTTTCGATAATACGGGTTTCCCCGCCCCTTCGCTGGGACGTCCTGCGAGGACGTCCTCAGGAAAACTTGGGCGCCCCATTCGATTATGCCCCTCCACATGAGCCCTTACTGCCTACAACATAGATAAGTGCGCACGTGCTAATTATTTTTAATGGCCGCTGTTGGTGCTTTATAATGTGATATCTGTTTTTAGGACTAACTGGTAAAGATATGATCATCGCTCTTGAAAAAGCCCTTGCGAAACAGCAGCACTCTGTTGAGCGAATAAGCAAAATCAATATGCCAGTTAAGTGACTTACATGCATACAGTTCAAACTCCTCTTATAGACCTATAAGTGAATTCACTCTGCAGCTCCTCAGTACCTCTCCACTCTCATCTCTCCCTACATTCCTCCCCGGGAACTCCGTTCACTGGGTAAATCTCTCTTATCTGCAACCTTCTCCTCCACCGCTAACTCCAGACTCCGTTCCTTTTATCTTGCTGCACCATATGCCTGGAATAGACTTCCATAGCCTGTACGCCAAGCTCCATCTCTGGCCGTCTTCAAATCTAAGCTAAAAGCCCACCTTTTTGATGCTGCTTTTAACTCCTAACCCTTATTTTATCATCCTCACCTTAATATTCCCTTATCCCTTATTTGTCCTGTTGTCTGTCCTAATTAGATTGTAAGCTCTGTCGAGCAGGGACTGTCTCTTCATGTTCAAGTGTACAGCGCTGCGTACGTCTAGTAGCGCTTTAGAAATAAGTAGTAATAGTAGTCTTTGGGATTCCGGAATCTTGCTGCTCTTTGGGATTCTGCACAGAATCTTGCTACTCTTTGTCCTTATCCCTTATTTGTCCTGTTTGTCTGTCCTAATTAGATTGTAAGCTCTGTCGAGCAGGGACTGCCTGTTCATGTTCAAGTGTACAGCACTGCGTACATCTAGTAGCGCTTTAGAAATGATAAGTAGTAGTAGTAGTCTTTGGGATTCCGGAATCTTGCTGCTCTTTGGGATTCTGCACAGAATGTTGCTACAGTGGGATTCCGGAATCTTGCTACTCTTTGAGATTCTGCACGGAATCTTGCTACTCTTTGTCCTTATCCCTTATTTGTCCTGTTTGTCTGTCCTAATTAGATTGTAAGCTCTGTCGAGCAGGGACTGTCTCTTCATTTTCAAGTGTACAGCGTTGCATATGTCTAGTAGCGCTTTAGAAATGATAAGTAGTAGTGTTGAATTTTAGTCCTAATTTCTAAAAAGAAAAAAAGTAGAGAAATCTGTATTGCTGAAAAGCAGCAGAAATAACACGTGTGGCTAATACCATGATCATTTGAAAGATAAGAAATATGACACATTTAAAAAATTGAAAAAAAAAATAATACAAAAATAAAAGTTTAACAAATAGGAGGCATTGAAGAGGACACTCAATTGGAAAAGCAATATTTCACATATTGCAAGTTAAACATAGCATTTATTGAGCATCTGAGGTCTTTTTCCTCCTTAAATTTGTCTTACATATAACCAATTCAGGGACCCTTTTACTAAGGCGCGATAGGCGCCTACACGGGTCCAACGTGCGTCAAATTGGAACTACTGCCCAGCTACCATGTACCCTGGGTGGTTAATTCTATTTTTGATGTGCGTCCAAAACAAGTGGTAGAAAGTTTCTACTGCGTGGCGCTTACCCGGTGGTAATCGGCAGTGTACGCGCGCTGACGATTACCGCCCGGTTAACGTTTGAGACCTTACTGCTAAGTCAATGGGTGGCGGTAAGCTCTCAGGCCAAAAATGGACGCTAACTCATTTTAATTTTGCTGCCCATCCGTTTTCAACCACAAAAAAAAAGGCCTTTAGTCATAAGACATAAGCATCGCCAAACTGGGACAGACCAAAGGTCCATCTTGCCCAGCACCCTGTCTCCGACAGTGGCCAATCTAGGTCACAATCACCTGACAAGATCCACGGAGCAAAGCATTTTGTACTGCTTGTCCCAGGAATAGTGGATTTTTTCCCTACGTCCATTTAATAACATTCTATGGCCTTTTCCTTCAGGAAGCTGTCCAAACCTTTCTTAAACTCTGCTAAGCTCACCGCCTTAACCACATTCTCCGGCAACGAATTCCAGAGTCGAATTACGCGCTGACTAAAGAAAAATGTTCTCGTATTTGTTTTAAACTTACTGCACTCCAGCTTCATCACATGCCCCCTTGTCCTAGTATTTTTGGAAAGCGTAAACAGACGCTCCATATCTATCTTTTCCACTCCACTCATTATTTTATATACCTCTATCATATCAGCTGCCTTTTCTCCAAGGTGAAGAGCCCCAGCCGCTTTAGCCTTTCCTCATAGGAAAGTCATCCCATCCCCTTAATCATCTTTGTCGCCCTTCTCTGCACCTTTTCTAATTCCACTATATCTTTTTTGAGGTGCGGCGACAAGAATTGAACACAATACTCTAGGTGCGGTCGCACCATGAACCGATACGGTGGCATTATAATATCCTCATTTTTGTTTTCCATCCCTTTCCTAATAATACCTAACATTCTATTTGCTTTCTTAGCCGCAGCAGGACACTGAGCAGAAGATTTCAACGTATCATCAATGATGACTCCCAGGTCCCTTTCTCATTCCGTGACTCCTAACGCTAAACCTTGCATGACGTAGCTTTTTTGCAGGCGTGCAGAAAAATGGACCTACACCAGCACAGGCCATTTTCCAACGTGCCTTAATAAAAGGGCCCCCAAATTAATTCTTGCATATAAAGTGTTATCATTAGCACATGGCCACTAATGCGAAAACTAGAAAATCAAAAAAGATATAAAGGAATTGGAGAAGGTGCAGAGAAGGGCGACGAAAATGATAAAAGGGATGGGATGACGACCCTATGAGGAGAGGTTAAGACTGCTAGGACTCTTTAGCCTGGAGAAAAGGCGGCTGAGGGGTGATATGATAGAGGTCTACAAAATAATGAGTGGGGGTAGAGCGGACGGATGTGAAGCGTTTGTTTACGCTTTCTAACAATAATAGAACCAGGGGACACAAGATGAAATTAGAATGTGGTAGGTTTAAAACAAACCGGAGAAAGTTTTTCTTTACTCAGCGCGTAGTTAGACTCTGGAACTCATTGCCGGAGAAGGTAGTGATGGCAGCTGGCCTTGCTGAGTTTAAAGGGGATCGTTATTAAATTTTGGGTTTTTGCCATGTTCTTGGGGCCTGGATTGGCCGTTGTCAGAGACAAGAGTGCTGGGCTTGATGGACCTTTGGTCTTTTCCCAGCGTGGCAGTGCTTATGTACTTATGTACTGCTGCAGTAAAAATGGCCTCAACGGGTAAGAAAAATCTACACAAGGATGCGATAAGGGCCACTTTTTGCTGTAGCTTAGTAAAAGCACCCCTTAATCCAGGGATGAGCAGAGAAGAAACCAAGATGTGATCTGCAGCTGCTCCCGTCCTTCTAAACAGACTAGCAGCTTTCTTTTCCAGCCAATAAAGCAGTGTGCCCCACCGCCCATCAAGCCAACCTTCAATTTCAGTTCACAGAGTGTGCAGCAGCTGTACCTGCCGATAATAAAGTCCCCCAGACCTCATCAGGCTGAAGTGGCCTTGCTGAATATTTCTCAAAACACAAGAAGCACTAACATCTGAGGAAAGAAAATAAACACAATGGGTTTTCCAGTTATCGGAGAGCAGTCCGACTCAAGCAATTACAAAAAATGAGTCTAAAAAGTGCCATCATTTTGTATCTCATTAAATCGGCCATTCGTATTCCTCTCCACAGGCAAACACTTCAGGATGAAATTGTAGGCCTGCAGATAAATCACACAGATTTGCTCATCTTGATGACTGAATTTATAGAGTTAGCTCTATTAAGTTGTGCATTTTCTAGAACCCTGACTTACTAGCCTTGGTTTACACTGCAGTGTATAGTCTGAACTGTAATTGTTCTGCCCCCCGTGGTGCGTATGCAAGTTGTTTTTATTTATTTTCTATCTGGAGTTGCAGCACGTAAGTCAAGCTTGCAATAACTTCCACCTACAGCTTGCAATCTCTGTTCTCATAGATCAAACTTTGCATGTGGCTCAATTCCTCTAGTCCCTGGGGGGGGGGGGGGGGGGGTCCTTTTACTAAGGTGTGCTGAAAAGTGGCCTGTGGTAGTGTAGACACAGATCCATTTTTCAGCGCAGCAATATAAAAGGCCTTTTTTTAAAAAATTTTGCCGAAAATGAACGTGCAGCAAAATAAAAATTGTCGTGCATCCATTGTGGGTCGGAGACCGTACCGCCAGCCATTGACTTAGCAGTAAGGTCTCACGCGTTAACCAGGCGGTAATGACCTACGTACATCAAGTGTTACTTGCAGGGCCGCCGAGAGACTAAGCTGGGACCGGGGCAAGGCCGCCGCCCCCCCCCCCCCCCCGCCTCCGCTGCAGTCCCCGGTCTCACGTGCCTGCCTTCAGCTCCGTCCGCCACCGGGCCCCCTGCATTAAGATCGGCAGCGCCTCAGCTCCGTTTGGAAAGGCAGATCGCCTCCCTTCAGGCCCTCCCTGTGTCCCGCCCTCGCGGAAAAACGGAAGTTATATCAGACGAGGGCGGGACACAGGGAGGGCCCAAAGGGAGGCGATCTGCCTTTCCAAACGGAGCTGAGGCACTGCCGATCTTAATGCAGGGGGTCTGGTGGTGGATGGAGCCGAAGGCAGGCACATATGACTGGGGACTGCAGCGCCGGCGGCCTGACCCCAGCGCGGAGCCACCTCTGGAGGCCCGGGCCTGGGGAATTTTGTCCCCCCCTGCCCCCCCCCTCTCGGCGGCCCTGGCCACTTGACACATGTAGCTGACGCGTGTCAGAAAATAAAAATTATTTTTCAGACGTGCTTAGCGGAAGCGCGCCAAAAATAAAATTACTGCAATCGCCACACGGTAGCCGGGTGGTAACTGCAAATTGGCATGTTAGGTGCATGTAGGTGGCTAAGTGGCTTAGTAAAAGGGCCCCTTGGAGACCTGACGGATTCAGGCTTCAGCCCAAGGTATGTGCTTCAGGGGTGTAGCTACGTGGGGCCACGGGGGCCTGGACCCCCATAGATTTGGCCCTCGACTCCCCTGCAGGATGTCAGACTCAGAAACAGAACGAAGGAAGAAGAGGACCTCAGCTGGCGGGGGTTGGGGTCCCCCGCCAGCAAAGGTAGGTGAACGCGGGGGAGAATTGGCGGTGGGAGGGGGGGTCGAGAGGGTCGTCGACTGGGGGGGGTCAAAGTTGTTGTTGGTGGTGGTGGTGGTGGTGGCAGCGGCGGGGGGGGGGGTCAGCAATGGCAGGGGAGCTAAAATGTGCTCCCTGACCTCTGGGGGCTCTGGACCCCCCTCCTGCCAAAGTCTGGCTACGCCCCTGATGTGATCTGACCCTAGTGGTCAATTGCGCAATGCCCTAGCCTTTTGGGTATTCCTTGCCCCCTCTCTGCAGGGAGGAAGCCTCCATATTGGACCTGGAGAGCAGTCCACAGTCTCTCTTTCCCTCTCTACCCTCTGGAAATTGCATCCTCTTTTTATCTAATGCACATTGTCCAACATCCTTCTCTCACTAAAACCTGCACCCATCCAGTCAAACAGGCAGACATCCTAATCTCATGGAAGCTTAACGTCCAGCTCTTCAGTAATTTATAAACCTTCTCTCCGGTCATTCAACATCCAGCCCTTCAGCCTGGCAGCCAACTTATCAAAATTCCGCCTGGGAAAGATTTTTCTGTCAACTACCTGCATGCAGTAAATGTATTTAATTTCTTATATTTTGCCCAAAGGCTATCAACCCAGTGTACATTCAGATATTGCAGGCATTTTTGTGTCTCTGCAGAGCTCACAATCTGAGTTTTACCTGAAGCAATAGATGGTTACGGGCCCTTTTTACTAAGATGTGTAGGGGCCTAAACGCGTAAAATGTGCGTGAAATTGGAACTACTGCCCAGCTATCGCATGCCCCAGGTGATAATTCTAATTTTTATGCACATCCAATACGTATGGCAGAAAATATATTTTTTTTTATTTCCTATCGCGTGGCGCTAACCGGGCGATCATCGGCGGTGTATGTGCGCTGACGATTACCGCCCGGTTAACACGTGAGACCTGAGCGCTAAGTCAATGGGTGCCGGTAAGGTCTCAGGCCCAAAATGGATGTGTGCCAATTTTTATTTTGCCACACGGCCATTTTTGGCCGGCACGCAAGGGGAAGGGGCAGAGAAAGTGAATGTGAAGTGAGAAAGAACCAAAAGGGTTCTTAAATGTGTTTCCTAGGATAACTGTCTGCTTAGTTCTTCTCTGCTATCCTTGATCTCTTTGTAACACCAACTGTATCTTTTACCCTGGAATGGCGATGCCATAACAGGTCTTTGTAAGCCACATTGAGCCTGCAAATAGGTGGGGAAATATGGGATACAAGTGCAATAAATAATAATAATAAATATATAGGGGTCTTTTTACTAAGGTGCACTGAAAAATGGCTTGCGATAGTGTAAGTGCACAGTGGCGATCCTAGGTCGACTGCCACCCTGGGCGGATCGCCGCTGCGCACCCCCTCCACCCCGCTTCCCTTCTCTTAGTTGGTGCAGGATAGTGAATCCTGTGGGGCATAGCTCAGCCAAGTCCATTTTCATGCAGCCAAGTCTCAGCTATTCCCAAGATGTCTAAGTGGTATTCACTGATGACAGAATGGATCATAGGAAATTTTTTGTGGGCTGATTTGGCATTTACTAGGCCCAAGTTCCCAAGTACTGGTCTGTTAGTTGTGGTTGTAGTTGTAATTTTAGGGGTTACTTGTGTCATGACTCTTGGAGCTTGGTAATTAGAAGCCCCAATATCATGGAGCATAACCCTGGCGTAGCAATCACCTGAAGTCTCTATTATTTTATAAAGTCTCTTTTATTGAATAAATCACAGATAATTTACTCACAGATAGACGTTCAGGATACAGAGACTTCTTAATCTGGAGGCTGTGGGAGGTGGAGATCTGAAGAGAGGTAGTTGTATTGCAGGGGGAGGGGAAGGTAGTTGAACAGGTAGAAATAGTCCAAAGCTGGGTGACTGCAATGTGCGATATCTCATTTGGAAGAAGATATTTACAGGGTAAAAAATCCAGGTTCGTTACAGGGATTTTCAGCAGGACAGAGCTGTCTGGAGCGAGATGGTGTTGGCTCCATGTCCCTGGCTGTAATGGAGGAAGAAGCCCCACGTGGCTGAAAGGACAAAGAAGTGGTGGGGCTTCTCACAGGGAGGAGCAGATAGAGACCAATGGGGACAGAGCCTGCTATCGGATAGCAAGGGGTATTCCTAGAGATAGGAGGGAAAGGTCATACCTGGCTGACCTCTGAGGACAGATAGTAAGACTGAACAGGAAGACAAAAGAGCCAAGCTTGGCAGAGAGAGAGAGAGAGAAGGTCTGAGCAGCCTCACAACCAGTGATAGCAGTTCTTACACAGCCAAACAAGTGTGGTTGCACTGCCTGTGAACTACATTACCCACAGTGCATTGCTCATGTATTTTTCCAGTGGGAAACTGCAGCAATGATAGTCCTTGGGACTGAGAATAACAGTAAAGGCATTACACACATTTTAGGATCACGTTATAAACTAGTGCGAGGCTGTCGGAGGACAGAACAACTTGATGGTGGTAGGCAGGTATTCGTGTGGGTATAAGTAGAAAAGAGTTTTGAATGTTGAGTTTGTGTCCTCTAGGTGGATGGGGGAGTCTCTTGTTTCTTCTTCCCCAGATGATCTTTGGTTTACTAGGGCCCAGATGCATCAAACAAACGTAAAAAAAAATCTAAATCATTAAAGTCTTTAACGATTTTGAAAAACCGAAGCATGCACCAAAAAAACAGGTCAAACATGTTCGTTGCGGCATCGAGAAGTACAATGTATCAATGAATCGTAACCCCGTCGTTAATCGGCCCCTAAATCATGCGCAGAGCAGTCAAGTGTTATGCTGGCTGCTCTGCGCATGCCACAAACGTCCAAAAAAAACCACAACACAAACACGTGGCTCCCCACTTCCCCCTGCACTAACCAAAACATAAAAAAATCCATATAGATCGGGAGGGGGCAAAGGCGCTAGTCAGGAGCATCCTGTATGGGCGCCCTTGCCCCCCCCCCTCCCGAGATCGCCGCTGTTCCCCGCTTCAGCTGGTTTTAATAAAAACAAATCTCCAAATTTTCTCATCCCCGCTCCCCCTCCCTTCCTGTGTCTCCTGTCCTTTGCTCCAGGGCTCCACCTCCCGCCATCCTCCGCCTCCGCCCCCGTGCCCCGCCCCCTGGGATAGTCTCCACCGCTCCCACCCTCCACCGGACCCCCCCTCCACATTACCGTCCTGCGCAGCGCCTGTCACCTGTATGTGGAGGCACTGCACAGGATAAAACATCTGATCGCCAATTGCTTCTACCTCCTCCGACGTCAGTCTGTTGTTCCTGGGCCCGCCCTCCGTAGGTAACTTACGTCAATGGAGGGTGGGCCCAGGAACAACAGACTGACGTCGGAGAAGGGAGAAGCAATTGTCGATCAGATGTTTTATCCTGTGCAGTGCCTCCACATACAGGTGACAGGCGCTGCGTGGGATGGTAATGCGGAGGGGGGGTCCGGTGGAGGGTGGGAGCGGCAGCAACGATCCAAGGGGGGCAGGGCATGGGGGCGGAGGCGGAGGATGGTGGGAGGTGGAGCCCTGGAGCAAGGGACAAGAAACACAGGAAGGGAGGGGGACCGGGGATGAGAAAATTTGGAGATTTGTTTTTATTAAAACCGGCTGAAGCGGGGAGCAGCGGCGATCTCAGGGGGGGGGAAGGGCGCCCATACAGGACGCTCCTGACGAGCGCCTTTGCCCCCTCCCGATCTATTCAATTTTTTTTTTTGTTTTGGTTAGTGCAGGGGGAAGTGGGGAGCTACCAGTTTGCGTTTTTATATAACTTTTTTTTTTTTACATGCCAGCTTGCATTTTTAAGGTGCAGGAGGGAGCGGGGAGATGACAGCTGAGGCCTGAACGACAGGTCTGAGAGCTCGCTAAATTTGTCACGTTAAATGATTCGTTAGAATCGTCGGTATGGTTAGTGCATAGCGAATTGTCCACATTTCAATGGTAGTTTCTGGTTTGCATTCCGTTTTCGTTATCTGCTAGCGGCTTCAGAAAAAGGCCTATAATGCATGCAACGGTCGCAAATTTTGTCGTTAGAGGGTCATTAAAGGGTGGTTAGAGTTTTGTGCATCTAGGCCTAGGCCAGTAAGTAAGCTTACAGAGCTCTCTAGATATTCAGTATAATAAAAAGCAGCAATTAACAGTTGAGTGTTAATTACGCAGACAGTGCTTGACAGGGTCAAAGTCTCTTTGAAGTGTTTGTTTCCTAGAAAAGTTTAGATTTTCTGATTGATATGTCGTCAGACAGTGAAACTGCCTATTCTATTTATATTTTGTACTTTTAAATCTTGAAACAAGGTAAAATAGTTTTTAAAGTCCAGGATCTAATATCTAACAGGCACTTTTGTTCGCTAGAGACATGGATCAAATGACTGTATTTCACTCCTGTGAAATTATTTGGAAGTTTAATGCAGAGAGAGATTCAGCAGGATATCAGACATTTAGAGATGAGATAAGTTAACAATATGAACTTCAACTCATGGAACTGCAGTTATGGTTTCATCATTTTGCAGTTTTTGATCCTGATGTTGTTCGATGATCCAATTGGTGCAGATCACTGGAAGCTTTTTTTTTTTTTTTTTTTTTGTAGATCCAGCTCAGATCACTAGGAAAGAGAACAGTTGCTTGTTTGTAAAGTGCAGGGAAATAAAAAGTTTCTTTTATCCAGACAAAACAATAAGTACATAAGTACATAAGTAATGCCATACTGGGAAAAGACCAAGGGTCCATCGAGCCCAGCATCCTGTCCACGACAGCGGCCAATCCAGGCCAAGGGCACCTGGCAAGCTTCCCAAACGTACAAACATTCTATACAATCAAGCCATTGTGACATCACTAATGAGGTTGGCTCTTATTGGTGGAATGAGCCACTATGACATCACAATAGGATAAATCACTGCTCTATGTAATAAAAGTGAGCCAAGTAGAGGACATAAGTACATAAGTAATGCCACACTGGGAAAAGACCAAGGGTCCATCGAGCCCAGCATCTTGTCCACGACAGCGGCCAATCCAGGCCAAGGGCACCTGGCAAGCTTCCCAAACGTACAAACATTCTATACATGTTATTCCTGGAATTTTGGAGTTTTTCAAGTCCGTTAGTAGCGGTTTATGGACTTGTCCTTTAGGAAACCGTCCAACCCCTTTTTAAACTCTGCTAAGCTAACTGCCTTCACCACTTTCTCCGGCAACGAATTCCAGAGTTTAATTACACGTTGGGTGAAGAAAAAGTTTCTCTGATTTGTTTTAAATTTACTACACTGTAGTTTCATCGCATGCCCCCTAGTCCTAGTATTTAACTAAGTGAAGGGAGGAAAACTCAAAATAAACTCAGGACTACTACCCCAACATAGACTGAGCTGAAGTATGCAAACATTTGAGCAGTAAATAAACAAGTAGTGTATTATTTAGCCTGAATTGTAGGAGCCGGACGTGAACACAGCCTCCGCCTTCCATAAGTACATAAGTATTGCCACACTGGGACAGACCAAAGGTCCATCGAGCCTAGCATCCTGTTTCCAACAGTGGCCAACCCAGGTCACAAGTACCTGGCAAGATCCCCCCAAAAGTATAAAACATTGTATGCTGCTTATCCCAGAAATATTTTCCCCAAGTCCAATTTAATAATGGTCTACGGACTTTTCCTTTAGGAAGCCGTCCAAACCTTTTTAAAACTCCGCTAAGCTATCCGCCTTTACCACATTCTCTGGCAATGCATTCCAGAGTTTAATTACACGTTGAGTGAAGAAACATTTTCTCTGATTCGTTTTAAATTTACTACATTGTAGCTTCATCGCATGCCCCCTAGTCCTAGTATTTTTGGAAAGCGTAAACAGACGCTTCACATCTACCCGTTCCACTCCACCCGTTATTTTATAGACCTCTATCATATCTCCCCTCAGCCGCCTTTTCTCCAAGCTGAAGAGCCCTAGCCGCTTTAGCCTTTCCTCACAGGGAAGTCGTCCCATCCTCTCTATCATTTTCGTCGCCCTTCTCTGCCAAATATTCACGTGTTGCAGTGTTCCTCAAGGTTCTGTGTTAGCCTCCCTTGGGCCAATGATCAGAAGCAAACAATGGCGCTAGAGGTTATTAGCGTCATTCTAGCACCCATGTTTTGCTACCTCCCCATGATCACAGCCCCCGAGCATGTGAAGCAACGTGCTCGTAGGCTCTGACTGCAAATAACATGCAAATGCATGTTAAACAGGTATTTCATTATTCCTCACCATTGCTCGGTGGGCAGCGCACCAATGCCCATGGCAGATCCTATGCCAGCTCACAGCTGGTGTTAGGGTTTGCGGAACATTGGGGCGGAATGGGGGAGAATGCTAGCAACCCCCCCCCCCCCCCCCCCGCAGGAACCCCGACCCCCCCCCCCCCCCACTCCAAGCCAGTGACACAGGAGGCTGAAGATCCAGCCTCCCAACCCCCCTTTGCATAAAAAAAAAAAAGCCCTGGTGGACCAGTGGGCCACAAACGCAAGCCCTCCCCCACATGGTGGTCTAGCGGCCCCCTTGTACCTTAACAGTGGATGAAGAAGTAGCACACTCCCTCCTCTTTCAGCACCGCCTTGAAAATGGTGCACCCAGCCCTGCCCAGTGCATCCTGGGATGCACTTGGCAGGGCTTCACTACCATATAAGGGGCTTAGAGTGGGGGTAGGGGGTCGGGGATACTAGGCCACCAGGGCCTGCAGATGGAGGGGGGTCTGGGGGTCCCACAGACCTCCAACCCCTGTGTTTGACAGGTCCGGGCTTTTGACAGTGTGAGAGGATTGGTCCTGAATACATGCTCAGGCAAACTCCTCCCATACTTTTACCCTATGATCAGAGATAATAGCATGCTTAAATCAGGGGCGTAGCCACGGGTGGGCCTGGATGGGCCCAGGCCCACCCACTTTTGCTACAGGCCCGCCCCACCCGCGACAGCCCCCTGCATTGACCTGAAGCGCGTTCTCCCTCCAATCCAGCACCGGCGATCATAGCCAGCCTTCTACCACATCCAGCAGGAAGTTGCAGAGTAGGCGGGATGCGCCTGAGAAGAAGCTCCGACGACGCGCGCTGGACGTGGTTGAAGGCTGGCTATGATCGCCGGTGCTGGATTGGAGGGAGAACGCGCTTCAGGTCAGTGCAGGGGGCTGTCGTGGGCGGGGCGGTCACGGGTGGACACAAAATGTGGTAGCGGCGGCGGGCAGGCGGGGGGTGGACGGTGGAGAGGAAAGAGGTCTGTGCCCACCCAGTCCACCTCCAGGCCCACCCAAAAATGAATTGCTGGCTACGCTACTGGCTTAAATCTGCATGCTATTAGCTCCATAGGGGCGGTAAAGCCTGGTGGTGTTCCAGCGCTCTTTTTAGAGTGTTGTTTGGAACAGCACAGGGCTTATGACCATCTAGGCCTTCTCTTTAATGTTTTTTTAGCCCCCCACTACTTTCTTTCAGACAATCTTTTGCATTCACTGTGTTTGCGTTTGCTGATGAAATCCAGATTCTGGTCTTCTCTCTCCCACTGATCCCCAGTCTATTGTTTCTCTTAATTGGAAATCAAAGCCATTCCTGGCTGGTTAAATGGTTTTAAGTATTGGGTGTGTCTCGTTTTTTGCCCTGTAGGAAGTATATCAGTATTCTAGGCTGCTGCGTTTTAAAAGTGAAGTTGTTATAATTTGTGTCTTGAGTTTTAGTGCTGCTTTATTACAACAGGTTTTCTAGATAGCTCTGGAATGGTTGTTTTGCTGGGTTGGGTTATTATGGGAGCTCTGACGGTCCCCCTCCAGTCCCCGCTTCCTTGGGAGAGATAATGTTACAGGGGCTCATCTTAATTTTTCTACCCAGGGCCTATTCCGTCCTAGCTACGCCACTGTCTCTGGTGCAACAAACAGGCCAGTAAGAAAGCAGTGGGACTAAGAAAGAGAAAGAGGCACTCAGTGTTACCCAGGACAAGAGACTCGCTTTGCTCCAGAGTCAGTAAATAGTGCTCCAAAATTAGAACTGAAAAATGTTGGTGTTCAATGCTATTCTATAATGGGTACTCAAAAGATGAGCGTCCATTATAGCAGGGGCAAAGCCAGACCTCAGCGGGAGGGGGGACCAGAGCCCAAGGTGAGGGAGCAAATTTTAGCCCCCCCCCCCCCCACCACTTTCGACCCACCGACGACGACCCTCCCCCGCCACTGCCAGGTACCTTTGCCGGTCTCCAGCACATTCGCTGATCTGTTTCTGTGAGTCCTGATTCCTGACATCCTGACATACTGTACTGTGGAAAGGCTGGAACCCATGTTGAGATCCATGAAGAAAATGAAATCTGTCAATATAATCTGAAAACTGCGAACCAACCACAAATTCAACCACTTTAGTAAGAAACTGGATATTTGCAATAGCTGTAAATTTAGAAACCTGGAACAAACCACCATCCACCTGTTTGGGGGTTGGAGTCAATACAAGACACAAAGTTATTCAAAGTCGTTAAATCGCGACAGGATTGTGAAAAATTACAAGAGGACCTTACGAGACTGGGAGACTGGGCGGCTAAATGGCAGATGATGTTTAATGTGAGCAAGTGCAAGGTGATGCATGTGGGAAAAAAGAACCCGAATTATAGCTACGTCATGCAAGGTTCCACGTTAGGAGTTACGGACCAAGAAAGGGATCTGGGTGTCGTCGTCGTTAACACACTGAAACCTTCTGCTCAGTGTGCTGCTGCGGCTAAGAAAGCAAATAGAATGTTGGGTATTATTAGGAAAGGTATGGAAAACAGGTGTGAGGATGTTATAATGCCGTTGTATCGCTCCATGGTGCGACCGCACCTTGAGTATTGTGTTCAATTCTGGTCGCCGCATCTCAAGAAAGATATAGTAGAATTGGAAAAGGTGCAGCGAAGGGCGACTAAAATGATAGCAGGGATGGGACGACTTCCCTATGAAGAAAGACTAAGGAGGCTAGGGCTATACAGCTTGGAGAAGAGACGGCTGAGGGGAGACATGATAGAGGTATATAAAATAATGAGTGGAGTGGAACAGGTGGATGTGAAGCGTCTGTTCACGCTTTCCAAAAATACTAGGACTAGGGGGCATGCGATGAAACTACAGTATAGTAAATTTAAAACAAATCGGAGAAAATTTTCTTCACCCAACGTGTAATTAAACTCTGGAATTCGTTGCCGGAGAAAGTGGTGAAGGCGGTTAGCTTAGCAGAGTTTAAAAAGGGGTTGGACGGATTCCTAAAGGACAAGTCCATAAACCGCTACTAAATGGACTTGGAAAAATCCAAAATTCCAGGAATAACATGTATAGAATGTTTGTACATTTGGGAAGCTTGCCAGGTGCCCTTGGCCTGGATTGGCCGCTGTCGTGGACAGGATGCTGGGCTCGATGGACCCTTGGTCTTTTCCCAGTATGGCATTACTTATGTACTTATGTAAGATGCCCATAGCCTGAGAGAACCAGCCCAAAGCGAACGTAATATTAACAAAGGAAACCAACCAATTCAATAGTTCTCAAGGATCTTTCAAGAAAAAGAAGGGCACTCTATCTAAAGGACATTTTGAGCAAGATCATCTGTTTATCAGAGGAAGCAAAGTAGATGCAGGAACAGGATTAAATGTAGCCCATATTCTGTCAGCTGAAATATTATCAAAAACCATCATGCAACCAAAATGATTATAGTCACCAAATTACCATCAAATGAGCGGTAAATAGTACTTACTTTAGAAGCAAAGTATCATCAATATCCAGTTGTTCCTAACTGACTTTTCTTTAGATTTATGCCAGCAATGTTCTAATCAGCGACAACATCTCTTAGCCTCCAATAGCTCTGCAGAGAACCATGGAAAGTTTATATGTTTGTTCGATTTAATCATCCATTCAAGAGCAACAGCATCTAAACCTTTCAAAGTAGAAAACTTCCAGTTAGAGAGAGGGGACCTGGATCAACTTCAGTTACATCCAATAACGGAATAACCAAGGACCAGTAGGAGACTATCGATTTTTTCCTGTCCCAGCCTTGGTACCGTGAAAAGGAGCAGGGCCGTGCCGATGCGGTAAGCGAGGTAAGCACCGCAGGAGGACGCCCACCTCTGGAGGGCGCCGCCGCAGTGCTTACCCTCGCCCCGCGCCGCCGAGGCCTTTAAATCTTTTACTTGCAGTCGCAGCAGCGTCTGTGAAAACGGAGCGCTGCCGACGTCTCCCTTCCCTTGCACTCGTTGGTTCCCTCAGTGTCCCGCCTTCTTCTGACGTCAGAAGAAGGCGGACACTGAGGAAACCAAGAGCGCGAAGGGAAGGGAGACGTCGGCAGCGCTCCGCTTTCACAGACGCTGCTGCGACTGCAAGTAAAAGATTTAAAGGCCCCCAGGACGCGCAGCGATCATCTTCACGGGGGGGGGAGAGGGGCGCACGCGCACCAACTGTTCTTCTGCGGGGGGGCGCCAACTGTTCTTCTGTGGGGGGGGGCGCCAACAGGTCGTCTGCGGGGGGGGGCGGCATAGACCCTTGGCACGGGCCTGAAAAGGAGTTTGCTTTAACTGGGACGAGGCAAAATTCAAAGTGAAAGTACAGCAGTAATGATCTGTCCATATTACAGATTCCCATTTATAGAAAGTCAGTGGTAAAGGATCATTGGCAATCAATAAATCAAGTATATGGTCTTTTTCATGAGTAGGCACTGTCGGATGAATACTAAATTGCAAATGACCCATAAAACGTTTAATGCTGGTACCCAGATAACCAGCTGGGCAAGAAGGACCACATAAAATGTAGTTTTAACTATGTCTGCTTAGTTATTTGGATACTGTCGCTGAATTTTGGTGCACGTGGAGGGGAATAATCGAACATTTCGCCGGCGATCTATTTTGGTGGTGGCGCATCAGCTGGCCGGAACCGTATTATCAAAAAGATGGCCGGCCATCTTTTTGTTTTTCGATAATACGGTTTAGACCGGCCAAATGCCTTGGATGTCGCCGGGTTTGAGATGGCCAGTTTTGTTTTTCAGCGATAATGGAAAAAAATGCTGGCCATCTCCAACCCGGCGACATCCAAGGCATTTGGTCGTGGGAGGAGCCAGCATTTGTAGTGCACTTACATGCCAGGACACCAACTGGGCACCCTAGGGGTCAGTGTGGTGGACTTCAGAAACAGCTCCCACATGCATAGCTCCCTTACTGTGGGTGCTGAGCCCCCTCCCCCAAACCCCCTACCCACAAATGTGTACCCACTAAAAGTGCTCCAGGGACCTGCACACACTCAGGCCTCTAGGACTTGTTGCTGCTGTATAACCTTGGCACAGCAGTTGACACCTGAAGACTAATCTCTTTGAAAAAGTCCTTTATTTGAATAAGCACGTTTACTCACAGTTAACTGCAGATCAGAGGCTGTGCCCCACTGGCAAAAGAGTCTCCCTGATACTGAGATTAGCAGTAGGTCAGAGCTGGCAGAATGCTGTACAATGCCCTCTTTCAGCAACATTCAAGGTAATAACGTTTTCTAATGTGGGTAACACATGAAAGGGATCTAAAACTGGCTTACAAAAATGGCCACTACCTCATGGACTACTGGAAACAAAACAGGGCACACTCTGACCCAGTTAGCAGGGAGGAAAAGCACCATGGGAGTAGAGCCCAGTACTCTACACCCACCACAATGCATTGCTAATGTGACTCTGCAGGGCACCTAACAGAAAAGGTGTCACACTCAACCAAGAGCCACATCGCAACCAGGGAAAGGCTGTCAGACGATACAACACATTCTGCTGTCATGGAGGTGGGTACGGGATTTGAGGCTGGCATACAGGCTGGCAAAAAAGGTTTTCATTTTAACTTTTGTAGTATGGGAGGGGGTTGGTGACCACTGGGGGAGTAAGGGGAGGTCATCCCCCATTCCGTCCGGTGGTCATCTGGTCAGTTGGGGCACCTTTTTGAGACTTAATCGTGAAAATAAAAGGACCAAGTAAACCCGGCCAAATACCACTTAACGCCACTTTTTTTTTTCCATTATCACCGAAAGCCGGCCATCTGGTAGCCACGCCCATGTCCGCACATGCCCCGCCTTCACTTCACCGGTGACACGCCCCCTTGAACTTTTGCCGGCGAGGCAATGGGAAAGCGGCAATGCTGTTAAAAAGCCAGCTTTCGATTATACGCTTTTAGCCGCTTTTGTGAAATCGCCGGCGATCTCCCGATTTGTGTCGGAAGATCGCCGGCGAAAAGTTTCGATTATAAGCTGGCTAGGTGACTTCAAGGAGCTGCGCATACTTGGAAAAGGGCCCCACAAGGCTTCCCTATCCCCTGCCCATTCCCCCAACCCCTTCCAACAGTCATAACAGTCTGATCACTAAAAACCAATCTGTTCAAAAAGGCATACCACAATGATCGATCCTAAATTCCAGATAACGAAACTTATACCAGAACTGGACAAAACTGAACCCTCGATACTCGATTGCTTAATTTACTCTGTCACCATTGAACTTTAACGCAATACCACTTTCTTTCTCATTCCAGAAATGAACTTTCTATACCTGACTGCTTAAAGTACTCTGTCACTTATGAACTTTAATGCAATACCACTCTGTAGTTCTCATTCCGATAATGGCGATCGCCATTACGGCATAATGTAAGCCACATTGAGCCTGCAGATAGGTGGGAAAATATGGGATACAAATGCAACAAACAAACAAATAAAAGATTTAAAAATCACTTACAAAGCTATCGTTAGTGTTATTAAAATGCAAGTTAAAATCACCTAAAATTATCAACCTAGAGAACCTAGCCTTGGCATCAAAGATCTGCTCATACAAAATGGATGAGACTGAAGACCAGGCCCCTGGCATCCTCTGGACTAGCAAAAATCCTAATGAGTCTGCAGGGTTGGAAGTAGCCAATTGACAAAGCATAACATAGTAGCATAGTAGATGATGGCAGACAAAGACCTGTACGGTCCATCCAGTCTGCCCAACAAGATAAACTCATTACATATGGTATCTGATACTTCATAGTTATGCTTGGTCTTGATTTGTCCTTGCCATTTTCAGGGCATAGACCGCAGTGGCATAACCACAGGTGGGCCTGGGTGGGCCAGGGCCCACCCACTTAGGGTTCAGGCCCACCAAACAGTAGCATACGTTTAGTGATAGCTGGTGGAGATCCCAATCTCTATCAGCTGAAGACTTCCCTTTGATGGGAAGCCAAGGTGGAAAGAAGCGTTTTCTCGCCAGCTGAGATATTTTTTGGGTGATGGTGGTGGTGGTGGTGAAGAACACTTGGTGCCCACCCACTTCTTGTCTAGGCCCACCCAGAATCTGTTGTCTGGCTACACCCCTGATAGACCGTAGAAGTCTTCCCAGCACTTTCCTTGTTCTCCAACTTCTGAAGCTGAATCTGTCTAACCACGATCAGAGCACAGACCGTAGAAGTCTGCCCAGTACTAGCTTTGCTTCCCAATTACCAGTTTTGCTTCCTGATCTCCGCTAAGCTTCTTTGGATCCATTCCTTCTAAACAGGATTCCTTTATGTTTATCCCAGGCTTTTTGGAATTCCATTTCGGTTTTCATCTCCACCACCTCACATGGGAGGGCATTCCAGGTATCTACCACCCTCTCTGTGAAAAAACACTTCTTGACATTATTCCTGAGTCTGCCCCCTTTCAACCTCAATTCATAAGTTCCAGCCCAGAAGACATATAGGTGTTGACAACTGATATTGATTGAAAATAACAGCCAACCCTCCCCTCACTTTGACTCTCATGAAGAATAAAGACTAGAATAACCAGGAGGACACAAGTTCTTAATTATAGGGGTAGAGTGCTCAGTCAGCCAGGTTTCTATGATAAAAGCTAAAACCCGGGTCAGAATCCCCAATAAATTTCCTAAGTAGGTCACTCTTGTTGCAAACATGTTACTCTGCCGTTCTTTGTATTGTTGTTCGAATATTTTTACTGCTCTAATTGCCTACTGCTCATGTTTGATCTATTCTTACTGTACACCGCCTTGAGTGAATTCCTTCAAAAAGGCAGTAAATAAATCCTAATAAATAAATAAACAGCCCTAGCATTGAAAAAAAAAAAGCAAGGGATCAGTAGAGTGGAATCTGACAGAGTGTGTGAACCCGCTAGTAAAATCTGTTTAAAATTGTGCTTATGGTACCCAAAAGACCTTTTCTGGAAAGATGGCCTCTGACCACAAATTACTTCTATATTACTAGTAAAACTTGCCTGTTTCAGGCGCAAATGAAACGGGCGCTAGCAAGGTTTTCCTCCCGAACCCCCCCTCCCTGCTCACCCCTTCGGCGTTGTGAAGGCACTGACCGCCATTGTTGCGGACCTCGTCAACGCATGCCAACGCCACCTTCAATGTGCTGAGTCGTTGGTTGTGAAGCCACTGACGCCATTGCTCCGCCCTCGGCGTCATCACGTTTGACGCGAGGGTGGGGCCCCAACACAGTGATTTCGGTGGCTTCACCACCACGAACCCTTCAAACCGGAAGGAAGTGCCCGGAGGAACTGACAGTGATGTCAGTGTCCTCAGAACATTGAGGGTGAGTTTTATTATATAGGATGTGGCATCGCCAAAACATAGTCAATCATTTACGCTTTGTTTCCACTTTTAGTTTTTTACTTTAACTGCAAGCATCAGATGTAACTGAGTAAAAGTAATAAAAATCGGTGACATTATTACTTTGGTAAAAGTAAAAAATGTTTCCTGTACTTCTTTACAAGTAAAAATGACAAAACATTTACTTAAGTACAGTAACTAGTTACTATACAACACTGCTCTCAAGATATACTTAACCACTAACTCTGTACCAGTGAGCAGAAACAGATCCCTGCACAAGCCTAGGGATTCAAAGGTCTGGGGAGGAGGCCCTTCTCAATATCAAGACGGGCTTTGGGTAGCAGCCAAAGAAGAATGTCAGGAAGTATTTTTTCACGGAGAGGGTGGTGGATACTTGGAATGCCCTCCCGCGGGATGTGGTGGAGATGAAAACGGTAACGGAATTCAAACATGCATGGGATAAACATAAAGGAATCCTGTGCAGAAGGAAGGGATCCTCAGGAGCTTAGCCTAGAATGGGTGGCAGAGCTGGTGGTTGGGAGGCGGGGCTAGTGCTGGGCAGACTTATACGGTCTGTGCCGGGGCTGGTGGTTGGGTGGCAGGGATAGTGCTGGGCAGACTTATACGGTCTGTGCTGGGGCTGGTGGTTGGGAGGCGGGACTAGTGCTGGGCAGACTTATACGGTCTGTGCCGGGGCTGGTGGTTGGGTGGCGGGGATAGTGCTGGGCAGACTTATACGGACTGTGCCAGAGCTGGTGGTGGGAGGCGGGACTGGTAGTTGGGAGGCAGGGATAGTGCTGGGCAGACTTATAGGGTCTGTGCCAGAGCTGGTGGTGGGAGGCAGGACTGGTAGTTGGGAGGCGAGGATAGTGCTGGGCAGACTTATACGGTCTGTGTCAGAGCTGGTGGTTGGGAGGCGGGGTTGGTGGTTGGGAGGCGGGGATAGGGCTGGCCAGACTTATACGGTCTGTGCACTGAAGAGGACAGTACAAATAAAAAAGTAGCACATATGAATTTATCTTCTTGGGCAGACTGGATGGACCGTGCAGGTCTTTTTCTGCCGTCATCTACTATGTTTACTATGTTTACAGTCCAGTGGTTGTGCTTTTCAGGAACTTGATAAATCTATTTATAAACTCTGCTGAAATCCTGCTGTTTACCAATTATTAATGTCAGCATTCCATAACACTAACAGTAACTTGATGTTATACAAGTACTTGGATAAATTTAAAACACTTACACTGTTGAATGTATGTTGTGTTCTTTGTGTAATGGATAATAAAACTATGTACTTGGCAGCTGCGGACAGAAAGTGGGAGGGGGGACCCTATGTGTTAGTTGCCCAGGGGCCCACCAACCTGTGATCTGTCTCTGCCAGTAAGCACATGTCAAAAGGCACAGTGAACAGAGGAGGCAGGCATGTTCCTTAAAATTTCCATTGGCTATACTTAGTGCTGCTTTACTCAGGAGCGTAGCCAGACCTGTTATTTTGGGTGGGCCCCGAGTTAACCCGGGTGGGCCCTTCCTACCCCCATCCCCACCCATTTTTTTTTGTTAAACTTTCCCTCTGCCCCTGCTATCATCATGCTTCTCCTGCCCCCACTTAGCATCTGCTCTTCTTCCCCCTCCCCCTGGAATCCGTTCCTCTTCCTCCCCCGGCCGGCATCCGTTCCTCTCTCCCCCACCGGCATCCGGTCCTCTTTCCCCTCCCCCAGCATCCATTCCTCTCTTTCCTTCCCCCTCCCCTAGCTGACATCTGCTCCTCTCTCCCTCTCCGGTCTACTTCCAAGCCGTCTCCGGCAGCGATTCCAGTAAGCAGCCTGCACCAGCCCTGCAGGCTTCCCTCTACTATGTTCCCGCCAGTGAAGAAACAGGAAATTATATCATTGAGGGCGGGACGCGGTAGAGGGAAGCCTGCAAAACTGACGCAGGTTGATTACAGGAATCGCTGCCGGCGATAGCTCAAAGGTAGATGGGGCGGGGGTGGGAAATTTAGAGAGAAATGGGCAGCTGCCATGAGGGTGAGAGAGAGAGAGAGGTGTGAGGTACCGCCAATGAGGTGCTTTGAGGGCCACTAGACTGGGTAGGCCTGAGGCAAAAATGGGTGGGCCTGTGCCCACCCAGGCCCACCCGTAGCTATGCTACTGTTTTACCTACTGAGGAAAACTAGCTCTGCAGAAATTACTGGAGTGGAAGTAAGTGGCAATTTGATGTCCACATGCAGGAAACAGCTGGGCTTTCTAGTGCTTTCCGAGCTTGTTGTTAGTACCTTTGGGGAATCCAGCTGAGCTGATCAGTAAGTGATCTGAATAAAGCATAGATTTCTGTTCTTCCAATCGTACCTTTTGGCTTGCTCAGTGTCTGCACAAGCAGCCCCCTCTCTGCCACTGTCCCTCTGCAGTGTTTGATCCCTGCGCACGCAATCCATAACACGCACTCTTTGAAGTCTGCGTGAACAAAAGCAGTGGAAAAAACTATTCTAAAAAATTGTGGCAGAAAAAAAGGAAAACATTTTTTCTGTGGCAGGAAGTGATACGGTATCTGAAAAGGCTGAGGATCAGCATATCCACTGACAGCACACTGCAGGATCTAAAAACCTTTTGAAGCATTCTTTACATCACATTCTGGCATCTGTCCAGTCCTTCTTCAACTCACATACGTAAATGGATCAGCAATAGAAAAGTACCTGCGGGAGCTGAAAAAGCACACACAAGGCAGTCGGCAAGGAAGGACGTTGATTTATTCTTACTGTACACCGCCTTGAGTGATTTCCTTTAAAAAGGCAGTGCATAAATCCTAATAAATAAATAAAAATATTCATATATGCCTCATTTCTGAAATGCAAACTGCCTCCCTCAACGCACACAAGCACACAAATAATGATGCCTTAACAAGGAGTCTTACCAATTCCTGGAGGGGTCAAACCATCCTCAACCAGTCAGTGCTTCAGTTTAGGTGCATCATCTCAGACCGAGATTATTTAAAAATCCACGGGCTGATATTCAAAGCAGGTGATGGTCATATAACTCACCTGTCTATAGGAGCCAGCTCTCTGGGTGCCAGAGGGTGCTGAGAACCCCCAAGTATAAGCAATCTCCTTCACTGTGTCCACGGAGAGGTAATTTGTATTGTGTTTGGCACCGCCGATCATTCTGAAATGTTGGTGCCTATGAATGACCTATCCATTAATTTTCACTTATTATATGGATAAAATTTGGCTATTTAACCTACTAAACCACCAGACTTTATTCATATGGGGCTTCTTTTACAAAGCCATGCTACCGATTCCCGGTGCGGCAAATTGAGAGGAAGCTTATTCAATTCCTATGGGCTTCCTCTCATTTGCCGTGTGGGAATCTCTAGAGTGGCTTTGTAAAAGAAGCCGATGATAAGGAGTGAAGGCAAGTAATGGGGTAAAGGTATATATGTTTGGGGAATTGTATTAACATGCACTGTATAATGTTTAAGGAACTGTGCTCAGAATATAAGGGTTAGATTCTTATTCTCAGGTACAAATGAAGTTTATTTACAATACAGGTAGAGAGGTGTGGTAGCTGTGTTAGTCCACTCTTAAAGGTTATCAATAGAGATCAAACAAAATAAAACATGGAAAAGAAAATAAGATGATACCTTTTTTATTGGACATAACTTAATATATTTCTTGATTAGCTTTCGAAGGTTGCCCTTCTTCGTCAGATCGGAAATAAGCAAATGTGGTAGCAGATAGTATATATAAGTGAAACATCCAAGCATTACTTTGCCAGTCTGACAGGGTGGGAGGTTGGGGGTGGGTAGGGGACATGGGGACATCAAAGCATTTCATTGATATTCTAACAGGATGGATGTGGGTAGGTGAGAGGAGGGTGATAAACAGAGAAATACAATTTTATGGTTTATAATGGGCTAGAAAACCCAGATCCTTGTTAAGTCCTGTCTGTTGGGTGTCAAAATATTCAATCATTCTGACTTCAAAGGTCTTACGTTCCTGTATTGTTTTAAAGTTACCTTTCAGGATTCTTACTATGAAATCACTGGTGCAGTGTTCTGGTCTTGTAAAGTGTTGGCCCACAGGAGTGGGAACCTGACTGGCACCGGCTATCTTCATGTGATGTCTGTGCAGATTAAATCTTGTCTTAGGTGGAGGGGAACCAGAATTCAGCCAAGCATTGAAAACAAGTCTGATGCCCAGAGAGATGCCAACCCTGCTGACATGAGCATTGATAAAATGGAATTTATTGAACAAGATACCTATTATCATGAAAAGCTAGCTGTTTGGTTTATACAAGTGAACTTTACCAGGGTCATGCCTGTGCAAGAGATTGTAGGGGCAAGCTGCTTAAACCTAATTCCCTTGTGCTGAGATGATGCACAACAAAAGAACACAGTTTGTGCACTGCTTAAGAGATTTGAGCAGAGATACCAAGTTTCCCAGTTCTAGGCTGGAGATTTTGGGACAGTCCTGGATTTCTGACCACCCCATCCTGTTGCATAATGGAAATTGCAGCACTGATTTCAATGGGCAGGGTCAGGCACTACAAATTCCATACCAGGGGCAGACTGACCGTGCGGGCAACTGGGCATTGCTCGAGGGCCCAGAGGCTCTCTACCCTCCCAGACATACAGCCCCCACTGCTGCTGCTCTACCCAGCCCCGTAGCATTTTCAAGACTGCCAAGAACCATGAGATTACCACAGGAAGTCTCAACAGCCATTTTGAAAACATGGCAGCAGAGAGGAAACAATGGGGTCATTTCCTGCCCTGAAGAAGCCACTAGACCATCAGGACCCTTCAAGGTGGGACCTTGGAGGGCTCACTGAGGCTTGGGGGGGCTGTAGTGTGCAGGGGAGTTGCTGGAAACAAAGGTGGGGGGGGGGCTGTAGTGTGCATGGGGATGCTAGAAACAAAGGAGGGGCTGTAGTGTGCAGGAGGGGGCTGTATGAGGGAGGGGGCTGGAAACAAACGGGGGGGGGGCTGTAGTGGGAGGAAGGGCAGTGGCGGAGGAGGGGGGGTGGAATGGCAGGCAGCAGCAGGTGGGAAGGCAGGGCAGTGGGGAGCCCAATCACCTATACCACCTGGGGGCCCAGATCACTGTCACTCCGCCCCTGTCCCACACTGACTTGGGATGTAAGTTCAAACCCAGGACTGGACAAAAAGTCTCCAGCCTGGAACTGGAGAACTTGGCATCTCTCTGGGCATCAGACTTGTTTTCATATTCTTTTGCCTAATCATCAGTAGCTGGAAAAACAGTTTCTTTTGCTACAGTACAAAGAAAAAAAAAAGCCACAGACAGAATCCCCCTTATAGTGACATACAACCCAGAGCTGGAAAAATTAAGAAAAATCATAAAAGACCTTCAGCCTCTACTCCAGGAGGATGAATTACTGAAAGAGATATTCCCATCCCCACCAGTGCTTGCTTTCCGACAGCCACCCAACTTAAAACACAAGCTAATCAGAAGTAAACTCCCAACACAGACTTAAAAGGGCACGTTTCCCTGTACATAAGTACATAAGTAATGCCATACTGGGAAAAGACCAAGGGTCCATCGAGCCCAGCATCCTGTCCACGACAGCGGCCAATCCAGGCCAAGGGCACCTGGCAAGCTTCCCAAACGTACAAACATTCTATACATGTTATTCCTGGAATTTGGAGTTTTCCAAGTCCGTTTAGTAGCGGTTTATGGACTTGTCCTTTAGGAAACCATCCAACCCCTTTTTAAACTCTGCTAAGCTAACCGCCTTCACCACTTTCTCCGGCTACGAATTCCAGAGTTTAATTACACGTTGGGTGAAGAAAAATTTTCTCCGATTTGTTTTAAATTTACTACACTGTAGTTTCATCGCATGCCCCCTAGTCCTAGTATTTTTGGAAAGCGTGAACAGACGCTTCACATCCACCTGTTCCACTCCACTCATTATTTTATATACCTCTATCATGTCTCCCCTCAGCCGTCTCTTCTCCAAGCTGTATAGCCCTAGCCTCCTTAGTCTTTCTTCATAGGGAAGTCGTCCCATCCCCGCTATCATTTTAGTCGCCCTTCGCTGCACCTTTTCCAATTTTACTATATCTTTCTTGAGATGCGGCGACCAGAATTGAACACAATACTCAAGGTGCGGTCGCACCATGGAGCGATACAACGGGATTATAACATCCTCACACCTGTTTTCCATACCTTTCCTGATAATACCCAACATTCTATTCGCTTTCTTAGCCGCAGCAGCACACTGAGCAGAAGGTTTCAGTGTGTTATCGACGACGACACCCAGATCCCTTTCTTGGTCCGTAACTCCTAACGTGGAACCTTGCATGACGTAGCTATAATTCGGGTTCTTTTTTCCCACATGCATATCCAGCTGCAAGCTATGCCAAAACATTTCACAGGACCCCACAGTCATTCACAAAGGAAAAATATTCAACATAAAGGAATCATTTACATGCTCATCTTCCAATGTGGTATACATCATTCACTGTAAAAAATGTAACGAAGGGTGCTATACTGGAGAAACAAGCCAGATGCTAAAGACAAGATTTAATTTACATAGATATCACATGAAGAATGCCAGTGCCAGCACTTTACAAAACCAGAACACTGTACCAGTGATTTCATAGTAAGAATCCTGAAAGGTAACTTTAAAACAATACAGGAACGTAAGACCTTATATTTTGACACCCACCAGACAGGACTTAACAAAGATCTGGGTTTTCTAGCCCACTATAAACCATAAAGTTGTATTGCTCTGATTGTCACCCTCCTCCCACCTATCCATCCGCATCCTGTTAGACTGTCAATGAAATGCTTTGATATCTCACTTATATATACTGTCATCTACCAACACTTGCTTATTTCCGATCTGACGAAGAAGGGCAACCTTCGAAAGCTAATCAAGAAATGTATTATGTCCAATAAAAAAGGTATCATCTTATTTTCTTTTCCATGTTTTGTTTTATTTCTATTGATTACTTTTTGCTACTAAGGACTGAAGTTAAATGCCGAAGACAGAAAAGGAGAAAATAAAGAAAGCAAACTGTTTTAAACTGGAATGCTGGTATCCTGTGTAATACTTAAAACCTGGCCTGGAAGGCGATCGCTGCCAGCAATTAATGAAGAAGCCTGGAGGGCTACCAGCACAGCTGCAATTACAGGAGAACATTTAGAGTCGCAGTAACCATGCTGGCAATTTGACAGTCAATATGCTGAACTGGATGCAATTATAATTAGAGATTTTGCTGTCCGTTTTTTTTTTCCAAGACCTAGGGTTTGCCAGAGAAGTGAGGCTTCACAATACTGACCACAACCGTGTCAGCTTCCAGAGATGCACCTGCGGCTGATCAGCATAGGTTCCACCTTCAGCGAGCACATTTTGAATATCCTGACCTGAACACTCATTTTTCAACCTAGAAGACCTATGCAAAATTGGGCTTCACATATGGTAAAGAAACAAAAAAATGGCCCATTTCGGAGACGTGTTGTATTTTACACCTGTTTAATTAAAAGCCTATAAGAGAAATATTTCAAATCTCAAGGAAGTACTTCTGAGCATTTTTTCTGTTTCTGTTACATTGCCAGCAGATCCGGAACTGACCCCGAAAAGCTGCTGCACCTGACCTTTTTCCCGTCCCAATTATGACCAGGCTACTTGCCAAGAGCAGACAATTTCCTAATTCACTGATATCTGGAATCTCTTTGCCCAGAAAGCTTACATTTGGAAGGATTAAAATCGCAGTGATGTGGGTAATAAAGCTATGCACAGTGGCCCAGAAATGCTTCAACATAGAGCAGCCGTCATGGATGCTCAATCTAGGGCCCATCCTCCTGCCCCCATGCCAGCCCTGGTCATCCTTTATCCAGATGAGACAATTTGCGGTTATCTTAATGCTAGAGTTAAAGTGTTGGGGGGTGGTGCAGAATGCCACTACAAGGGTAATTAATTGTGGGCGTCTCAAGGTGGGACCATATATTACTCCCACTTTGGGGCAGCTGCATTGGTTGCCCGTGAGATTTAGGATTCACTTTAAAGTTTTATACCTGCTTCAGAAGACTGCTTTTAAGAAAGTTCCTTGGTATTTTCATTCTATGATAAAATTGTTTCTGCTAAGGGTTTGAGATCAGATTCTGTAAAAAAAAAAAAAATTAGCAACTGACTTGTTATTAAATACCCATTATGCTCTTATGAAGGTTGCGGCCTTTTCGGTCGCAGGTCCAGTACTGTGGAATTCTTTGCCTGGCTATTTGCATCTCTGTATGAATGCAGGACAGGTCAAGAAGCTTCTGAAAAGTTTTTTTTTTTTTTTTTGTTCAGGCCTTTTAAGGTAATTAGAAATACATCCGAATCAACACGATCTTATCTAAATCTGCACTACCCAAGCTGCAAAGGACTTAAATACAAAACAAGCATCTAGTTTTTGCTACATAAGCACACAACTGTGGAACGCATTACCAAAAGCCTTGAAAACGACGTAGGACCACCTAAAATTCCTGAAATCACTAAAAACCGACCTGTTGAAAAAGGCATACCCTACCGATCCAACTTAAATGCCTAATCTCTGCAACACAACCAAACTAAAGCACGCAATGGACGTAACACAACTCTTCCGTTCTCCGATTCCCTAATGTGGCTGTGCCACATGAACTTGATCTTACCACAGCATCACCCTGTATTTGTTCAAACCGGAGCCTGCAAAGGCCTCTCCGGTACTATGTAAGTCACATTGAGCCTACAAATAGGTGGGAAAGTGTGGGATACAAATGTAACAAATAAATAATGCAGTTAGAGCCCAGCAGCTGTTAGTTGTCATTTCTTTGGGGGGGGGGGGGGGGGGTTGTGTGGGATAATGAAGTAATTGTTGTTTGTATGTTTTGTTTTTATTATATGTGTGTTATGCTGTTAGCTGCTTAGGTTTAAGTGGAGTATAATTTTTATAAATAAATTAATTTGTCAGGTATATAGTACTACTACTACTACTTAACATTTCTAGAGCGCTACTAGGGTTACGCAGCGCTGTACAGATTAATAAAAGGACAGTCCCTGCTCCAAGGAGCTTACAATCTAATGGGAGAAATGTCAAATAGGGGCAGTCTAGATTTCCTGAATAGAGGTATGATGGTTAGGTGCCGAAGGCGACATTGAAGAGATGGGCTTTGAGCAAGGATTTGAAGATGGGCAGGGAGGGGGCCTGGTGTATGGGCTCAGGGAGTTTGTTCCAGGCATGGGGTGAGGCAAGGCAGAATGGGCGGAGCCTGGAGTTGGCGGTGGTGGAGAAGGGTACTGAAAGGAGGGATTTGTCTTGAGAACGGAGGTTACAGGTAGGAATGTAAGGGGAGATGAGGGTAGAGAGGTAATGAGGGGCTGCAGATCGAGTGCATTTGTAGGTTAAAAGGAGAAGCTTAAACTGTATGCTGTACCTGATCGGAAGCCAGTGAAGTGATCTGATATATAGCAAGGCTACATAATAACTTTACAGTTGTACCAGGATCCCCTGATCCAAATAGCAACAGCAGTTGATAATGGAACCCAGGCAGGTTGGGGCCAAACTGGACTCAGGGCTTACTAATGGGGAGAATGTTTCAGACGTTATAGTAGGTGATCATCTGACATCTGGGCATCGGCGCCGACTCCGTGGGATGCTGTGGGTGCTCAAGCACTCCCAATATTTCCCCGCCGGAACCGGAAGTTCCCCAGGAGCTAGCCCGCTGCCCGACCTCTTCTCCCACTCCCACAACAGTCCTTCGCCTGCCCCTCGCCTTCCTGCATGCCGCCCATAACTTAAAAGTCATCTTACCGGGGTCCCGGCGGCAGCAGTAGTGAAAGGCGAGCACGAGCAGGCTCGGCGAGTCGGCGCTTCAGCACCTGGGTATGGAGAGGGTTCATTCAAAAGTAAAGGTTCTAGACTTCAAAAAAAACTTTATTTAGATGGGGATTACCTCAAGGATTTGCTGTCTGGATGGGAACATCTGGAAGAAGTTGGAAAGCAAAACTGAAAGGAGCTATTGAAAGGGTAGGAAGCTGGCATTTTATCTTTTCTATCTATACATTCCAACGGGGTCCCGTTTTGCCCATCATTCACTGCAGGCTTTATCAAGGAAATCCCAAGTCTGGTAACTGCCAACGTTCTTCTCAATCATCAGTGAACTGTGTTGTGCTTTCACATTTATGCTGTAGCTGCGTTCTTCCTTACCGCTGGCGGTAAGAAAGAGCAGCTACAACACAGTTCATGGATGATTGAGAAGAACGTTGGCAGTTACCAGACTTGGGGCCCTGTTTACTAAGGTGCATTAGCATTTTTTTTTTAGTTCCAATATTTTATTGTGGGGGGGGGGGGTTTATGAAAAAGATAACACAACAGGATAACAATATCAAAGCATCAGTATACATGTTCAAGTTAAGGTTAGACATAGGTTATTGCTATAATATATCATAATAGTCACAAGAGTAATACAGTAGTTTCAGCAATGAGAAAGGTTATTGTGTAGTTGGTCTAGTAAAGGGGTCCATATTCTTTTGTATTTAATAAGTGAGTTAAATTTTTCAGTCGCTGCATATTCAAATTTGGCTAACATACACACAGCAACTTATTTAACATGCATTAGCATTTTTAATGCACCTACAATTAAAGTATGCACTAAACGTGTAGGCGCCTATAGGGATATTGTAGGCATGTACATGGTCAATGCATGTACATGATTCACGCGTGTTAAAAACACTAACACGCCTATAACGCGCCTTAGTAAACTGGGCCCTTGGGATTTCCTTGATAAAGCCTGCTGTGAATGAAGGGCAAAACGAGACCCCGTCAGAATGTAAAGATACAAAAGATAAATGCCAGCTTCCATGGTTTTGTGGAACGGATGTGTTAAAGTGCTATATTTAATGACTTCATTAACAGTATTGATAAATATTTACAAACATAAAATAAAATTATTTATTTATTTATTACATTTGTAGCCCACATTTTCCCGCATAGCAGTAGGCTCAATGTGGCTTACAGGTACTGGAGAGGAGAGTACTAACTCCGGGAATATATATAGAGTGGAAAATAGAGTAACAGTAGGTGCAAGGAAGCTGATAAGGTTCCAGAAAAGAGAATACAATTATCCTATATAATAAAAAGCACCTTCAACATTCTGAAGCTGACTCCGTGGCACTGTGGCAGTGTAGGGTTCGTAAGTCTGTAGTTCAGCGTTTCATTGGCTCTCACTGTCAATGAAGAACCAATCAGACAGAACGGAACTTGGAGGAGGGAAGTGGAGTGGATTGAATCTCTAACAAACAATCATATACAGGGAGGTACGAACATCAGTGGAGGCAAGTGCACAGAACGGAAGGGAAGACAAACTTTAATCACTTTGTCACTCAAACACATACACACACACACACACACAGACATCACACACACACAGACACACTCAATCACTCTGTGTATCTCTCTCTTACACTGTCTGTAAAACACAGTCACTCTCAGTCTCTCACATGGGCAACTGTATGTTGCATTCTCAGGAGTAAGGAGCTCTTCTGATGTAATTGTTAAACTGATTGAAGGGCCTGAACAAGGAAAGCTTTTACCACATTGTAACACAGTTTACACAAAAAATATTGTATATAAAGAAATCTTACACATGTAAACAACAATTATATTCAGAATACAACCGTGGAAACATTAATGGCAGGAACTCATTACATTGCTAGCGCCCGTTTCATTGCGTTAAGAAACGGGCCTTTTTTTACTAGTAAATGGTAAACGAAGTGACGAGGAAAGTAAAAAAGAAATAAAAAATAAATATATAAGTGGAGGGGTTTTTTTCAGCCGATGACGAAGTGCTGCTCTGTCAGTCTATAAGCAAGATTAAAGTTTAGACCACAGACGTACAGAGGCTTTTTCCTCCTATATTTTACTTCCTTTATTAATAATGGAAATGGTCGTTAGATGATGTTATAGTTTATTTACCACAACATTTACAACCACATATTTGTTTTGGGAAAAGTTGTTTTCAATTGAGGTGGTTGAGTTCTTAATATTTTAAAGCTATAAAACAGACAAACAAAAAATATATCTTATTAGGCACTGGGAAGTGCAACGCTTCATGGTCTAAAAACAAAATTCTGAAGAAATAAAATGTAAAATGCTAAACAGTAAATCGCTGCTCTTAAAAATGCAATAAAAACAAGCAGAGAGACTCACTGTGTTTAAAAGAAAAATGAGATCCAATATTAAAAGTTAAAGAATGCAGCCAACAGCATTGTAAAGAAAGGAGTCATAAAATGACATGAGTGCTGTACAACGACTCTTTAAAATGCAGTGCCAAGAAATATATATACGAACAGAAAAACGTACTGTGAGAAGGGAGAGGCTGTCCTACCCTGGTTAAGCCCCTAGAGGGCGCTGTTCCCCTAAAATGTCCAGGGAGAAGGGCTGGGTGAGTTGCTGAAGGGAGCCAGTAAGGGGAGGTATAGCTGGAGGTCGCTAGGACCGGAGAGAGTCCTGGAGGTGGAAACAGGTGCAGCAGGTTATGGGCTGGGTCCTGTTTAGCCATTAAACACTTAATACCCCACCTGAGTGGTGAGGGGGAGAGGACAGCTAGCAGCGGAAGAAGAGAGCTGATAGCTGAAGCAGGAGGTCCCCATGTGAAGTACTGGCTGAGCCCTTTGGACTGGTGGTGAACTGTGTGCAAAGCAAAGAAGCTGGCTGGGGTAAGAAGGCCCTAGAGTGCCAGGTATAAGAACTGTGTGTTACAAGGACGGACTGGGTGTCCGGGTTACAAGGAAGGACTGGGGTGTTCATGTTACAAGGAAGGACTGTGTGTCCAGGTGTTTAAGCTGGAGGATTGAACTGAGTAGGAAGAAATGTTTAAGCTGGAAGAACTGTTTAAGCTGGTAAAAGTGTGCCACAGGAAGCGGGAATAAAAGATTTGTATGAGAAATATCCTGTGGTGAGACCTGACTATGTTTGCCTTTCGAGAAGCAGGTCATCCTGAGCAGAAAGGGGTAGTAGACTAATTTGCATAAAATCTGCATACTGAGAACCAGCTCACCCTGAGTGAAAGAGGGACCTGGGATCCTGAGGTGGGAGCTTCATCTTCACAATACAGATTTTAACAAAGGCTTTGGCACAGTTCCGCATAGATGACTAATAAATAAACTGAGTGTCCTAATGTGACCGACTGGGTTAGGAACTGGTTGAGTAAAAGACAGAGGGAGCTCATTCTGAGGAAAAGGATGTTATCAGTGGTGTGCCGCAAGGTTCGGTTCTTGGACCAGTTCTGGTTTTAACATTTTTGTAAGCGATATTGCTGAAGGGCTGTTTGGTAAGGTTTGCCCCTTTGCAGATGACACCAAAATCTGCAATAGGTAGACACCCCTGATGGTGTGGATAACATGAGGAAGAACTTAGTGAACCTAGAGGAACGGTCTGAAATTTGGCAGCTAAGATTTAACGTTAAAAAAACCCCCCGAAGAAATAGTACAGTTTAGGGGTTGAAGAACTTTTGTTCATGAAAGAGGAGTGGGACTTGAGTCAACTTGAGTCAACAGATAGAAAAGTCAACGGCGAAAGCTAGAAGGATGCTTGGATGCCAGGGCGGACTGACAGTGATGTTGACCCCCAGGCAGTAAAGGCCATTGGGCCCCCCACCCCGCCTTTGTTTCCAGCACCTCCCTCCTGCCTACTATAACCCCCGCCTTTGTTTCCAGCCACCTCCACCTTTGTTTCCAACACCCCCTGCACACTACAGCCCCCCCTCCAGCCTTAGTGGGCCCTCCCCAGGCCTACTTTCATTTATTTATTTATTTATTTATATACCACTTAGACCTAAGCAATTTACAGTTTCATTTACAAGTATTGGGTCTGTCCCTAGTGGGCTCACAGTCTAAGTAGTACATTGTACTACTGCTGTACCTGAGGCAGTGGAGGGCTAAGTGACTTGTCCAGGGTCAGGCGGAGCTGCAGAGGGAATTGAACCTGGTTCCCCAGGATCTCAAACCACTGCTGGCCATCAGGCAGCAGCAGGAACTTAACCCAGTTCCCCAGGTCCACAACCACTGCACTAACCTTTGAAGTACCCTGGTGGTCTAGTGGTCTTTTTGGGAGTAGAAAAGAACCTCACTCTTTCTTGCCCACCTCCTCTGCTCTATCCTGCACTGCCGCTTCTTCTTAATGGCTGTAGAGCAGGGGCGTAGCCAGACAACAGATTTTGGGTGGGCCTAGGAAAGAAGTGGGTGGGCACCAAGTGTTCTCCCCCCACCACCACCAAAACAAATATCTCAACTAGCAGGAAAACACTTCTTTCCACCTTGGTAGTCTGCAGCAGGCATGCACTGAAAACTGAGCATGCGCAGGTGCCAGTATCATGGAGAGTAGTGTTTTCATTACCATCAGCTTCAACTGGTGGAGCTTGGGATACCCACCAGCTACCACTAAACGCATGCTACTGTTGGGTGGGCCTCAGACCTATGTGGGTGGGCCCAGGCCCACCTGTGCTTACGCCACTGCTTTCCAGACTTTCTTTCTGGTCCGGTCCAGATATTCCAGCCCTCCAGACTTGGTTTGAAGTTTGGCAGCTAGCCTCACCCGTAACTGCCTCATGATTCCTGCAGTGAGTTTCAGCTGCTGATGGGTTTATTACCACCTGGAACCTTCTGAGTTTGCCTTTGCATTGTCTAAGGTCCCTGGCTTGTTGGTGCTTTGTGGCACTTCTGCCTAGTCTGGTTTCTTGTATAGTTCCTTGTCTTTTTCTAGTTAGTCTGTAAGTAGTTTGGCTTAGGTTTATTGCTTATTTCTTACTCTTGTTTTTGGTTTGTATTCTTGGTCTAGTTTCTGTTTGTCTGTGTCTCTTGCTTAGTGGCTGCTCTGCAGCTTTCAGTCCTGTCTCTTTTCTGTCAGTGTTTGTACCCTGTTTCAGTGGCTGCTTGTTAGCTTTCAGTTCCTGTCCCTTAGCTTGTCCATTTCCTGCTTTGTGTAGTATTGTCTGTCTGTGAGTCCTAGCCCAGTTTCCTGCCTTGCTGCCCATGTATATTCCTTTCCCCTCTGACCCTCAGTCCCTGTTCAGCCTAGTTGGTATCCAGTGCCTGCCCTCTCCGGTAAGTCCTGCCGGCTGCCTGCACCCAGGGGCTCAACTCCTTGGGAAGGGCGGTCAAGCGCGGGTGAAGTCTAGCTGTTTCTTTTAGAGTTCTGCCTTGTCTCTGGTGTGGGGTGGTTTTGCCTGCCACCGCTGCTCCACGGCAGTGGCCCAAGGGCTCACAAACCTAGTTTCTGCCTTGAAAGCCTGACAAAGTGGAACTTGCTGATTGGTTACCTCGAAGGTTGCCATCCTATTTATACACCGCCGCAATCTTTTGAGTATGCTTCACGGGTTTATGAATTAACAGAAGAGGCTGAATAGTAACATAGTAGATGATGGCAGAAAAAGACCTGCAAGGTCCATCCAGTCTGAACAGGCTTGTTTGTGGATAGTTTCACATGCCTTCGTAAAATCACAGTCTTATTTTCTCTTCTGGACTCAAAACACAGTGGAGTCTCCGGAAGAAGCAGGATGCAAAACGGCTCCCCGTCGGGACTGCACTGCTGGCTTGGGACAGTACTGTAAAGATTTTCAGATAAGTGTTTGGTTTCATTGCATTTAATGGACTAAATTTCATATATAAACTCTTGTAATACTCGAGTGTTAGAAGACGTTTTCTACACCATGATATAATATTTTTTTGCTTCTGGGGTTGAGCACGGAGGTTTTTGACCAATGATTCCATCGCAGATTTCTGAAGTCTTTCTCTCATAATTTTTGCATATTTTTATATTTTCACATTTCATCCCTGCTCACATGAACTGCAACATTCCATTCACTGTGCATGTTTTGTACTTATTACGTTAATACAGACATTTCTAAAGAAATACTATTTATATGTTTTACATGAATGTTATCAGTAAACTTGATTAAACATTTGTGCTAATAATTTGTTATAATCATTTGAAGACCATTGTCCTGATTGCTTTCTATGGTGTATATTGACATTAATAGAGTGAGCATCCAGAAAACTCTTCAACTGATGTGAATCAATGAATACTTAAAGATTTCTCTTGATACTTAATAAAACATTTTACAAGGAAATTTCCCAAAACAAGTTGATATCAAGGACATAGCCAAAGGCTTTAACACAATAATTTCTTTCCAAATAGCCTTAATAATAGCAGAAAGATCAGGGAGAACACTGACCTTAGATCTTTCCAATATCTCTATTTGGTCCGGTCTACTTGGAGAGTCTAGAGTGTCTCTCCCTCTCCTTGTCTCTACCTTCAGTCCTCCTAAATGAGACGGCTTGAACCAAGAACCAAACCCAGGTTGCTCTGCATGGTAGTATACAACCCCGTCCCTCCCTGAGAAATTTTCTCCTCTGACTGATGTTTTGCACGCCTCCAAACTTCACAGATTATTATTGTTACATTTGTACCCCGCGCTTTCCCACTCATGGCAGGCTCAATGTGGCTTACATGGGGCAATGGAGGGTTAAGTGACTTGCCCAGAGTCACAAGGAGCTGCATGTGCCGGGAATTGAACTCAGTTCCTCAGTTCCCCAGGACCAAAGTCCACCACCCTAACCACTAGGCCACTCCTCAAGGCCTCAGTAGTTATATACTGTTCTGATTATACCGATGAATGTTGTCTTATACTGTACGTAGTATGGAATTAAACAGTTAAGTTTCGGCTTACGCTGACAACACATAGGAAAGTTAAAAGAATCGGCTTTATCCCACTGAAATTGCATTTCAGCAGGAATTTAATTACAGAGCCGCAGGGGACGATATTGCAAATATATTTGGGAAACAGGATTTTGTGGGGGGTTTTGGCAAAGAAAATGAATTGCACTGCACTGTGCCAGAAATACACTGAATCAACTAGAAACTTCAGGAGCATTGGCATCGCTTTAAGCATGGTACAAATGAGTAAAACAAGAAAGCCAAAATGTCTTAAATATGTTGTCTTTTCAACATTATTATTTTTTTTTACAGGTGGTTTTATTTCTTTTTATTTGTTAGTTGATTTAGACCCTGGCGATTCTCGTTGTAAAAACTGGTTACCAAAGAAGTGCAACTGGAGAACCACAGCAACCATGAGACTGCAATGCATTCAAGCATATTGATGTAATTTTCCTTCATTCATTGACTACCACTACAAACACAGTAGGAATGAATTAGCTTGTGCTATTTTGAATGTTAATGAATTTTCTATAACAACAATAGTATCAGCAGGGGACAGAAGCTTCCCAAACTCTCAAGAGCATCTGCTGCACAATTTTCAAAGGCGTTTGAAACATGCAAACTCTACACAAAAGCGTGGTGAGAAAGTAATTTTGTACAATGCAGCATTTACAACCCTGAACATTTTACTGGTATGACTGGACTGGCCATTTCGGTCTTTATCTGCCATTATCTGCTATATTACTGTATTCACCTGGGTAAAATAGTCTGTCTAAAAGTGCTTTGCAACGTTGCGGGTTCCTGGAAACTAAGCCCCTGTTCATCCTTTACTAAGTTTTTTTTTTTTGGGTTGCAGATCTGCATAGGGGGGGTCAGTGATTCGACTGTTTGGGGAGGCAAGTGTGGGTGGGGCTAAGGTGAGATAGGACTAGTTCATTCATTCTTACTGTCCAAACTTCAATTTCCCTCTTTTTATTGCATCTACCTACAACTTTCTGTTACGTTCCCTCACCTTGGCTCTCCCATTCTCCTTCCTCTTATTCAACACTTTCACTAGCTCTGTCATCTCATCTCCCCTTCTCTCTCGCCACCTTCCATCCAGCATCTTCCTCTCCTTCCCTTGTCCTCTCTTTCTTCACTTTACATCTAGCATCTCCCCATCATCCCCTTCCATCCAGCATCTTCCCTCTCCATACCCCTCCATTCAGCATTTCCCCTCTTTCTACCCTCTTCCATCCAGCATCTTCTTTCTCCCCTCTTCCTTCCTGCATTTCCTCTCTCCCACTCTTCATCCAGCATCTCTCTTTCTCCCCATTCCATTCACTATCTCCCTCTCCTCTCTTTCACCCAGCATCTTTCATCTAGCATCTTTCCCTCTCCTTCTCCACCTTCCACCTTACTACTCCTACTGATAGATGTACCAGTAAACAAGAATGCAAGATCCTATCTAACTCTTTATTATCCCAAATGTCAAGGCCAACCAGTTCCACGTACGTCTGCACCAAAACCTGAAACTCTCTACCGAAAGACTTAAAAGGCATGAACAACTACCTAACATTCCAAAAAGAAATGAAAACTCATCTCTTCAGGAAATTCCTTTCCGATGAACTGACATAGCCAAGGAGAACCTGGACACCACACTACTTGGAGGGGCATTTTCGAAAGAAACATCCAAGTTGGGATTTGGACGTCTTTGTAAAATGTCCAAATCTGGGAGCGGGGAAAACCGTAGTTTAGAAAAAAGATGGACATCCATCTTTCATTTCGAAAATACCAAGTCCTTAGAGATTTGGAAGTCCTTAGAGATGGACGTCCTTAGATATGGACGTCTTTGACTTTCAACGATTTTCGAAACCAACGATGTCCATGTCAAAAATGTCCAAATGCAAGCCATTTGGAAGTGGGAGGAGCCAGCATTTGTAGTGCACTGGTCCCCCTGACATGCCAGGACACCAACCAGGCACCCTAGGGGGCACTGCATAAATTGCTCCCAGGTGCATAGCTCCCTTGCCTTGGGTGCTGAGCCCCCCCCCACCCCCCCCCAAAACCCACTACCCCCAACTGTACACCCCTACCATAGCCCTTATGGATGAAGAAGGGCACCTAGATAAGGGTACAGTGGGTTTGTGGTGGGATTTGAAGAGCTTGCTGTTTCCTCCACAAACATAACAGGTAAGGGGGGAATGGGCCTGGGTCCACCTGACTGAAGTGCACTGCACCCACTAAAACTGCTCCTGTGACCTGTATGCGCTGTCATGGACCTGAGTATGACATCTGAGGCTGGCATAGAGGCTGGCACAAAATATTTTTAAAGATGTTTTTTGAGGGTTGGGAGGGGGTTAGTGACCACTGGGGGAGTAACGGGAGGTCATCCCCAATTCCCTCCGGTGGTCATCTGGTCATTTTGGGCACCTTTTTGTGCCTTATTCGTAAAAAAAACACGTCTGGGTGAAAACATGCAAGTTTTACTTTAGGATGTCCCTGCTTTTTTTGATTATGGCTCAAAGACGTCCAAGTGTTAGGCAGGCCCAAGTCCCGCCTTCACCATGCCTATGACACGCCCCCTTGAAATTTGGACATCCTTGTGACGGACTTCAGTTAGAGACGTCCAAAATCGGGTTTCGATTATCCTGATTTGGACGTCTCTGGGAGATGGATGTCCATGTTCCGATTTATGTCAAAAGATGGACGTCCATCTCTTTTGAAAACGAGCCTGATAGTAACATAGTAGATGATGGCATTAATAGCAAGAAACTATCTCAGACTACGCCTCCCAAATTGCAAAAAAGTGATCTACAAAACTGTCCACTCTGCAGATTTCACTTTCCTAGGAACCAAATGGTGGAACTTCTGACCACCCAAAGTAAGAAATACATAGGAATATACTACATTCCGCAAAATCCTCAAATCATTCCTATTCAAACAAACCCTCACAAAGAACAGCCATATCTCAAACAATTCATTACTACCTGAAGTAGTTATTACTCTGTTTACCATTAAGTTTCTCTTTGCTTCATGTACAATTTCTCATTCATAATAGATTTTCTAAATGTTAAACTTCCATAGTTATCCCACTACGTTTATGATACTGTATTGTAAAATTGGAATCTTACAACAAATTACTTTCTTATGCATTATTCTTTGTTATGTATCCTATACTGTTTATTATAAGCCACATTGAACTCAAACTTGTTTGGGATAATGTGGGATATAAATGTTGGCCTGCATTGGCCGCTGTCGTGGACAGGATGCTGGGCTCGATGGACCCTTGGTCTTTTCCCAGTAGTTTACCTGAGTGACTGCTTGGTTACCAAACACATTTGCAAACAGTTCTTCCCAGGAGAGTTGAGTAAGCCATTTCCAAAATGTAGGTATTTCGTTCCATGATTAATTTACAAAAAATAGGCAGATTCATAGCAGCCATGGACTACAGCAGTGATTCCCGAACCTGAGCCAGTCAGATTTTCAGGATGTTGATGAGATTCATCTGCATACACTGCATCCTTGGTATGCAAATCTATCTCATGCATATTCATTGTGGATATCCTGACTATCTGACTGGCTGGGGTTTACCCAGGATAGATTTGAAAATCACTGGACTAGAGTTTTCCACACACCCCCACCCCACCCCCAGCCTATGTAAATTGCAACCTTCCTTGGTTGAATGTCTTCAAAAACTTGGTAAATAACTCCTATTAAATAAATCTCAGATTTGTTTTCTTCTATGAATAACAGGACAAAATCTAAAATCTGTTTACTTCTTACTCTCTTTTGCAAACCAGCACCATGAACAAAATGTACTTTTAATTATCCTTCTACGGCAGAAACAGTTCTTACGTTCAACTTTTCATAATGGCATTAAACATCTCTTCTCTTAATTAAATGTAGTTTCTTTATAACACCTTGGATATCTGCCTAATTTAAGTTAGCAGTAGATAACCAGCTACGCATTAATTGTCTTGTGCTCAAGTCCTTTTAATAAACCTTACGTCTATCAATTAATTGACACTTCAAAATTATTCCTTCGGTCCTATCATGGGCCAAGGCAAATAGTCTTTTCCATGAAATCTTTGCATCAGGCTGATAATGACATTGTAGTTTCTGGCACACTGAAGCAATATCTTGGTTTAAAAACTGGGATTGCAGAAGCTGGAACTTTGCACTGGACATGGAAGCCAATCATACAAAGACAGATAATAGACGCTGGTTATCATAATTTACCTGTGAAACAAAGGCAAGGCAATTGCCAGCTATTAAGAGGATAGTTTTGGGTTGTCCTTGTATGGCTGTTTCTAATGCATGTACTTTGCAACTAATTTTGACAAGGGAAATTATATGGAGAGTTTGCATTTGGAAATCATGTAGCACATTAAAAGCATCCTGTGTGGGTGATGTAGGGGAGGAGGAGGAAAGACTGCATGGACTTTTAAAAATAACAACTATGGCCCTTATATCTAAAGCATCCTCACAGGTAAATAGCAGCATTTACATATGTAGATTGACATACACATGGACATCCATGTTTAGAAAGAGGACTATTTACACATGGTGATGCTCACCACATTTATCTTGCCAGGAGGCAAGGTAGGCGTGGGGAGAGGGAGTGGCCAGGACGGGCCTGCTATATCATCATGGCAACTTATAAGGGGAATTGACATAGGCAAAATCTACAAATTGGTATTTACACACGTAAGTGCCTGGTAGGTGCCAAGGCCAAGGTCCGGATCCCAGATCACTCCCTACGCATGATTCCTCCTCTCCCCCAATCATGGCTGCTGGTCACCAATATCCCCTCATGTCTCCTTCCCCCCCACATGATCATATATGATCCCCCCCTCCACCCTACCCAAACACATCCAATCTCCCTAGGCTAGGTACCTCACCCAAGACAAAAGACCCCTCCCCAGAGGTTCCCCAACAGAGCCCTTCAACTCCTATCTCCCAATCTTATGCCCAGGCTTACCAGGAGTCCCTGGTGTCTAGTACGAACAGAAGAAAGCCCACTTGCACCTGCTCTGACAGCCCTGCATTCCAAAATGGCCACTGCAACCCCTAGTGGTAATCTCATGGTATTACCACTAGGGGTCAGGCTTCCAAATTTTTGATCAAAGTATCCAGTCTCACCTATGATCATTTTCTATCACATCCTTTTATTACAATACTTTCAGTTAACATTCAAAGCCCCATTCACTCAAACTCTTCCAACAGGTGAGTGTCAGTTCCTTTCAAGAATAGAACATGACGTGCTAGATCAATTCAATGGTCTATCAAGCCAATCAACCTGATTCCAGTAATGGCCATTCTAGGTCATTTAATAGTTCCCACTTGCAAGTTATCAAACTGTAATTTGTGGTGCCAAGGTTAAAGAAGATTACGCCTCAGTTATGCTAATTTTGGGGTGCAAGCTCATCCAATCTAGAACTTGCAACACATAGAAAATGCACTTGTTTGGCTTCTTAACTTAGAGACCTTTGTACAGTTTGGTTTTGGTAGTGTTTATATGGACATGCATGATATGGTAATCACTGGCTCCTTACTATAACTTCAGTAATACTTTCTCTGTTGTATGTACCAGATCCAATGTCATTTGTCACCAAAATTGGACTCCTCAACATCCTGCTGCTTCTAATTGATTGGCACCTGCAACCCCCTTTAACAGCACATCACCTTTGCTTGCTGCCATTTAATTGGCTTCTGTTATGTCAACATCTACAGTCCTCGAGGGCCACAACCCAGTTGGGTTTTCAAGATTTCCACAATGAATAGGCATGAGATTGATTTACATATACTACTTCCATCAGGGCCGGTCTTAGCAATTGCGGGGCCCCGTGCAGACCAGCTCATTGGGGCCCCCCACCCACCCCTTCCCCCACGCCCATTACCATAAGCCATAATTTATCAGAGTTTAAAAGGGGTTTTAGAGCTCTCGGAACCTCACCTCACCCCGTACCTTGATGTACATCCACCACATTTCAGTAGAGAGCGGCAGACAGCAGCAGTGATATTCATATCCCATCAGCTACCAAGCCCAGAGCCTTCTCGCTGCTGCATCCTGCCTTTGCGGAAGCAGGAAGTGATATCAAAAGGGGGCGGGACGCAGCAGCGAGGAGACTCTAGGTTCGGCAGCTGACGGGATTTGAAAATCACTGCCGCTGCCTGATGCTGTCTAATGAAATGTGGATGCACATTAAGGTACCGGAGGAGGGAGGTGTTCTGAGACAGCAGGACAGATGTGCCAAAGATTTGTAGCCCCTAGAATCACAGGGCCCTGTGCAAGAGCTAAACTTTAGTACAAGACAACCCTTAATGTTTCAAGGACTCCGTGAACCATTTGGTCAATGCAGTTTTGAGCTGTTTGCCCCGTGTCATCATTTACATAACATACTCTTGCTGGATAGTTTGGCAGGAATCATGTAGTTAATAAAACCTTGAGTATAATTTGTTCCCTCTTTAAAAATATTTTTTAATTAATATACCCACTTGAATCTTCTCAGAAAGCATAAAAAGCTCAGCTTTATCCAATTATGAAACAAGTAGTACAACCTAACATCGGAAAGCACACCGGCAACTCTTCGACAAGCATTAGTCTGTTCAGGGATCAGGAGGTGCTTATTGATGATTTTAAAAAGGTTTTATGAAACGATGCTTACAAAGAAGCTCTTTTTCACAGAATGCAAGTACTATGGCAAGTGTTATCAGTAAATTTGAGACACTGAGATCATACTCTACATTGTCATGCCCCAACCCCGTCCAGCTCACCTCACAGGACACGGGCAGGGCGGACCACTGTCAATCGGCCTAGGGAGACAGGAGTGTTGCATCTGCGGAGGGGAGGGACCTAGTACTACCTCTAGTTTGCTGAAGCTCAGTGAGCAGGCATGCATATGTTGGGTACACTGGGATGACTGCTTGGTGGGTGCCTTGAAAACTCCCAGCGCCTTCGCTTTGTCAGCCTCCTCATGGGGGTTCCTGCCAGACCCTGCTCAGCTCCAGCCAAGTCAGCTCAGTTCCAGCCAAGCTTGCTCAACTCCACCCTAGTCAGGACAGTTCCTGCCCAGCCAGCACCAGCTCCGGCCTACCTGGCCGGCCTCCGGCAACCTGGTGACTCTCCTGCCACTGTATGGGACCCTGGGCCTCAGGATGGACCTACCAGCCTGAGGACCTGCCAGTCTGAGGAGTCCAATATTAACTTTTGAGACCAAAGACTCACCTTCAGGTCAGTGACACACATACCCTGGCTTAGGAGTGACGTTCATCACTGTCATGGTATGCAGAAAAATAGCCCATTAGGAGACATTGCCCCCAGGACACAGACCAAAATGCAAGGGCCTGAGGTTCACATAGGCTGGCTGAAAAGTAATCATCTTTCATGGAGGTGGTGGCTCAGGGAGGAGGAGGAATGCTAAAATTCACTGAGTAAAGGAAGCTCTTCAGATGATGCAGCTAAGAAACTGTATGGTATTTGGGTGCCGTGAGCAGGATTCAGCTTCTATATATGCCTTATGTTCATCAAGATATTAATCAATTGGGGCAAATAAAAATTTCAGTTTCCATGGTAAAAAAAAAAATAAAAAATCAGTTCAGAGGCTTGTGTATCTCAGAAAAAAAGCAAATAATCTTCTTGATATGAGTTTTCAAATGGGTACCCACCAGGAACTTACAATAAGTCTGAATCTTATTTCTTTATTTCAGGTTTGCAGAATTGACTTTTCCAATATTTGGGAATTGGACAATAGAAGCACCTCAAATATGTTCCAGCCATAACGTGATTCCCCAACACCATCATCACTATAATAATGGGTCATACCGAAATAGTCGCCATTGTGTTTCATGCCACAGGCCTGATTGAAAACAATTGTGTGTGTGTGTGTGTGTGTGTGTAAATAAATAAATTATAAACAATAATAAAATCAAAATCATTCATATGTCCAACTGCTCACCCCCAACACCCATCAAAGACCCTGTCCCTAGGATCAAGATCATATACACATTAACATAGGGACATCCTAGCAGGATTCTGGAAATTTAGTCGTCAATAACATAGTGGACATTTTTGGAATCCTATAGGTCTATATGCATCTTTTCAAAATGGAAATTTCTCTTTGAAGATGAATGGACTGGCCGCCTCACACCTGCCGATTTTGCAGATGGGTCATGTCCGTGATTGCAAGCATGTGCAATTATTTGAAAATAAAACCCCAGGCACCGTTACCCAGGTCTGCCCTCATAACAGTTTGGGACCCAATCCTTTTTACAATAGGTAACAGTACTAACGTGGGTTCTTTTATCCACAGAGAAAGGGCAATTTTCAGTTAATTACTTAATTATCATGGCAAAATGTTGTCAAAATTTTCCATGTGTGTGTGTGTGTGTGTGAAGAAGCGTGTGGGTGAATCGTGCACGGTTGTTTCTTTGACTGAAAAGTAACACTATAATAGTCTCAAAAGCTAATGCTGGAAAAGAAACTGGTATGAATCCTGCATACCAATATTTCACTGCATAATGTTCTTGATTGAGGGATCCAGTCAGGCGGGTACAACTGGCAACTTAAGGGAACTTCCTTGATACAGCCTGGTGGGCGAAACATGTCAGATGTATTCCCCTGACAGACTGAGAAAGATGTTAGAAATCTTCATGATAAGGTGAGTATTCTTTGTTGTTTATATAAAGGAGAATTATTTATTTATTTATTTATTTACTTACTTACTTACGACATTTATACCCTACGTTATCCCAAGCAATCTCAGGTTCAATGCAGTTTACAAAGCACAGTGAAAACAAGTATATAAGGAAAATAATGTATCAGCGGCATATGTGACCTGGGGCGGGGCAGTGCACCCCCCCTCCTCCAAGTAAGGGGGTGTATGGAGCAGGCATGCACTGTCAGATCTGCCGTTCCCCTGCCCCCTCAGATGTCAACTTTCTGTTTCGGGGCAGGGGACCAGCAGAGCCATCAACACGCACTCGCTACACATCCACCTGTTCCAATGAGTGGAGTCATTGGAACAGGTGGATGTGAAGCGTCTGTTCACGCTTTCCAAAAATACTAGGACTAGGGGGCATGCGATTAAACTACAGTGTAGTAAATTTAAAACAAATCAGAGAAATGTTTTCTTCACCCAACGTGTAATTAAACTCTGGAATTCATTGCCGGAAAATGTGGTGAAGGCGGTTAGCTTAGCAGAGTTTAAAAAGGGGTTGGACGGTTTCCTAAAGCACAAGTCCATAAACCGCTACTAAACGGACTTGGAAAAATCCAAAATCCCAGGAATAAGATGTATAGAATGTTTGTACATTTGGGAAGCTTGCCAGGTGCCCTTGGCCTGGATTGGCCGCTGTCGTGGACAAGATGCTGGGCTCGATGGACCCTTGGTCTTTTCCCAGTATGGCATTACTTATGTACTTATGTACACGCACCCCCTCGCTGCCGCCACCTGGGGCGGACCGCCCTGCCCTAGTTACGCTAGAACAATGTATAATACATTACACTCAATTTCAAAAGTACAAAACCATTCAAAAGATAAACACCACCAACATAACACAAACTTTTGTAGAACTGTAATCCTAAACTATGCCTGGTGAAGTTCCCCTGTGGAAACTAAAGAGGAATGACTTCAACAATTTGCAGAATAGTAAGTAATTTATTTATTTTATTTGTACCCCGCGCTTTCCCACACAAAGCAGGCTCAATGCAGCTTACATAGTAAATACAATTACAATCACAAAGTCTTTAAGGAAAATATTGTAAGTTGTAGTAAACGTAGTGGAGGTGGGATTTAATTGTCTCAATTATTAAGTAAAAGTTACAGGTGCTATGAAAAATTCTAGTGGAGTTAAGAAATAATGAACAATTAAGGAATATAAGGGACCTATGATGAGGTGGATGTGTAAAGTTTAAGGGCAATGAAGTATTGAGCCTTTGAGTGGCGTCGCCGAGGTCCATCATAAAGCGGACAGCGGAAGGTAGCCGAACTGCCTCCTGCAGTTGGCACCAATCCTAGATTTTCAATGCCAGGCCGTTTCCGGTGACTGGCATTGAATATCCAGGTGTTTTATGGTCTCTTTAAATTTAACCGGTCAAACCAATATTCAGCACTGGCCGCTTAATCTGGCCAAAGATATTACAGCTATCTTGATGGCCTAATTTGGTTGCCAAACTTAGCCGGCGATGTGCTCAATATCAACGGATAGACAGTTATATTGCATGATCTAACCAGCTATCCGTTAAGCACTAACTGGCAATATTAGGCGGAAGATAACCAGCTATCTCCTGCTGAATATTGCCAGATAGCTGGTTAAGTGCCATTTTAATTGGCCAGGAGCCGTTCCTGGCCAATTAAATGGTTTTAAACATGGGGCGGAATAAGTTTTAGCTCTTCTGGACTGTTCTTGACTTGGAGTCTTTGTTTTGAAGTATTTATTTATTTAATACATTTTTACCCCACATTTTCCCGCTAGGTGCAGGCTCAATGTGGCTTACACAAAACTGTATGAAGGCTACAGTTAAGAAAAGTATAATCAAGCAGTATTAAAGTAAGATAATGAACATATAGATAGCTTTTAAACGGCAATATGTAGATAGATGATGATAAAGAATAATTAGTGTCTATGAGTCTTGTTAAATCAGGAGTTAAACAGATTATGTTGAACCTGGAGAATAAGCCTTCTTGAACAGGACAGAGTTCAATACTTTTCTGTAATTCAGGTAATTCTGAGTGGATTTAACTGATTTGGGTAAAGCATTCCACAGTTATGTGCCCAAGAAGGTGAAGTTGGAGGCATAAGTAGATTTGTACTTAAGTCCACTACAGTCTGGGTAGTGTAAATTTAAATAGGATTGTGAGAGACTGAATCTGTTTCTGAGTGGTAAGTACTGCATGGGGGTCATTTTATAAATGATATGAATATATAGAAGAGCATTTTGGACTAGATTCAGTAAATGGTGCACCAAGCTCTATTCTAGAAACAGTGCTCCAAGTTGGGTGCCATTTATAGAACAGCACGCAGCACTGGGAAGAGCGCCAAACTTTGTGTGCAAGGATTTACACCAACTGAAACCTGGTGTAAAACCTTGCACGTAAATTAGGCGTGGATCCGCAGAATTCTATAATACTGTGTTCATCTTTAGTGAATGCTCCTGACCCATGGCCACACCCCCTTTTCAGTTTCACGCTAAAAGATTTGCATTCGCATCTTTATAGAATAATGCATAGCAAGATTCGCGTGCAAATCCAAATTGTTTCCAGTTAACACCAATAATTGATTGTTTTCACCCAATTATTGGCTCGTAACGCGATTAAACTGCATGCAAAAATTGAGTACATGCCCAAATTTGAACTCGCAAGTTTGGGTGCCATGTATAGAATCCAGAGGTTTATTTATAATATACCGCCCGTAAGCTGAAAGGCTGTTGAAGTGGTGTACATTCAGAGCCTGATATTCAACCAGCCACAATCAGCATTTGCTGACTGCCACTGGCGTTAAACCTGGAAATTCAATGCCAGGCCCTGTCCGGGTGCCGGCATGGAATTTCTGGGTTTCCGGAGTCAGCTAGCACAACATAGCTAGATAAGTGCAATATTCAGCACTTAACCGACTACGGGTTACCGCATAGAGATAGAACTGACTTTTCTGCAGTCTTATTTATGCAGTTAACTTGGCCAGTATATCGACAGTTAACCAGCTACATATCGACTCTGCCCCTGGAACCTCTCCAAAATAGACGATTTTCAGTTTCAGTGGCAAATAAAGCAGATTGTGATAAAGTCACATCCAGGATAGTTGAGTTAAGGCAGTGTCAGTTTGAAATACAAGTCCCAGAAGGCATTGAAGGCAAGGAGCCAGGGGGTGAGATGAGGAACCCGGACTGGACTCCTAGCTGCAATGGGGGGAAGACATGGCTGTAAGCTGGCAGGATGTAGATGGGCTGCCACTAGGGGGAAAGAGAGAGTTAGGAAACCCTGTGTGCAGGAGCTCACTCAGCTGGTATGGGTGTGGGGGAAGCTAATGGAAGGAGAATGATTGGTTTTGAGAGCAGAAGCCAGGGATTGATTAGGCAGGTGGGAAGGGGTCCCAGAAGAGAGAAGCAGTTGCTGGCTGAAAACCCTTGAGTAAGAGAGGTCCCTAAAGTACTGAAGCAGGCTGAAATCCCTTGGGTGTGAGGAAGTCCCAAAAGTATTTGCAGTCTGAAAATCCTTGGGTAAGGGAGGTCCCTAAAGTATTGAATTTACCAGTGAAGCTGATGCAGGGTGAAATCCCTTGGGTATGAGGAGTCCCTAAAGTATTGAACTCTCCTGAAGGTAACGAGAGTAGAAGGTAGAAACTGCTGTTTGTGATTTAACTGTGATGATGAACTGAAAGAACTGCTTCTATTTGGAATTAAACTACTGCTTATTGTGCATTAGATAAAGAGCCCAGACTGGAGCTGACTGTGAGCCTGTATTGAATCCTGGTATGTGCTGATAACCTACTGCTTAAAGGGGACTATTTGCCACACACTTTCAGGTGGCTTACATGTGCTTAAGATTGAAGGTGAATGCTGCTGTTTGTGATTTAACTGTGATGATGAACTGAAAGAACTGCTTCTATTTGGAATTAAACTACTGCTTATTGTGCATTGGATAAAGAGCCCAGACTGGAGCTGACTGTGAGCCTGTATTGAATCCTGGTATGTGCTGATAGCCTACTGCTTAAAGGGGACTATTTGCCACACACTTTCAGGTGGCTTACATGTGCTTAAGATTGAAGGTGAATGCTGCTGTTGGAACTGTGTATCAGGTCTACTAGAAACCTGCATGAAATAAAGTCCTTAAGATTGAAGTTGCTGGTGGACATTTATTTCTTGACTGTATCAGGAGCCTGTGGCTGGAGGAGATTGTTCTATCCTTGGCTGCACCTAGAGGTACCTGCTTACAAGATGTAAAGTCTACTTTGTATTTAGAGACAGGTTTCGGAGAGAGGTTTCCCAGTGGTCATCCTCTAGAGACCATGAAAGTTCTGAGTGAACCAAGTCCTTAATGTTAGTAGGTATACAGCCATATCACTACCTTGAGCATCATTCTCCACGCTAATGAATGTATGAAACAACCATATTTGGCAGGTACTAAAGATAGCAGAAACACCACCTAGAAATGGTGATGAGTTGCCAGAAGGCTGATTACATCGACCCTAAAAGAAACAAATTTCTTATTGATCAGTAACTAGCTACAAAACATTTTATATGATCTTGCATATTTTTTTATTTTATTGGACTTATACTCCACATTTGTCTGAGTTGAGAACTCAGTTCTATGTAGCTTACATAAAACAGTGCAGATAGATAAACACAGGATACGGAAGCATGATAGAGCAGAGAGCAATTGAATTGTGATTGTAAGAAAGGGGGGGGGTCTAGTGGAGCCTATAGGAGGTGTAAAGGTCTAGGGTGGGAGAGAATGGAGTACATGAACAATATTTGATTGTCGAGTATGCCTTGCAACTCTAACCTGACAAACCTCATTGACCTACCAATCAGAAACATATCTAGTTCATCTCGAACATACCTAAACCTCCACTACCCAAACTGCAAAGGACTCAAATTCAAAGCAACCTACGCATCCAGCTTGTCCTATATAAGCACACAATTATGGAACGCACTGCCAAAAGCTGTGACAACAACCTATGACCACCTAAACTTCAGGAAATCACTGAAAACCCACCTATTCAAAAAGTCATACCCCTCCGACCCAACATAGATACCTACACTCTGCAACACAGCAAAACCAAAGCTCGTAATGGACACGATATAACCTTTCCTCTCCTCAACTCCCATTGTACCTGATACACATGTACCTTTATTCGACCACAATATCACCTTGTATTTGTTTCTTTACCGGACTTGGCGAATGCCGTTATTCAACCACATTATCACCTTGTATTTGTTTCTCTACCGGACTAGGCGGTACTATGTAAGCCACATTGAGCCTGCAAATAAGTGGGAAAATGTGGGATACAAATGTAACAAAATAAATAAATAAACCTAAGACACATCTATCAACTATCCACATGAGAGGAAGGCTTAGAGTGGAAGAGTAGCCTAGTGGTTAGTGCAGTGGACTTTGCTTCTGGTGAACTAGGCTCAATTCTCACTGCAGCTCCTTGTGATTCTGGGCAACTCACTTAACTCTCCATTGCCCCAGGTACAAAAAAAGTACCTGTATATAATATGCAAACCACATTGATTGAAACCACAGTAAGGCAGTATATCAAGCCCCATCCCCTTTCCCTTTGGGATGAATTGATTACCCTCTACCTAAAATGTTTAGTTTGAATGAAATCATCCCAGTCTTTGGCTAGTTGGATCCTTCTCCTTCTACCCAAACATATGAAGGAAATTCTATATATGGCAGTGTCTATATATGGCAGTGAACGCTAGGCTCTACTCCTTGCCAATTTTCAGTGCGCAAAAGCGTTCTAACAGCTGCAAGGCACCGAAACAGAGCAGAAATGGCAGATCCACAGAAAAACACATTTACATGCCCATTTATAGAACATAAGTGTTGCCATATTGGGACAGATCAAAGGTCCATCAAGCCCAGTATCCTGTTTTCAACAGTGGCCAGTCCAGGTCACAAGTACCTTGGAAGATCCCAGAACAGTAAAACAGATTTTATGCCACTTATCCTACAAATAAGTAGTGGATTTTTCCAACTCTATTTTAATAATGGCTTATGAACTTTTCTTTTAGAAAATTATCTAAACCTTTCTTAAACCCTGCTAAATTAACTGCTTTTACCACAATCTCTGGCAACGAATTCCAAAGTTTAATTGCACATTGAGTGAAGACATATTTTCTCTGATTTGTTTTAAATTTACTACTTTGTAGATTCATTGCATGCCCCTTCGTCCTAGTATTTTTGGAAAGAGTAAACAAGCGATTCATGTCTACCCATTCTACTCCACTCATTTTACAGACCTCTATCATATCTCCCCTCAGCCGTCTTTTCTCCAAGCTGAAGAGCCCTAGCCACTTTAGCCTTTCCTCATAGGGAAGGTGTCCCATCCCCTTTACCATTTCCATCGCCCTTCTCTGTACCTTTCCTAATTCTGCTTTATCTTTTTTAAGATGCGGTGACCAGAATTGCATACAGTATTCAAGGTGTGATCACACCATGGAGCGATACAAAGGCATTATAACGTCCTCATTTTTGTTTTCCATTCCTTTCCTAATAATTCCTAGCATTCTATTTGCTTTCTTAGCCACCGTCACACACTGAGCAGAGAGTTTCAATGTATCATCAACGATGACACCTAGATCCTTTTCCTGGGCGGTGACTTCTAATGTGGAACCTTGCATTATGTAGCTATAATTCCGGTTCCTCTTTTCCATATGCATCACTTTGCACTTGCTCACATTAAACACCATCTGCCATGTGGATGCCCAGTCTCCCAGTCTCGTAAGTCCTCTTGTAATTTTTAATAATCCTTTTGCGATTTTTCACAATCTTCATGCAATTTAACAACTTTGAATAACTTTGTGTCATCATCCAATTTAATTACCTCACCAGTTATTCCCATCTCTAGATCATTTATACATAAGTTATAAAGCAGCTGTCCCAGCACAGACTCCTGGGGAACCCCACTATCTACCCTTCTCCATTGAGAACGCTGACCATTTAACCCTACTCTCTGTTGTTTATTTTTAACCAGTTTTTAATCCACAGTAGGTTACCTCCTAACCCATGGCTCTCTAGTTTCCTCAGGAGTCTTTCATGAGGTGCTTTGTCTAATGCCTTTTGGAAATCCAGGTGCACAATATCGACAGACTCATCTTTATCCACATGTTTATTCACCCCCTTCAAAGAAATGTAGTAGATCTGTACCCTTCTCCACCACCGCTAACTCCAGACTCCGACCCTTCTGCCTCGCATCACCTTATGCCTGGAACAGACTTCCCGAGCCCATACGCCATGCGCCCTCCCTGCCCATTTTCAAGTCCTTACTCAAAGCCCATCTCTTCTCCTTTGCTTTTGGCGCCTAACCACCTTCTCCATTCATGATACCTACACTGACTACATAGTTTGTAACCTTTAGATTGTAAGCTCTCTTGAGCAGGGACTGTCCTTCCCCATGTTTAAACTTGTACAGCGCTGCGTAACCCTGGTAGCGCTATAGAAATGCTAAGTAGTAGTAGTAGTAGATTGGGTAGTTTTAGGAGAGGAGCAGTTTGGAGATGGTAGAGCAGTTGCGGGGGGTAGTTTGGGGATAAGGGGCAGTTTGGGATGGTTAGGAGCATTTGTGGGGAGGGGGTAGTTTACAGGGGAAGTCCAGTTTGTGATGGTGGAGCAGTTGTAGGGGTAGTTTTGGGGGGTAGAGCACTTTGGGAATGGTGGAACAATTGTGGGGGTAGCTTAGGTGGTGGATTTTTATTTCAAAACAGAAAAGAAAATATATCAGGATAAAGCATGAAAGCAAAAATAGGAGTAAGATGAAACAGGAAGCAGAGAGGACTGGGCAAATTCACATTCTGAAGACTTTAGTTCGCAAGGCAGAGCGCATAGGGTAAGATCATTATAGAATTAAGGGTGTAAGCAAACAGATTTTGGATTGTACACTAATTAGCCTTATTTCCGGCATTCATCAAGACTATTGTGTGAAAGCGAAAGAGTATCAGATACTTTGGCACTTACATCGAACCTAAACTTATGGGAAATCTGCTAGTGAAGTAATTTCAAGCTAATAGATTCTGGACAATCTAATTTAAATTTGCTTAAGGAGCCATAAATATAATTACAAAGGTATGTCGACTTCACCTAGAGCTGACAGTATAATTAGCAGTTTGTACTGGAACCAGCGAAATGGAATTCTCAGTTTCCCAATCCCTAGGTTTAGGCTCAAGACGGGACAGCCTTGCATTTTAATACCATCGGTCCCGACATAGTGATATTCAAAGTGAGGCATGCCCTTGCCAGTAGGTGGTGAATACATCATTCACGTAGGGGCCCTATTACTAAGGCACGCCTAAAAGTGGCCTGAGCTGGTGTAGGCGCATGTTTTGGATACGCAATGGTCCATTTCCTCAACATATCTGGAAAAAAGGCATTTTTTTAATGCCAGAAAATGAACATGTGGCAAAATTAAAACCAGCGCGTGTCCGTTTTTGGCCTGAAACCTTACCGCCACCCATTGACTTAGCAGTAAGATCTCATGTGCTAACCGGGCAGTAGGCATTCAACACGCATACTGCTGGGTAAACGTCACACGTTAGTAAATAGAAAATATTTTCTACCACATGTTTTGGGTGCGCCAAAAATGGAAGTACCGCCCGGGCCAGGCGGTAGTGCCAATTTGGCACATGTTGGATGTGCCATTTTACTGAGCTACATTAGGTGCAGCTTAAAATGGAGTACTGCGTGACATGCTCAGGTATCTTACAGTAACTGCCAAATAAGCACGTGCTAATCCGGGTACTAAAAAAATTACATAAGTATTGCCACACTGGGACAGACACCAAAGGTCCATCAAGCCCAGCATCCTGTTTCCAACAGTAGCCAATCCAGGTCACAAATACCTTTACAAGATCTTGAAAAAGTTCAATACGTTTTATGCTGCTTATCTCAGAAATAAGCAGTGGATTTTCCCCAAGTCCATTTTAATAATAGTCTATGGACTTTTCCTTTAGGAAGCCATCAGCCCACTAAGCTAACCGTCTTTACCTCATTCTCTGGCAACGAATTCCAGAGTTTAATTACATGTAGAGTGAAGAAATATTTTCTCTGATTCATTTTAAATTTACTACATTGTAGCTTCATCGCTTGCCTCCTAGTCCTAGTATTTTTGGAAAGCGTAAACAGACACTTCACATCTACCCGTTCCACTCCACTCATTATTTTATAGACCTCTATCATATCTCCCCTCAGCCGCCTTTTCTCCAAGCTGAAGAGCCCTAGCCGCTTTAGCCTTTCCTCATAGGGAAGACGTCCCATCCCCTTTATCTTTTTCGTCACCCTTCTCTGCACCTTTTCTAATTCCACTATATCTTTTTTGAGATGCGGCAACCAGAATTGAACTAAATATTCGAGGTGCGGTCGCACCAAGGAGCGATACAAAGGCATTATAACGTCCTCACTTTTGTTTTCCATTCCTTTCCTAATAATACCTAACATTCTATTTGTATTTTGGGGGGCCGAGAGTATCTCACAGGGGCTGGAGTAGGCATTCCAGCGCTAAAGTTAGCACATCCACACTAGAACATGATAACCGGTTAGCACAAGATTACCACGTGAGCCTTTACCACCTACAAAATGGGTTACGGTAATAACTCACGCGGTAATTTTATTCAATAGCCGAACACTAATGGCAACATTACCGCATGGCCCATCAATAGAAAATATAGGGAGAAATCCACATGAGGGTGTGCTAAGGCCATTTTTTGCTGCAGTTTAGTAAAGGAGCTCCTAATTCATTTATTGTCAGCTCTTCTATGGATAAAAGTGGACTATTTTAACTCGCTATATTGCAAAAAAAATGCATCAATAGAAAAAGGAGCTTACTTTAGGGTGGGGTAAATCAGAACAGGCATTTATTCAGTATCCAGCCAGTATGCAAATAAGTTAGCTATTTACAGTAAGGCCTGCTACATAGCAGATCGACCTTTAAATGGACAGGAGCCAACATGGTCCTCGGTCAGACATACATTCAGCAGGAAAGGCTAAAGCGTTTAGGGCCGGTGGCGTAGCCCTCCCACTTTTGGCTCAGGCCCCCTCCACAACTGGAGTACCCTTTGACTGGCTGAGGGGAATGCCCAATCCCCACCAGCCGATGAGATCCGCAGCCGGAACTGCCCCATCGCTATCTCTGTAGCAGGGGCGTATCTGCGTGGGGCCTCAGGGGCCTGGGCCCCCGCAGATTTCGCCCTGGACCCCCCTACCGCTGCCAACCCTCCCCCTCCGTTGCTGTTGCCTACCTTCGCTGGCGGGGGACCCCAACCCCCGCCAGCCGAGGTCCGCGTCCTCCTGCCGCTGCCGTTAAAAGAATTCCGTCAGCTGGCGGGGGACCCCCAACCCCCGCCAGCCAAGCCGAGGTCCTTTCATTTCTTCTTCCACTAAAGCTGGCGCCGAAAGTTTCTTCTGAGTCTGACGTCGCTGCACATTGTACGAAGGTAGGCGACAGCAACGGCGGGGGGAGATTGGCAATGGCAGCGGCTGGGGGGAGGGGGATCGGCAATGGCGGCGGCGGGGGGTGCTATAATGTGCCCCCTCACTCTGGCCCTGGCCCCCCCTACCGCCGCAGTTCAGATACGCCCCTGTAGGGAAGAAGTCGATAGCCTCCCTTTTTTCCGCTGACGTCAGCACCCCTCTTGCAGGAGCTGAGCGTGCACAATGAGTCCCGATGTCAGTAGCAGGAAGGGAGGCCACTGACTTCTTCCCTTCAAAGCCAGCACCGGGGCAGTTCCGGCTGTGGATCTCATCAGGTAAGAAATGCGGCAGTCGGTGGTGGGGGAGAGGAAATGCATTACCCCCTCCCCCCCCATCTACCCCTGGGCCTCCCCTCCCCCCCAGAAATCCAGTGCTGGCTGCATCCCTGGTTAGGGAAAGAGACAGCTGAGGAGGTCTACAAAATCCTGAGTGGTGTAGAACGGGTAAAAGTGAATCGATGTTTTACTCTCTCAAAAAAGATATAGTAGAATTGGAAAAGGTACAGCGAAGGGCGACGAAAATGATAGTGGGGATGGGACGACTTTCCTATGAAGAGAGGCTGAGAAGGCTAGGGCTTTTCAGCTTGGAGAAGAGACGGCTGAGGGGAGATATGATAGAAGTGTATAAAATAATGAGTGGAATGGATCGGGTGGATGTGAAGCGACTGTTCACGCTATCCAAAAATACTAGGACTAGAGGGCATGAGTTGAAGCTACAGTGTGGTAAATTTAAAACGAATCGGAGAAAATTTTTCTTCACCCAACGTGTAATTAGACTCTGGAATTCGTTGCCGGAGAATGTGGTACGGGCGGTTAGCTTGACGGAGTTTAAAAAGGGGTTAGATAGATTCCTAAAGGACAAGTCCATAGACCGCTATTAAATGGACTTGGAAAAATTCCGCATTTTTAGGTATAACTTGTCTGGAATGTTTTTACGTTTAGGGAGCGTGCCAGGTGCCCTTGACCTGGATTGGCCACTGTCGGTGACAGGATGCTGGGCTAGATGGACCTTTGGTCTTTCCCAGTATGGCACTACTTATGTACTTATGTACTTATGTACAAAGACCAGGGGACACTCAATGAAATTGCGTGGAAATACTTTTAAAATAAATAGGAGGAAATATGTTTTTCACTCAACGAATAGATAAGCTTTGGAACTCATTGCTGGAGGATGTGGTAACAGCGGTTAGCATATCTGGGTTTTTATAAAAGTTTGGACAAATTCCTGGAGAAAAAGTCCATAGTGGAGGAGTGGCCTAGTGGTTACGGTGGTGGACTTTGGTCCTGGGGAACTGAGTTCGATTCCCGGCACAGGCAGCTAGCTCCTTGTGACTCTGGGCAAGTCACTCAACCCTCCATTGCCTGCCGCATTGAGCCTGCCATGAGTGGGAAAGCGCAGGGTACAAATGTAACAATAATAAAAATAGTCTTATTGAGATGAACATGGAATGTTGCTACTAACTGGGCTTCTGTCAGGTACTTGTGACCCGGATTGGCCACTGTTGGAAGCAGGATACTGGGCTAGATGGACCATTGGTCTGACCCAGTATGGGGAAATGGGACTTGATATACCGCCTTTCTGTGGTATTTTGCAACTACATTCAAAGCAGTTTACATATATTCAGGTACTTATTTTGTACCAGGGGCAATGGAGGGTTAAGTGACTTGCCCAGAGTCACAAGTAGCTGCAGTGGGAATCAAACTCAGTTCCCCAGGATCAAAGTCCACTGCACTAACCACTAGGCTACTCCTCCACTGGCTATTCTTACGTTCTTAACCCTAGTTAAATAGGACAGCACCACTGAATTCAGTTAAGCGATGATGTCAGCTAAATGTCCAACCGTTATAGTTAGTTGTGGCAGTGCACCGGGCCAGCGATAACAGGTATCCACAAAGGACATGAGTAAACACAGAGGCTAAATGAAGGGATTACAGGTAAAGGTCCCATCTCCAATGTTGAGCTCAAGGCAAGCACCTGCTGAGCAATTCTGTAATATATAAAGAGTTCACAGTTCCTTAGTTCTCAGAGAGTAAAAGTCTCTCTTCGTTTGAAATCCCCCTTAGGGATATAAATCAAAAACTTTCCCTTTCGGTCAGAGTCCGCTTTCAGCAGTATGAGGCCAATGCTCAAAGCTACAAGAGCGTAAGCGTGTGGTTACCGCCGGGTGTGCGCTGTGACAGGTTCAGGTTGAGACCCTGTCACAAAGATGCCACTGGCTCCTTGATTAGTTGTTGAAGTTAAAACTGACAAAGGAAATAGTGAGGGGAGGAAGAACCCACAGCCTGGGAGAAAGGAAAGAACGTCTGGCCTGAGAAATTACAGCCTGGAAGCCTTGCGGGATTAGGTTCACTTGTAATTTTCTTTATACTTTTGTTTTGAAGTGAGATTAAGAGCCAGGAGTGGAGGGCAGGACATTAAAGTCATGTTGAGGTTTGTCCTGTCCGGGGTGTGAAGGCTGGTTTCCTACTAATTACTCAAAACAGCTCAGTGTCTTGTGAATTAATAAAGAAGCATTTTTGAATAGAGAAATACCCACCACAGAGCTGGTTAGAAGAGTGTATGGAAGCTTATTTGCATAAGACTTGAATGTGGCAAGGGCCTAATTTGCATACAGCCAGGATTCTAATCAGGATTGTGTTTTTTTTAAGTACAGGAGCCAGGAGGCTCTGGAATTAACCACCCTGGTTTGGGACACACAGAAATGAAGATATTCAAGGTGATTGTGATGGAAAAGAGGTATCTTGGGAAGTCACCCTGAGTGAACGGGATACCAAGAATAGGGACCAGGTCCATTGCAGAGACGGATTACTAGTGACTAGTCAGTTCACACAAAATCTCTTAGGGTGATAGAATCATTGGGGACCCAGAGCCCCATCACAGTGCATATGTCATTATGCACATAATGCTCAGAGTTAACTTACATATGGAAGACATGCCCATCATAGTAATGAGCTGATTCAAATATAGTATTCTGCTCAATATGGAGATCTTTTGATGATTGCACAATGAGATAATTTTTCCACCAGATCTGGAACCTGCAGAGTGTATTTCGCTCAATGCTAAGACTTTCACATATTTCTGCCAGATCTAGGGCAACATATGCTTAGAGGAGAGGATTTCCTACAAATTTCCACATTTTACTGACAGTTTTGTCTTCTTTTACAAGCAGGAAGATCCTCCTGCAAGTTTTAAAGGTAGATGGAAAGTAACAAACGGTCACATGTCCGAACAAAACCAAAAGTAAAAGCACACGTTCAAGCCTGTTCTTCTGCGCCTAAATATGAGCCCTGCAAAAACTCCATGTGCAAGCCATTCTTGTGAGGCTCATATTGTACAGACACTTCAGTTTTTGTTTAGGCATGCGCACAAGAGCCACGCTTACCGCAAAACCTTTGCACACATGTGCCAGGCACATTCCTCCCCCCCCCCCCCCCCCCCCCCCATTAGTCACAAATTTTCTGCACATAATATCTGCATATATTTACCTTTGTGCCTTGCATGGTATTATCTTGTGGTAGAAGTCATGCACTCAGACATCTATAAGAAGGTGATCCACCAAGGTGGATGAACACAAACTCCCACGAGAAAACAACAATTAGAGGGAAGTGGGAAGTGGACCAATGACTCCAGGGAGACGGGATACTGATGTACAAAGTACCGCTTTATTCACAGACTCGACACAGTACCGTGTTTCGGCCACAGGCCTGCCTCAGGAGTCTTAAATGTTTCTGGTACTAGGGTTCAATTTGGAGGTTAAGAATCAGTCAGAAGGTTAAATGGTCTTTAAAAAGACCTTTGAAGATTCTCTATAGTCTGTTGGATAACAGAACAGCGTATAGCTAGTCGACTAGCAGCTATACGCTGTTCTGTTATCCAACAGACTATAGAGAATCTTCAAAGGTCTGTGAATAAAGCGGTACTTTGTACATCAGTATCCTGCCTTCCTGGAGTCAGTGGTCCACTTCCCACTTCCCTCTAATCTCAGACATCTATGCACAGCTCAACTATGAACCTTTGAGCATCGGCTTCTGTTCATTCAACAAGCCTAGTTCACAGCATTCCTTGGTGCAGTTAGGCAAGTTATCGAACACACCTGTCTCAAAGTAAAAAGCCGTGTCTGTATTTCACTCAGTGTACGTGACGATGGGATTCATGGGTTATACTATATTCCTACACCGTGTTTTAAGTTTTTTTCTGGGGTATATTTCCTACTACAAGCCTCTGTTCAATTATTCATCTCTCAGTCCGCAGCATCTGGATAAAATAAATAATAAAATGAAATAGATTCACTGCTGCAAAAAAAGGAAGAACAGAAACCTTCCACAGTAATCAAAGACCCCTGAGGAAGGCTTTATGCCAATACATGGCCTGTGTAGGGTCACACCCTTATCACCTCTCGCCTAGACTACTGCAATTTGCTTCTCGCTGGTCTCCCGCTCAGCCATCTATCTCCTCTTCAATCTGTCCAAAACTCTGCTGCGCGTCTTATATTCCGCCAGAGTCGCTATACTCACGTTAGCCCTCTCCTGAAGTCGCTTCACTGGCTCCCTATCTGCTTCCGCATACGGTTCAAACTTCTCCTTTTGACCTACAAGTGCATCCACTCTGCAGCTCCTCAGTACCTTTCCGCTCTCATCTCTCCCTACACTCCTCCCCGTGAACTCCGTTCGCTGGGTAAATGTCTCCTGTCGTCCCCCTTCTCCCCCACTGCTAACTCCCGGCTCCGTTCCTTCTATCTCACTGCTCCCTATGCCTGGAATAGACTCCCTGAGCCAGTACGTCAGGCTCAGTCTCTGGCTGTCTTCAAGCCTAGGCTTAAAGCCCACCTCTTTGCTACTGCTTTCGACTCCTAACCATGACTCTCTTACTCAACACCCTCACTTATCACCCCTACCACTGCAATTTCCCCACCCCTAGCTCTCTGTTTGTCTGTCCAATTTAGATTGTAAGCTCTGTTGAGCAGGGACTGTCTTTTCATGTTCATTTGTCTTTTCATGTTAATTTGTACAGCGCTGCGTAAGTCTGGTAGCGCTATAGAAATGTTTAATAGTAGTAGTAGTAGGATTGTTTACGGATTCGGTGGGTCTATACACGAAGTAGATTCACTGCTGACATATTCCCAGGCTGCACCATAATGTTTACAGATATATTATTGATAGTATTCCACTCATTCTTAGAGCCAACTACAGAGGGAAAATACAATGTCCAGGGCTCTTTTGAGGGGGTACTCGGGGGTACTGAGTACCGGCACCTTTTCCAGTGTCTGCTAAAATTGTCCCATGGACCCTAAGTTTTAATGAAAGATCTCAGACTGTACACACCAATTCTGCCTTGACATAGATTCTGTGACTGGTTGCAGGGGGCTGGCTATTGTGGGGTGAGTCCCTCAGTGATCACCCCACCCCTGAAGGGTGACGTGGCATTTGAGTACCGGCACCTTTTTTGCTAGAAAAATTGCACTGACAATGTCTAATATAAAAAAGAAACTTGAAGAATAATGATTGATACCTACTTTAAAAAAAAATTAAGAGATGGATGTTTCAAACGAAACCATATTGTGGTACTGCATAGAAACAAAGGCCAATAGGAAGCCATGAGAGACCAGCTAAAAAATATTACTGGGAAGAAACCCTCCCACTGATCAAGGAAAAGTCTCAGAAAATCCTCTGTATATGAGGAATTAATCTTATCAATGAGCAGGAAACACGTTGCACAAAAGTAGACCCTCCCCACAACTTAGAAACAGAACAACAGTAGCAAAACACACTGAATCCTGCTACCTCGGCAGAAACAATCTGACCAGCACCAGAACCTGAGAATTGTCCTTTTTCTGTGTCCAGTAATTTTATTATCACGATGATATCTTGTTTCTCTTTTAACTACTTTATATATTACTTTGGAAACACATTTACAGTCTGAACACTTTGTTCACAATTTATTTTTTTTATTTATCACTTAAACTTGCAGTTCATTTTTTTACTTCAATATTTTATAAGAAATTTAAGCAACAACAAATAACATAGGGCTTCTTTCACAGAACCGCACTAGTGATTTCCATGTACCTGCCTCAGGGGTCTAATAAAAAGACATCAAAACATAATGTAAAACAACATATCTAAAATGTAATCATTATAATTTAAAAACTATAAAATAGAAAAATAATAAGAAAATATACAGTGAAGGTACATGTGCACTTGATATACTAATGCATGATCCATATTAGTGTGCCTAACAGCATGCCCTTGGGTATTGATATGATACAAAGCAACTGTACAAGCAATCATGAATCATATCCAAAGATACACAAACAATACATTCTGGAGTGTACGGAAAAAATATATATGCCTTTATAGTAAAATACTTCAAAAGAATAACCAGAATGTAAAAATAACATATACATGGATGTCTAAAATGTAAAATATGTCATATTGCTATGTTGTGAAATCATGAATAATATATCAAAGATGATACATGCATATCAACGTACAACAATAATAATATAATGTGTATATCGATATTTAAGACAATAAAATAGTGTGTTATATTATTAAAGATATGAATAATACATCAGAGGTAGTGCATGCATATCAATATACAAAAAAACAAAAATACAATGAGTTGATAAACATGGTGAAAATAAGTACATTGTACTCCAGAGACAAATATACAATTAGTACAATGGCATCTGCGGTGTACACGAAGTGAGTAACAGACGTGATAAATACTATTTAGAGAGAGGTGAATAAGAACCATATAGAACAATGGATACTTTTTCTGTGGCCCTGGACACAGGTCAGGATGACACTCCTGCAGATATAATGAGGCAAATGAGGACTGCTGAGCAGATCCGGCTGTGTAATACCCTGGTTTGCAGATGAGATATGGCTCTTTCTGTCAGTCCCAAAGAGAAGTTTGGAAGACTTAGAAGCATATTTTCAAATCACTTAGACTTACCAAGTTCCATAGTAATCTATGGAACTTTGAAAGTCTAAGTGCTTTGAAAATGAGCCCCTTAACCATTGATTACAAGCTATTGCTCAATGGTTACAGAAAGATAAGCTTGAGTTAAAGAAAACTGGCATTTCATGGGTAATGCAAACCTAATTGTGATTTTAAGGTTATATTAGATGGTTTGATAATACCTTGATAGCGCTTTATTTGAAATATAGAGATATGACTAGAGTCCATGCTTGGGTACTGTCTGCTCACAAGCCTCATGGAAATAACTCACCTTAACAATCCCCAATGAATTATCAACCTTCTCTAGCTGACAGATCAAGCGCCTAGCTGCCGAGTCCACTGTCCTCAATCGAGCCTGGGTCCATTGACACTGGAACTTCCTTCTGCTGTGACCCGCCCTTGTGGAAGAAGGAAGGAAATTACCTCAGAAGGGGGGCAGGCCACAGGAGAGAAGTTCCGGTGGCATTGGCCAATGTAGCTGCTAGTGCTGTCCTTCCTGCATGAAGAAAACAGGACGGGGTGGGGAGGAGAACGGAATTCAAGCATGCATGGGATAAACACAAAGGAATCCTGTTTAGAAGGAATGGATCTATGGAATCTTAGCTGGGATTGGGTGGCAACACCGGTAATTGGGAAGCAAAACCAGTGCTGGGCAGACTTCTATGGTCTACGCCCTGATCGTGACTGAATAGATATGGATGGGCTTGAGTGTAAATTTTAAGGGGCTTCAGCGTTAGCTTCAGAACTTTTAGTACTAGAACAGTGCTAGGCAGACTTCTATGGTCTATGCCTTGAGAAAGGGAAGGACAAATCAAACTTGGGTATAAAGTATCACATACCATGTAAAATGAGTCTATCTTGTTGGGCAGACTGGATGGACCATATAGGTCTTTATCTGCCATCTTTTACTGTGTTTTACATTTCTGCAAGGCCTTAGGATGGCAGTTTTCTCTTATACTGAAGATATTCAGCCCTTTTATATATATATATAATTGTGACCCTACATAACCTGATTTGAGTCCACTCAATTGTTGCCTGGATACAGCTGCTGATACGGCATCTATTCCTTATCTTGTTAAGGTAATGGAAGCCTTGGTAACTAAGGGGCCCCTTTTACTAAGCTGATTGGTTTGAAGAACATAAACCCAAACCCAAGCTCAATATGGATAAAGCAGAGGCCATTTGATTTCCTTATTGGTCCACAGCACTTGTTTTAATGCCTAAGATTTTTTTATTTTACTTATTTGGATTTTGCTCACACCTTTTTCAGTTGTAGCTCAAGGTGAGTTACATTCAGGTACACTGGACATTTCTCTGCTCACAATCTAAGTTTGTACCTAAGGCAATGGAGGGTTAAGTGACTTCCTCAAGATCACAAGGGGCGGCAGTGGGATTTGAACTGGCCACCTCTGGATTGCAAGACTGGGGCTCTAACCACTCCTCCACTCCAGGTTGTAACATCCCTTTAGTCTTGAGAGAAAGAGCTAAGAGATTGGAGGTGGTTCTTGATTCTTCTGTCATTTCACATTGAATGAGTGTTTTCAAAGCTGTTCACTGAAAGTGATGTGAAGTTAAGAAATAAAGAAGATCAGTCAACCCTTAGTGGAACAAGATTAATGGTACATTACAAATGTGGAAGGTGTCTGACTTGTAAGAATACAGCGGGGCTAAAAGTTTTCCCAAGCCTATTGATGGCAAAGAGCATAAAATCAAAACTTTTAACATCTACATTATTCAGTGTCCTTGTAATCAGTTGTATGTGGGAAAGACATCAAGGCTGTTCAGACAACAGATATCAGAACATAAAAGCAATTTAAAACAACATCAGAGTCCACTCCCCCAACTCCTCCTTCACTATCTCCTCAGACCCTTGCTGAATTCTTTCACAACAAGGTTCAAAAGATAAACCTTGCTTTCTCTACCTCACCAGCTCTCCCTCCACTAGTCCGTTCCCCTCTCTCTCCTTCCCCTCATTCCCTTTCCTCCTTTCCTGAAGTTACTATTGAGGAAACTACACTTCTCCTTTCTTCCTCAAAATGTACCACCTGTTCCTCTGATCCCATTCCCACCCACCTTCTTAATGCCATCTCTCCTACTCTTATTCCTTTTATCTGTCACATTCTCAACCTCTCACTTTCCACTGCGACTGTCCCTGCTGCCTTTAAACATGCTGTGGTCACACCTCTCCTTAAGAAGCCTTCACTTGACCCTACTTGTCCCTCTAATTACCGACCCATCTCCCTCCTTCCTTTTCTCTCCAAATTACTTGAGCGTGCTGTTCACCGCCGCTGCCTTGATTTTCTCTCCTCACATGCTATTCTTGACCCATTACAATCTGGTTTTCGCCCTCTCCACTCAACCGAAACTGCGCTTACTAAAGTCTCCAATGACCTATTACTGGCTAAATCCAGAGGTCAATATTCCATCCTCATTCTTCTTGATCTTTCCGCTGCTTTTGACACTGTCGATCACAGCATACTTCTCGATACCCTGTCCTCACTTGGATTCCAGGGCTCTGTCCTTTCCTGGTTCTCTTCCTACCTCTCCCTCCGCACCTTTAGTGTTCACTCTGGTGGATCCTCTTCTACTTCTATCCCTCTGCCTGTCGGCGTACCCCAGGGTTCTGTTCTTGGTCCCCTCCTCTTTTCTATCTACACTTCTTCCCTTGGTTCATTAATCTCATCCCATGGCTTTTCCTACCACCTCTATGCTGATGACTCCCAAATCTACCTTTCTACCCCTGATATCTCACCTTGCATCCAAACCAAAGTTTCAGCGTGCTTGTCTGACATTGCTGCCTGGATGTCTCAACGCCACCTGAAATTAAATATGACCAAAACCGAGCTTCTCATTTTCCCCCCCAAACCCACCTCCCCGCTCCCCCCATTTTCTATTTCTGTTGATGGCTCTCTCATTCTCCCTGTCTCCTCAGCTCGAAACCTTGGGGTCATCTTTGACTCTTCTCTCTCCTTCTCTGCTCATATCCAGCAGACCGCCAAGACCTGTCGTTTCTTTCTTTACAACATCCGTAAAATCCGCCCCTTTCTTTCCGAGCACTCTACCAAAACCCTCATCCACACCCTTGTCACCTCTCGTTTAGACTACTGCAATCTGCTTCTTGCTGGCCTCCCACTTAGTCACCTCTCCCCTCTCCAGTCAGTTCAAAACTCTGCTGCCCGTCTCATCTTCCGCCAGGGTCGCTTTACTCATACTACCCCTCTCCTCAAGACCCTTCACTGGCTCCCTATCCGTTTTCGCATCCTGTTCAAACTTCTTCTACTAACCTATAAATGTACTCACTCTGCTGCTCCCCAGTATCTCTCCACACTCGTCCTTCCCTACACCCCTTCCCGTGCACTCCGCTCCATGGATAAATCCTTCTTATCTGTTCCCTTCTCCACTACTGCCAACTCCAGACTTCGCGCCTTCTGTCTCGCTGCACCCTACGCCTGGAATAAACTTCCTGAGCCCCTACGTCTTGCCCCATCCTTGGCCACCTTTAAATCTAGACTGAAAACCCACCTCTTTGACATTGCTTTTGACTCGTAACCACTTGTAACCACTCGCCTCCACCTACCCTCCTCTCTTCCTTCCCGTTCACATTAATTGATTTGATTTGCTTACTTTATTTATTTTTTGTCTATTAGATTGTAAGCTCTTTGAGCAGGGACTGTCTTTCTTCTATGTTTGTACAGCGCTGCGTATGCCTTGTAGCGCTATAGAAATGCTAAATAGCAGTAGTAGTAGTAGATGGAGACACCTATTGGCCAAATTGAAGATACAGGAGGTAATTTGGACACTGTGTTTTGTCAAACACAGCAAAGATGGATTTTCATATTGTGTACAGTGGTTGAATGGCATTACTTTTACTAAGGGCTGAAGCCGCCTGGGATGATTATACATATTGGAATTTTATTGGCCAGTTAGACAGGTGACTTGCTCAGGGTCTTTAAAACGGCAGGTGCTATCTTCAGAGGTGTTAGGTTTAATCTACTTGCCATGTATCAGGAGAATTTGAGAGCATGCAAGCCTGTGCGGATTTTTACACTAATAAAATAATATTTGGTGCTCTTACTATCGGGTTTTAGTCTGGTCCTTTTGGTCTCTTCCACCCTTCTTTGTGGTTGTCCGGATTTTTACACTAACATTGAGCAGATGGGATATTAATTGTGTTTCACTTTTTCACAGAAATTGAATTGTAGATGTGGAGATATTGAGAACCGCTTATTGATCCCCGAAGCAGCTGAGTGTAGCGGCAAAACAGTGGCCATTGTTGGGCAGTGAAGGGCCCTTTCACTAAGCTACATGGGTGCCTACGCATGCCCAACTCCCGTCAATTTCGAATTACTTCCCGGCTACTACATGGCCGGGGCGCAGGGCCGCCGAGAGGGGGGGCAGGGGGGACAAAATTCCCCGGGCCCGGCACCACAGTCCACGGTCTCACCCGCCCACCCTCGGCTCCATCGACAACCCCTCCCCATCCTCCATCAGGCCCCCTGCATTCAAATCGCCAGCACCTCAGCTCCGTGTGAAAGCGCAGCGGATGATCGCCTCCCTTCGGGCCTTCCCTCCCTGTATCCCGCCCTCGTCTGATGTAACTTCCTGTTTCCGCGAGGGCGGGACACAGGGAGTGAAGGCCCGAAGGGAGGTGATCTGCCACTGTGCTTTCACACGGAGGTGAGGCGCTGCTGATTTGAATGCAGGGGGCCCGATGGCGGACGGAGGGGGGGCTGTCAACAGGGCTGGGGGTGGGCGGGTAGAGACTGGGGACTGCAGCACTGGCGGCCTAAGTAGCAATTGAGGGGGCGGCGACGGGCCCCAGGCCCGGCTCAGTCTCTCGGTGCCACGCAGTAATTTCATTTTTCATGCGCATCCCCTACCCACAGCGCTAACTGAGTAGTAAAAGGCACTGAACGTGCATTGACCATTACTGCCCGGTAAATGCGTGAGACCTTACCGCTAAGTGAATGGGTGGCAGTAAGGTCTCAGACCCAAAATGGATACGTGCCAATTTTCATTTTGCCACATGTCATTTTTCAGCCAAAAAAAAAGGCATTTTTTACAGGTGCGCTGAAAAATGGATCTGCGCGCTTTCAAAACACACGCCTACACTAGCCATTTTTCAGCGCACCTTAGTAAAAGGACCTGTGAATGTTTTCTAAGCCACAGCATCACTACAATTAAGATGCATTGTGATTATTAGTATTCCTTAATAAATAGTATAAATCATATTGCATTAAATAAGACTTGGGGGGGAGGAGTTATGACTAGTGATGTGGCTTGGCTGCAGGGCCAGTGCTAGACATGATGGGGCCCAGGGCAGGAGCTAGGGAGGGGGGCTCAAAGCTTGCTTGCAGGCCATCTCTCTTTCAACTTCAGGCAGGTTTGGAGTTCCCTCTTTAACATGGGGGCCCAGAGCAATTGCCCTGTTTGCTCACCCCTAATGCCAGCTGTGCTTGGCTGGCTGCTTTAGGTAACATATGATAACCACAGCGGCAGCATTACTGAGGTCTTTTTCTCCGATTTTTGCATAAGTTCAATTTCGAGTTGGAGTTCTGGACTTTATGGAGATATTTTTTTGGCCATTGGTTTATTATCCGCATTCCTTCCTCATTCGCTGTTGTGTTGGAGGATTTAAGCCGACAAGAGATAGTGAATTTGGCTGAGAAACTGATGAAAGTTTGCACTAGTAGATAGCAAAGCAAGTATTTTACACAAACACCCCCGATTCTATATAGGTTGTCCAAATGTGGGTGCAGAGCCCAGATGTGCATATAAACTAATTAGTCAATTGGGTTTTAATAACCAGCTTTTGGCATAATTGGCATTGGTAGCATGGAATGTTGCTACTCTTTGAGATTCCGCATGGAATCTTGTTACTCTTTAGGATTCCAGAATTTTGCTATTCTTTGGGATTCTACATGGAATGTTGCTACTAATTGGGTTTCTGCCAGGTACTTGTGACCTGGATTGGCCACTGTTGGAAGCAGGACACTGGGCTAGATGGACCATTGGTCTGACCCAGTATGGCTACTCTTATGTTCTTAAAATGTTTAAAAAAAAAAAAGAAAGAAATTTACAACAAATTTACAACAAGCTATGATGTGACTCCAGACTCCGTTCCTTTTATCTTGCTGCACCATATGCCTGGAATAGACTTCCTGAGCCCGTACGTCAAGCTGCATCTCTGGCCATTTTCAAATCTAAGCTAAAAGCCCACCTTTTTGATGCTGCTTTTATTTAACTCCTAACCCTTATTCACTTGTTCAGAACCCTTATTTTATCATCCTCACTTTAATATTCCCTTATCTCTTGTTTGTCCTGTTTATCTGTCCTAATTAGATTGTAAGCTCTGTGGAGCAGGGAATGTCTCTTCATGTTCAAAGTGTACAGCGCTGCATACGTCTAGTAGCGCTATAGAAATGATAAGTAGTATTAGTAGTAGTGATTTGAAACTCTGAACTCTGGTTCTCTTTTTCAATACCAACTCTGCCAATGCTAACAAGAATGTCGTTGGAATTCTTTCTCGTGCTTGGCGCGTCCCCAATGTTTGTTCGACAATTCTTAAAGCTGCTTCCTGGGGAATATTTGAATATAACGATTCTATATCCAGAGTTACAAGGCATGCTTCTGATATCACACCCTTAATCCTCGTTAGTTGTCTCACAAAATGGGCCGTATCCCAGATACACGATTTAGCCGCAACTTGAGGTATAACCGCATTGTGTTGTAGAGGTGGACTAGGTCCTTGAGTACTACTAGGAGCCATATGAGAAGCATGTCCCTGTTGTGATGCTATCGGCATAACTGGCCCTTGCATATTACTCATTGCTTGAAATGAAACAGGTGGAATATGGTAAGATTGTACAGACGGTAATGCAGAGACATATGATTGTTGTTGATATTGTGGATACTGTTGATATTGATAGTATTCCCAAGTACCTCTACGCCGTCCTCCCCAGTTCCAGACGCGTCCTCCTCTTCCTCTACGCCAACCACGTGTATTTTGAACACTATCCGTACTTTCATCTGAACTGGAGAATCCCTCTGGAACAATTCCCCGTTGAACATCCTGTGTGGGGGCCCATCCTGCTGTTAGTCTGGTTGTGAGCCCTTGGGCCCCGGCCGAGGCCTAGTATAGGGGTTAGGCCAAGGCCGAGGGGGCGCCGAGCAGGCACTACACACTACCCCAGCTGCCAAACCCTGTACACACAAGCAACAACCAACTTGCACCTCCAGAAAAGGGAAGATAGGCCATGAGGCCCGCCTGATTGCCCTATCAGTAACCAATTCACTCAAAATTCAAGCATACGGGTCTCACGGCCTAACTGGAACCGACTCGTACTTAGGGAGGGGAGAAAGAGACTAAACGAGGGGTCCCCCACGGGGACCAGAGCACCAGCAACGCCCTTGGTGCTGGTAATCAAGGAAAAAGGGAAGCATACACAGAAACATGTCAAGCCGTAGCCCACCACACACAAAGAAGGTGAGGGACTGTAAGATAAGATACTGTAGGCAGAGACCCTCAGCAGACAGGGAAGGGAAAAGTCCGCAAAATGGAGTGTGGAGCCTAACACACACACCCAGCACAGAAAGGGACAGTGCTCTGTAATACAGGAGGTAGTACAGCAAAAAAAAGGACTGAAATAGTCACAAAGGGAAGACTGTAGTAAACAGACAACTGCTAGAAGCAGAGAAGTTCTGCAGACAAAGGGTTAGACCAAGCTCAGCACACACACAGCAACCAGAGGCAGGGAACACTGCAGACAATGGGTTAAATCGCGAGTACAATGAAAGAGCAAACAAACAACCCCCCATGGAGAGAACAAAAGGGTCCCGAGTCTGCTACAAGGGCATGACCTGCCAAGCAGAAAACAAACACAAAGGGAACTCCGAAGGAAGGGGAAGCAAAACAAACAAACTGGAACAGAACAAGGTAGGAACTCACCACACAGCACCACAGCCAAACAGAGAAACCCAGGTGTAGTGAGAGAGGTAATTAGACACACGCAGGCAGCCGCCGGCAGACAGAGACAGAGTCGGTTAGAAACTGCAAGCAAGGAAAAGAATAACAACTCCACGCGAGCACAGAGCTAATAGCTCAGACAGAGCAAAGGTAAGGCTTCAGCAGAATTGAAGTAACGCCAAAGCAGGGGTTGTAGGGACAGGTGAGCTTAAGTAGAACAGACTGACATCAGCTCAGCCCCTGACGGACCAATCAGGAGCGGTTCCAAGCATTCCCCTGTCTGACTAGCAGAATTCTAACAGAATCATAACACCTGCAGTAGGCCAAAAATAAGCCGGACCTGCTGCATAGTCCTGTTGATCTCTCTGAAACTTTTTAAGCTTATTTTGACATAAAGAATAGTAATATTATTATTATTAGCATTTGTTTAGCGCTACCAGACGCACGCAGCGCTGAACACCTGACACAAAGAGACAGTCCTTGCTCAAAAGAGCTTACAATCTAAATAATACAGTCAGACAAGACAATTACAGGTGAGGGAAGTAATGGGTGAGAAGGGAGGAAGGGACAAGGGGAGGGTAATTGAGTAGTGGTTAGGAGCTAAAAGCAGCAGTGAAAAAGGAGAGTTTTCAGCAGTGATCCAAAGAGGCCAACTCCAAGCTCAATTGTTCTTCCGGATGGAATGTACCTTAATAAACATACACCTAAACGTTTATTTGTGTTTCAGGCTGCAAAGTTCTGGAGGTTTTACCAGTTACCCTAAGGTTTTCATTTAGCTATAATTTTTTTTAAGAAGGGTCTAAACTTTAGACCCTTCTTAAAAAATCTGTTCATCACATATTTGTTAAAAAGAAGTGTCTTTAGACTCTAAAGACACTACTTTTTAACAAATACGTGATGAACAGATTTTTGATGATGTTAAATGATTTTTAAAGGTTACTTTTTTCCATCTGTTATTCCTAGACATTTTGTGCTCTACTTTTCTTGCTGTAACCTGCTATGAACTATGTAAATAGCGTTAGTGGGCTATAAGTCAACAAACTGTAACTGTATGTTATGAAAGAAAAATCTGCGGTGGTGCATTCACACACACCAGATGTCCCTAAACCATGGAGGAGTTTGAGGGAAGCAGCTACGAAATCAACTATAGTAACAGGGAATGGTATGCGGTATTTGATTTAGCCTTGCTTTTCAATTATATGTTCAGAAGTAAGTCACCTCCTCCCCTCCCATTTTACATGTTTATGGAGGAGTGGCCCAGTGGTTAGAGTGGTGGACTTTGGTCCTGAGGAACTGGGTTCTATTCCCACTGCAGGCACAGGCAGCTCCTTGTGACTCTGGGCAAGTCACTTAACCCTCCATTGCCCCATGTAAGCCGCATTGAGCCTGCCATGTGTGGGAAAGCACAGGGTACAAATGTAACAAAAATAAAATAGATACTATTGGAGATTCTACATGGAATGTTGTTACTATTGAGATTCTGTTGCTACTATTGGAGATTCTACATGGAACACTAGCAACATTCCATGTAGAAGGCTGCGCAGGCTTCTGTTTCTGTGAGTCTGACGTCCTGCACGTACGTGCAGGACGTCAGACTCACAGAAGCAGAAGCCTGCGCGGCCACATTGGTGATCTGCAAGGGCCGACTTCTACATGGAATGTTGCTAGTGGAATAGCAACATTCCATGTAGAATCTCAAATAGTAGCAACAGTGGAGGAGTGGCCTAGTGGTTAGGGTGGTGGGCTTTGGTCCTGAGGAACTGAGTTTGATTCCCGCTTCAGGCACAGGCAGCTCCTTGTGACTCTGGGCAAGTCACTTAACCCTCCATTGCCCCATGTAAGCCGCATTGAGCCTGCCATGAGTGGGAAAGCGCGGGGTACAAATGTAATAAAAATAAAAAAATTCATAAATTTGATATAGCAATAAACAGAAACTGATCAAGGCGATTTGTGGCAGATGTTAAACTACCTGTTACACACATCATATTAGCAGCAGGAGCAGATTTATTTAGTACTCGTGATGTACCAACACAATAACATCAGGCTACAAAAATAAGTACTGGAACGGGGGGGAAACAAGATGGCCGCTGTTAAACTCTCTCCTGACAACTCTGGATAGTTCTCCTTACCTTTGGTCTTGATTCTGTTTTCTTTGACGTCTAAGAGGAGGGCTAAGCAACTGCGGATTCCTGCCGGCCCGCAGTCTGCAGGTCCACTTCAACAGTTGGAGATTACTGGCTTTCTTTCAGTTGCTATGGGCGAACTGATTGGTCAGGACACCAGGAAGAGTCCTGACCTTGGGAGCGACGTATCGCTTAGCCCAGCTGATCCATTTCCGCCTCCTGCGCCGAGCAGTGGAGAGTCTGTGGTGCAGTGGAGAGACGCAACCAACGTGGGGCCAGCCTCTGGAGCTTACAGCAGGAACAGCAGTGGCGTTTGACTCTGTGCCTTCACAGAATGTCTCATCTCAGGCGGTGAAGGAGCTACAAAGTCGGGGGAGTGAGGTACTGTTCCTACTACCGCTGGTAAGACTGTTCTGTCCTCTGACAGCCTTACCCTGATTTATAATGTGGCCCTGGGATGAGTTTGATACCTTTGCTGTCATTCTCACTGCAGAGTCACATGAACAATGCATTGTGGGTGGTCTGGTTCTCAGGGAATGTAGTTACACTGGCCTGTCTGCATAGAACTGTTATTATTGGTTGTGCTGTTGCTAGATGGCAGGCTGTGTTCCCATTGGTGGGTCTCCCCCTGCTCCCTGGGCCAGTGTGTGTCCTTCTCTATCCCTCTCACCATGAGGTAGTCTCCATCTTGTTAGATAGTACCCTTTCCTGCCATACCCCCTGTTAATGTACTTGGTTTTTTTTTTTACCTTGTATATATCTTACTGAAGAGATATTGCACTCTAGTCACCCAGCTCTGAGCTACTGTCTTCTCAGAATTACGGAGTCTCTATGCCATGGGGCAGTGCTTCTGAATTATATCTGACTGTGAGTAATCTTTGTGTTATTCAATAAAGGAACTTCAGAAATATAGAGTCTTCAGGTGTGAATTGGGGTGCCAAGGTTAAACGTCAGGATATCTAAACTTAGAGGACAGTTTATGAGAGGCCTGATTAAAGACCCGCTCAAATAACTTTGGAAGCGATATGGACTGCACTAGATTCTATATATAAGGTATGTGCTGGTTAAAGTCGTACAGTGCAACATAATAGAGAGAGTATATCGAAGTTAGAGTACTTTCTAGGTCAAACTAATGCTGATTGAAGATCTATCCTCACAAGTGAAACAACTGAAGCAGTTTCCGTTGACATTCCAGCAGGATAGAATGATGTTTAAGAGGAAACTTGAAAATGTTGACAATTACACTCGTCAATTAAATGTGAGGATTCTGCATTTTCCTAAAGTTCTAACAAGCCCTCCTAAGGATTTGGCTTATCAGTTTCTTAAAGATTTCCTGAAGTATTCGGTATCTGTTTACCCACCTCTCCATAAGGTCTATTATGTTCCTGTAAAGCGCCAAGTAGCGGCAGAAGAATTGAAAGATTTCTGCTGTACTGGAGAGTTCAGTTGAAGAACCTATTGAGAGATCTACTTTGATTGTCTCCTTCGTTTTTATGCACGACAAAGAGGCCGTACTTCCGTTTTTCTTCCATGCTGGTGGATATGATTTCATGGGTGGGAAGATTTCAGTCTTCCCAGATGTGTGCAAACGGACTCAGACCAGGAGATATAGGTTGTTGTCTTATCGCTCCCTCTCTCTGAGAGAAAATTTCAGTTACAATATCCCTGTAAATATATTGTTCTGCTGGATAATGCTAAATATGTTTTTTTATGATCCTTCGCAGCTTCTTTTCTTCTTGGAGGGCAAGGGGGCTGCTGCTGTCGGATTATCAAAGCCATATTATTTTTTTATTTTTTTATTTCTATTTAGGTGTTTTCTTTGTTTAGACCAACTTCCTTTGGTACATTGATTCTTGTTCCCCCCTAATGTGGTCTACTTTTTTGCAAGTAGGAATATTAATTTTTGTTGGTTGAGTTTATTTTATTTTTTTATTTTTATTTATTGCATTTGTATCCCACATTATCCCACCTCTTTGCAGGCTCAATGTGGCTTACAATTCGTCGTGGATATTGGAAATAGAAGAGAATATACATTTGGTTTATGGAGGGTTAGGGTTACATGGTGGTGAAGTACATGGTTGTATTACAGCAAAAGACGTTATAAAACACTCCTATATATATTAAAGATTGTACAGTTACATGTGCTGATCTTTGTGATAAGTCTTGTCGAAGAGATAAGTTTTCAGTAGTTTGCGGAAATTGGCCAGTTCATGGACCGTTTTCAAGTTGCGTGGTAGTGCGTTCCATAGCTGAGCGCTCATATAGGAGAAGGTAGATGCATGCAGCAATTTGTATTTCAGTCCTTTACAATTGGGAGGATGAAGATTGAGGAATGTGCAAGAAGATTTTATTGCGTTCCTGGGTGGTAGTTCTATTAGGTCTGACATGTAGGCTGGGGCGTCTCCATGGATGATCTTGTGGACTAGGGTACAAAGTTTGAACGTGATGCGTTCTTTAAGTGGGAGCCAGTGTAGTTTTTCTCGTAGGGGTGTCGCGCATTCATATCTTGGTTTACCGAATATTAGTTATATTATTTTCCTAGAATTTTGTTCTCTCTGCTTGTTTTTCTTCATACAATATGTTTGTTATGTAATATATTTTGAAAGCATTAAAAATATATATAAATATAAGTACTAGAATCGAAGTTAAACTACCAGAGGGGACAACAACAGTCAGGCCAGAGCCTGAAAAGAATAATTGCGCTAATAGGAGTAATACATCCAGACTATTATAAGAAATGATAGTTTTAATGAGCACTATTTAAGAAAATGCATATACTGCTGACAAGGGAGTAGATAGTTCAATTAATTTGCAAGGAAACCATAATAGTAAATTCATAGAAATGTTACTTAAGAGAATAATTTTTGCTGTTATTGATTTTTCCAGTTCAGATGTAGAAAATCCATGGTTAGCCATGTTGGATTCTGCCAAACAAGCATGTCACACTGATTTTCACCTATTAATGTGCTAATTGTTTGATCCTCCATTTAGCATAAGATACCAACATTCTGGCACACCGTGGGCAGCAAACCAACTGTCTAGGGGCAAACCTTAACTTCTATTGCTTGTCAAATAATCTCCATACTTCTGGGTAAAATGAATAATAGCAAATTCCCTACATGCGAAGCCCAGATTGAGGGGTCCTTTTACTAGGGTGTGCTAATGGATTTTGGGCCCCTTTTACAAAGCTCTGGAGAACGCGCTGAAGAAGGCTTCGGCTGGTGGGGGTTGGGGACCCTCGCCAGCCAAACCAGAAACCCGGATGAAATTTGCGGGGGCCCAGGCCCCCATGGCCCCCCGTAGCTACGCCCCTGGCACCGAGGCCCCCCCTTTTTTTTACTGTTCATTTTAATACTGCCAACAACTTGAACAAGCTGAATTCAGAAAACAGCTTCAGCAAAAGGAATGTTCAGACTTGTTAAGAACATTACTACAACAAAAGGAACAATGAAAAAAGGAGTTTGGCACCACATTTACGGAAGAATGGCATGCGTCAACAGTGGCGTTCCTAGGGGGGCTGACACCCAGGGCGGATTGCCGATGCGACCCCCCCCCCCCCCGCCCCCCCCCGGCGAAACGCGACTATCCCCCCTCCCCTTACTCTGCTATCCCAATCCCTGGTGGTCTAGAGGTACCTCTTTGGGGCAGGAAAGAGCCCCCTCTTTCCTGCCCAGAGCTGCTAGCTGCCCTGCATCCTCCTGTCCTGTGGTGAGTCCGGCACTTGGCGTTTCAAAATGGCCGCCGAGAGTTGAAGTATCGTGAGGCTGCTTCAACTCTCGGTGGCCATTTTGAAACGCCGAGAGCCGGACTCACCAGGAAAGGAGGATGCAGGGCAGCTAGCAGCTCCAGGCAGGAAAGAGGGAGCTCTTTCCTGCCCCGAAAAGGTACCTCTAGACCACCAGGGATTGGGATAGCAGAGTAAGGGGAGGGGAGGGGGAGGAGAGATGACAGGGGGGAGGTGAGGGCGTGGAAGGGGCGGGACAGGGGACGAGAAAGGGCCAGCTCCCCCCAGCGAAATGACACCCCCCCTGGTGCATCTTTACCTGCTGGGGGGGGGATGGTGGCGCGCGTCTGTCAGCAACGCTCGTTCCTTGCTCCCTCTGCCCCGTTACAGGAAATAACCCGTTCCGGGGCCAGAGAGAGCAGAGAACGAGAGTTGCCGACAGATGCGCAGCACCCCCCCCCCCCCAGCGTCGTGCACCCGGGGCAGACCGCCCCCACCGCCCCCCCCCCCTTAGTACGCCACTTTGCGTCAATATAGCCACCAAATCTGTAATCAGCTGAGATGGTGGGTACACATCACACACCACCTCCCTCAGTGCAGGCGAATGACAAAGTGGGTAAAAGGCAGGTCTTTCTTTTTTTTCAGGATATGGCTGTGTGGCAAGTGACAGAAGTACAGAAGAACAGAAAGCTCGCAGAGATGAAATCTCTAAAGAGACAGCAAAGGCGACTCAACAAACCGATGATGCTGTACTGGTCTAAAGGACTTAGTGGTCAACAAGAACGACTCGACGCGGCCGTGTTTCGGCCCACTGGGCTGCCTCAGGAGTCTTCTTATGTTATGTGGATTGGTCTATCTGTATCATTTGCTGTGGTCCGAAAAGTTGTTACAAGATCTTCCACCATTTTTTTTCTGAACCGCAACAGAGAATAGAATTTGGCATACTTCACTATAGGCCCCAATCTATAGTGGTTACTTAATAACATTGTGTGTCTCCACCTATTGAATACTTTTTGATTTATTTATTTATTTATTTTTTAAGCTTTTTAAGGTTATTTTTATATTATTCAAAACTGAATTTTTATATATTTATGTTGTTGAGAGATGAGGTTTGAAAGAGGGAAAATGCCTCTGTTAGTCAGCGGTCTGAACTTTTTGCTTTAACAGATTCACTGAACAGCCACTCTTCATTGGCAAAAAACCTTCTATTTTCTTATATCTCTCTCTTTATGTTTCTTTTTTTATATCTTTTCTTTATATATTTTTAGCAGCGAGTATAGCTGAGATGATAAATTCTATGAGCTTCCTCATACAACCTAAGCAGTACACTTATTTCAGAATTTCTCAACGGTTTCAACCAAATGTAAGCTATCAACTTATCTTAAATCTTTATCTGTCAATGGTTTCAACCAAAGGGTCCCGTTTCTCCCTTCTGTTTATTCGGGCTTCATCAGGGAAATCTTTCCGTTGTAGCTCTCAGTCATCCAATCGTATATTGTTCAAGCTATACTTCCATTGTTGTCTATAAAATCAAGGATACCCATCAATTCCACAAAACACTTCCTCACCAGCCAGTATACTGAAAGTACTTACCATGGGCCTTATCTTGATCTAAAAACTGAAATATCAAGATATTATTTGATCTCAACTTTCTTTGCTCTTGTTAATCACGCTCTCCTATCTCACAGATATAGGGTTAGGCACTGTGCTAGCCTGGTTTCACTCATTCCTTTCCAACAGATCTAACATTGGTTTACTGGCACGAGGCACATTCGTCAACCTTTAGTACCAGTGGTGAAGTCCCTCAGGCTTCCATCTTTAATATTGTTATGGCTCCACTCTTTACCATTATTTAGTCTTTGGGCTTAACAGTTTGTACAGATGATATTCAAAAAGGCTTACCCCACCGATCCACCGTAAATCCCCACACCCAGCAACACAGCATAACCAGTGATCTTACTGGACAATATACAATCCACATTCCCTTCAACCCTCATGTTGCCTGATACACACCTACCTCATTAGACCACAATACAACCTGCATTTGTTGCCAACCGAATTGGCGAATGCCATTACAGTACTATGTAAGCCACATTGAGCCTGCAAATAGGTGGGAAAATGTGGGGATACAAATGTAAGAAATAAATAAATAAAATAAATAAACATCAATCTGTACACAGTAATTTAACGCCAATTCAATTTAAATGCAATCTATTATTGTGCATCAGAGCTTAACCTATTAGCTCTGCTTACTTGCGTGACAGATTCTTCTTTCTCAGCCTGCTGTTACAACAAAGCAAAATGGCGCCCATCTTTTAAAGTAGACGCTCATTAATTCAGTGACGTCATTTGTCCTTTTAAAATTTAAAGGAATACTGCCTGTTGAATCACCGTGTTTAAGCCTTTTGGCTCCAAAGATTGTAACTTGAAGCAGTGGCGTAGCCAAGGGTGGGCCCGGGTGGGCCCAGGCCCATCCACTTTTGGGTTCAGGCCCACCCAATAGCACATTATCTCTAATGTGGCTGGCAGGGATTCCCAAGCCCCACCAGCCGAAGACTCCCAACTGTCCCTCCTGCATACCTTTTAAATAGCAGATCTTTGCCTGCTACAAGCAGCGACTGATACATACTGTCCGCACCGGCCCTGCAGCCTTCCCTCTGATATGTTCCTGCTTTTGCAGAAATAGGAAGTTGCACCAGAGGAAAGGCTGTGGGGCCAACATGAGCACTGTGTATTAGTTGCTGCTCGTTGCCAGGGAAAATCTGCTATTTAAAAGGAATGCAGGGGAGGGGGATGTTTGAGAGACCATATGGCATGCAGGCAAGAGAGAGAGACCAAATTACTTGTGGGACAAGGCGGAGTTCTTCTGCCCACCCATCTTGGGCCCAGGCCCACCCAAAATTGGGTGTCTGGCTACGCCCCTGACTTGAAGATCCAACGCTGCTCGAGTTGAAGAAGACATCTTGCTCGGTCCCCTCCTCTTACGTGTTGATGTACTTGGTCGATAACAAAACCTCGGAAGTGTATAAATTCATGTTTTGCGCTACTAGTGGACCCCTGCTTAGTTACATTTGTGTTGTGTTTGTCGTGAACCACCAAGAAAATTTGAATGACAGGATCATTTGCTACCGGTAACTTGCATTTCTGACACCATGTGGTGTTATAAAACAAACACCACATGGTGTCAGAAATGCAAGTTACCGGTAGCAAATGATCCTGTCATTCAAATTTTCTTGGTCACTTTCTGTCTCTAGGCAAGGCTGCTGCGGACATCAGATAGGTTCCTGTTTCAGTATTTTCTGAAGCTGCTAGTTTGTTATAAAACAAACACCACATGGTGTCAGAAATGCAAGTTACCGGTAGCAAATGATCCTGTCATTCAAATTTTCTTAGTCACTTTCTGTCTCTAGGCAAGGCTGCTGCGGACATCAGATAGGTTCCTGTTTCAGTATTTTCTGAAGCTGCTAGTTTGTTATAAAACAAGCAGCTTCAGAAAATACTGAAACAGGAACCTATCTGATGTCCGCAGCAGCCTTGCCTAGAGACAGAAAGTGACTCAGCAGCAGGGGTCCTGAAAGTTGCTCTAGCCCTGACAATAAATGAGCTGGTGGATGAATAATGAATGGATGCACAAAGGATTAATACAGAGAAGCAGAAAGACTAGGTGCAGGGAAACTGGTCCATGCTTTTCCACAAAACAAAAAGTAGATCCTCTCAGTGCATTTGTGTCTGATCTTGCATTGTGCTCTGGTTATATTACAGGGCGGTTGCTATGGCAGCTAGAAGTTAAAGAGACACTGTCAATATTGGTCTTGTAAAGTTTGCTACTTCTTTCACCCACGCCTTGCTGGGGAGTATGTATGTGGGAGAAATGTATTTATTTATGAACACTTATACCCCTCTTTTTTCCACATGAAGCAGACTCAAAGTGGCTTACAATGCACAGATAAATCAATTACAATTACATTAGACAGGGGATATCATTGTTAAAGCGGAAGCAGTTGTGAGTTAAAATGAATTTGATTAATTTTGTAATAGTTTCTGGTGAGTATTGATGGTCCAGTGTGGATTTTTTTAGGAGTCTTCCACATGCAGCTATGCCATCCGCATGTGGAATGTTGCTGTATAGTGATTCTACATCCATCGTGACCAGAAGGGTGTTAGGTGGTAGTTGCTTGATATTTTTCAATTTATTCAGAAAGTCTGTGGTGTCTTGTATGAAGCTGTTAGTTTTGTGTACGAGAGGTTTCAGAATTCCCTCTATGAATCCAGATATTTCTTCCGTGAGTGTGCCAATACCTGATATGATTGGTCTGCCAGGGTTTCCCGGTTTGTGGATCTTGGGTAGCATGTAGAATGTGCCCACGGAAGGTTGATTTGGTATGAGTTTCTTCAGGTGAGGTTGCGCTTGTGTAGGAAATGTTTTGATAAGGTCTTTCAGCTGTTTTGTGTAATCCTGTGTGGGGTCCTCAGTTAGTTTCCTGTAGTATTTATTGTCTGAGAGCTGTCTGTGCCCCTCTTCAATGTATTTTTGTATGTCCATAATTACCACTGCGCCTCCTTTGTCTGCGGGTTTGATGATAATGCGTTCGTTAGTTTGTAGGGTTCTTATGGCCGCTCTTTCTGGTGGGATAAGATTGTACAGGATTCTCTTTTGTTTGTTGGAAAGTTGGGATTTCACCCTATGTCTGAAACTTTCTATGTAATTATCCAGCTTGTAGTTTTGTCCCTCCTGTGGGGTGAAATAAGTGTTCTTTTGTTTAAGACTGTATTCCGGTCTGTTTGGTGTCCCTTTATTATAGAAATGCACGGCTACCACACTCCTCTACATTAGACAGGGGAGAAAGAACAGGGTAAGAAGGGAAAGGAAAAGGGAAGAGAGACTAAGATGGACGGTGGAAATCCAGGTGGACCGAGATGGATGATGGAAATCCAGACGGACCAGAGTGGCTCGAACAGTTCCCGGCAAGGCGATGCACAATTGGGAACCATAGCAATACCCAGTTAGCGCAGACGAAGCGCTGAAGAAACAGCAGCAGCACGCGGCCAGGAGAGTGGCAGCGGTCACCAGAGGCAGACGACAGCAGCTGGAGGCGGACAATGCCGACGGGGCCCTGGATGTCCACAGGTCCGGCAACACCACCGCAGAGAAATAGGGACCGCAGCCTGCCTGCGCACCCTGAACCGCAACGGGAAAGATATGCTAGTTCCACCCAGCAGCAAGAAATCACAGATGACAGCACCGCAGGGAAGGTGAAACGAAGACCAAGCCATCCGCGTCAGCGAAGCAGCTGCTGCTTGATCAATTTTGACCGCAACCGACGATCCAGGGGCTACGGAGAGGGATCCAAAGTGGTGCAGGTTCAAACGGTCCTCCTCCATAGTTCCAACCGTCGGGGCCCTCCAAACCAGGGACATCCGCCACTGCTCCGTCAGACCGATAGAAGAGGAAGAGCCGGTGGTGTCGGCGGGGAGAACAACTCTGATGTAACGGCCAGAAGCTCGCTTGGGCCAGGGCAGCAGAGGCAGCAGACTCCCGACTGAAAAAGATAAAGAATTTGTAAAGACATCGGAACAACCTTAGGGACCCTTGTACTAAGCTGTGTAATCGGCTGTTTTTGCTGCGTGCCAGGGTCCCTTTTACCGCACTGGATAAAAAGGCCGAAAAAAAATAATAAATGGCCGTGTGGTAAGTTCGCACTTGCCACCCGGCCATTTCAGGGGTGGGCACTTGCCACCACCCCTTGACCTGGCGGAAATGGCTCCCGCGACACGCAACACTGCCCGATTAACGCTGGGTAAGCCCCTGCGGAAATATTTTTTTTTTAATATTTCCGCTACTGCCAGAAATGGCGCGTGCTGGGGATGGCACCACCGCTGGGATCTGCATTGGGCCGTCGGTAGTTCCGGGTTGCCACATGGCAACCTTTTAGTAAAAGGGCCCCTTGGAGACTGGCTTAGAAGTGAGGTTCATTGCTGTAAAGGGTCATACTGTAACTAAAGTGGCTTACGTTTAGTGTATAAATCTCACACTAGAAAGCCATGCGAAAAATGTAACAAAGAAAATGTTCCATGCAATGTGGAAACTTAAACGAGTTAAACCTTTCTTCCCAGTTTTGATTTTGCCGCACATCCATTTTCGGCAAAAAAAAATTTTTAAAAGGCCTTTTTTTATAGGCGCACTGAAAAATGGACCTGCACATGCCCAAAATCCGCACCTACACTACCGCAGGCCGTTTTTCAGCGCACCTTAGTAAAAGGACCCCTAAGAGGCATATTTTCAAAGCACTTTGGGAGGCTAAGTTCCATAGGTTTCTATGGAACTTTGGGACGCTAAGTGCTTTGAAAAGGACCCCTAAGTGAGTTTTCCAGGATCACAAGGAGCCACAGCGGGAATTGAACTCAGTTCACCAGGTTCTCAGCCCACTACACTAACCCATAGGCTGCTCCTCTACTACAGGGCAGGTGCAAAAATAAAAGCACAGCTCCAAAAGACTGTCCTAAATCATACCAACACGGGTCACTGTGACCCCCCCCCCCCCAATCAACCACAAATCAGATGGAGGAAAAAGCCTCAACCCGTTTGAAGACACTGCCCCTGCGGCCCTGAAGGCACCCAGAAGGAAACAGTCATGAGCAGTGGGTATGCTGATGTAAACAACGTTTTGCAGTAAGGCTGCATTTCAATTATTTATTTATTTATTTATTTGTTGCATTTGTATCCCACATTTTCCCACCTATTTGCAGCCTCAATGTGGCTTACGATAGTGCAATAGTGGCAGTCGCCAGTTCCGGCATGAACAAATACAAAGTGAGGTTATGACAGACTAATGATCAGAATTGATAGACCTATTGGGGGTCAAGGAGAAGAGTAGGTTATGTCCAATATGAACATTTACATTGTTGTGTTGCGGGCTTAGGCATTTAGGTTGAGTCGTTTGAGTATGCCTTTTTGAACAGGTAAGTCTTCAGGAGTTTCCGGAAGATTAGGTGGTCGTATGTTGTCTTCACAGCGGTCGGTAGCGTGTTCCATAGTTGTGTGCTTATATAGGAGAAGCTGGATACATAGGTTGATTTGTATTTAAGTCCTTTGTAGCTTGGGTGATGGAGATTTAGGTATGTTCGTGTTGATTTTGTTGTGTTTTTACTTTTAATTGCGCAATTAAAGGCAGGACATAGCTAGCGGTCCATTGGGGGGGGCATAGGGATGGTCGGTGGGGCATACTTTTGCTGGTGGGGATGCTAAAGCCACCTCCAAAGCATCCCCCTTCCTCCTTGTGCTGCCTCAGGAGCGAGGAAGTCAGTGGGGGAGGGGGTGTTCATACACGAACTAAGCATTCTTGGAGAGTGCAAGTATTGATGGCTGGAGGCACCCCACTAACTTCCTCACTCCTGAGGCAATGCGAGGAGGAAGGGGATTTCTTCAGCTGGCTGGACTTCAGCTACCCCATGAGCCATTGAACAGGTACTGCCGCTTTGGAGGGGTCCTGAGCCCATTCTTTCACTCATATGCGCCCCCCAGTGTCTTCACCCAATCATTCTCTCTCTCTCTCTCTCTCTCTCTCTCTCTCTCTCTCTCTCTCTCTCTTTCTCTCTCTCTCATATGTGCCCTCCTATGCCTTCACCCATTCTATCTATCTTTCAAATATGCCTCCCCTCTCACGATCCTCTCTCAAATCTCCCCCTTCCCACCCACCCACCTTTTTCTGCATGCACGGTTGGTCTAGTATCTCTCCTGAACCGCTGGTGGCTTTCTCTCCCCTCCCCTCCTGGTTTACCTTTTTATTTGCAGTATGAATCCGTTGCCACTGCAGGGCAAAGACTAACGCTGCCTTGGCCTGCACCGGGCCTTTCCTTTTGACCCGCCCTGCCCCCTTCTGAAAACAGGAAGTTGCATCAGAAGGGGGCGGGATGGATCAGAAGGAAAGTCATGGTGCAGGCCGAGGCAGTGTTTCTACATGCAGCTGCTGCAAGGCAAAGACTTACTGCAAAGGTAAACTGGGAGGGGAGGGAGAGATGCTAGACCAATCATATGTACGGGCGGGGGAGGGAGATTTGTCCAGCGCTGGTCTCTACCGCATTGCCTGCCCTGCTCCCCTCACCTCTGGTGTAAACTCCTTTTAGTGAAACTGAGCATGCTGCATGGTCAATTTCATTAACATGAGCATGCACGTGACGTGAGGGGAAGTGTAGGGCAGGCAATGCGGCGGAGTGCAGGAGACCAGCGCTGGACAAACACTTCAGTTGGCGGGGGTTGTGGACCCTGCCAACCAAACCAAGGGCTCCAGAGCCAATTTGGGGGGCTGAGACCCCTGTGGCCCCCATAGCTACCCCACTGGCTTAAGAACATAAGCATTGCCCTACTTGGACAGACCAAAGTTCCATTAAGCCCAGTACATTTCCAACAGTGGCCAATCCAGGTCACAAGTACCTGGCAAGATCTCAGAACAGTAAAACAGATTTTATGCTGTTTGTCCTAGAAATAGGCAATGGATTTACCCAAGTCTATCTTAATAATGGCTTATGGACTTTTCTTTTAGGAAATTATCCAAACTTTTTTTAAACCCTGCTAAGCTAACTGCTTTTACCACATTCTCTGGCAATGAATTATTCATTTATTTATTTATTATTTTTGTTACATTTGTACCCTGCGATTTCCCACTCATGGCAGGCTCAATGCGGCTTACATGAGGCAATGGAGGGTTAAGTGACTTGCCCAGAGTCACAAGGAGCTGCCTGTGCCTGAAGTGGGAATCGAACTCAGTTCCTCAGGACCAAAGTCCACCACCCTAACCACTAGGCCACTCCTCCATTTTTCAGCGCCATTTATAAAATTCTCTTCAATGTGTCACTGTCAGTTATTCAGGAACAAAGGCTTGACAAAAATCTGCCACACTGGATCTCAGCACTATGGAAAAATTCTGTTTCAAATTACATATCATTTCTAGTGCTCCACAGAGGAAAATGAAATTTTAAAAAACCCTGAACAAGCTACTTATCTCCACAAAAGCTTAAGATTGCAAATTAACGCCAATGCCTCTGCGTGGTCCAACAGAAAGAAGAAACAGACTGTTTTGTGCCTCTGTTCAGATCTCCTGTTTTACTAGATTTCCTCTGTGGCACCAGGGGCGTATCTGCGTGGGGCCTCAGGGGCCTGGGCCCCCGCAGATTTTGCCCTGGACCCCCCTACCGCCATCAACCCTCCCCCGCTGCCGTTGCTTACTTTTGCTGGCAGGGGACCCCAACCCCCGCCAGCCGAGGTCCGCTTCCACCTGCCGCTGCCTTAAAAACTACTTCTTCAGCCGGCGGGGGACCCCAAACCCCCGCCAGCCGCCCCGAGGTGTTTAAAGTTCATCTTCGGCCTCCGTGGCCGTGCTTCTGTTGATAGGAGCTGTTGAATCCACTTCGGAGTCTGACGTCACAGCACGTACAACGTACAACGTACAACGACGTCAGACTCCGAAGTGGATTCAACAGCTCCTATCAACAGAAGCACGGCCACGGAGGCCGAAGATGAACTTTAAACACCTCGGGGCGGCTGGCGGGGGTTTGGGGTCCCCCGCCGGCTGAAGAAGTAGTTTTTAAGGCAGCGGCAGGTGGAAGCGGACCTCGGCTGGCGGGGGTTGGGGCCCCCCGCCAGCAAAGGTAAGCAACGGCAGCGGGGGAGGGTTGGCGGCGGGAGGGGGGTGGAGAGAGTCATTGGTGGCGGTGGGGGCTCTGACAATGGCGGGGGGGGGGGCTAAAATGTGCCCCCTCCCTCTGGCTCTGGCCCCCCCTACCGCCGGAGTCCAGATACGCCCTAGTGGCACATCTGCAGAACTATTGCAAATTGAAATGAGATCGGCCCATCCGGCCAAGTCATTTGCTCCTGAACTCCACCTGAATCCTAACTGCTTCAGTCTGTAAATCTTTATTGCTGCACACGGCCAGAGAAAAGATCCATCCTTTCTCATTTTAGCAGCACTTCCAGCTTCGCCTTAGTAAAATTCTTCAGAATCCATTATTTGTTAAATTGCTAGCAATCGTATTTATTTCAAAATAGCATAATGTAACTGGAAGTGATTTTAACATAAAAGCTCTACCGTTTCCTGACTGCAGCGCATAGCTAAAAACATTAAAATGGGTAAGGAACAAGAAATGGATATGAATACAAAAAACTTGAAGAGGTCAGTCTTAGGACAAGTGCTTAGTGGAATTCTACCATAATGAGGCAACATTAATGAACAGATTTTGCTTTAAAAGCTCTGGCAGGAAACATGTGTAGCCTCGGAACAAGATCCGCTGGCAGGCAATAATGAAACACCAGGAACAGAGACACACTGCCAAGTCGGTTTTGCTTCAGCAGAAAAGGTTCTGGATTTAGCTCACATCTTTCTCCAGGTGTACTGCATTCAGGTATAGCAAGTATTTGCAACAGTGAAGGCAACTTTAATTAGAACAAATTTTGCAGGCCGGCGGAGTTGCTCAGTGACAATGCCATGCATCTCCATCCTGCTTATTTTCGAAGGAGAAGGCCGGCCATCTTCCGACACAAATCGGGAGATGGCCGGCTATCTCCTAAGGCCAGCCAAATCGGTATAATCGAAAGCCCATTTTGGCCGGCTTCAACTGCTTTCCGTCGCAGGACCGGCCAAAGTTAAAAGGGGCGTTTCGGCAGGGTGCGCAATGCGGGATGGGAGTGTGGCTATGAGGTGGCCGGCTTTGGCTGATAATGGAAAAAAGAAGTCCAGCTCCGACTAGCACTTGGCCGGCTTCACTTGGTCCATTTATTTTTAGGACCAAGCCTCCAAAAAGTGCCTCAACTGACCAGATGACCACCGGAGGGAATCGGGGATCGCCTCCCCTTACTCCCCCAGTGGTCACCAACCCCCTCCCACCCAAAAAAAAATTAAAAATCATTTTTGTGCCAGCCTCAAATGTCATACCCAGCTCCATGCAGGTCCCTGGAGCAGTTTTTAGTGGGTGAGACACTAGGTGCTTCATTTTTCCACAGATATCCCTGTAAATTTCTTGTCAAGTATGTGGGAAACAATTATGTATTTTATTTACCTGATCAGCTGAGATTCTTTCTTGATGCTAAAAAGCCTCTAATTCCAGTCATTTCTACTAAAATTCCTATTGGGAATTCAGCCGGCTGATAATTTTGATATGACTTGCTATTTGAGTGTTAAGTTCATTTCTTTTTTAACTGATTTAATTTTCCTTTTATTACTCCCTTGATATCATGTCTCTGCCCTCCGAATTGTAGGAATCTAATGGAGTTATTTTCTTAGTTTATAAGAAAGGTTTGTTTCCTTTTTTAAAATTGTTTATAACTTTTTTTTTAATTGGATTGTATGTCACTACAAGGGGGATTCTGTCTGTGGATTTTTTCTCCTTGTACTGTAGCAGATTCTCCCTGAGTGTTTTGAGGGAGGAGGCAATATTCTTGGAGATTATTTTGGTAGTGACATACAATCCAGAGCTGGAAAAACTGAGGAAAATCATAAGAGATCTACAACCTATACTCCAGGAGGATGAATTACTGAAAGAGATATTCCCATCCCCACCAGTACTGGCCTTCCGACAGCCACCCAATTTAAAACACAAGCTAATCAGAAGTAAACTTCCTTCACAGACTGAAAAGGAACAGAAGGGCACACTTCCCTGTAATTTATCCAGTTGCAAACTATGCCAAAATATTTCACAGGACCCCAAAGTCATCCACAAAGGAAAGGTATTCAACATAAAGGGATCTTTCACTTGCTCATCTTCCAATGTGGTATATATCATTCAGTGTAAAAAATGTAACGAAGGATGCTATATTGGAGAAACAGGCCAGATGCTTAAGACAAGATTCAATTTACATAGACATCATATGAACAATACTGGTGCCAGCAGGGTTCCCACGCCTGTTGGTCAACATTTTACAGGACCAGGACACTGTACCAGTGACTTCACAGTGAGAATCCTCAAAGGTAACTTTAAAACCATACAAGAACGTAAGACCTTTGAAGTCAGAATGATTGAATATTTTATCACCCAACAGAAAGGACTTAACAAGGATCTGGGGTTCCTAGCCCATTATAAACCATAAAGCTGTATGTCTCTGTTGATCACCCCACCCCTCACCTATCCACACCCATCCTGTTAGAATATCAATGATATGCTTTGATGTCCCCATGCATACCTCCTACCCACCCTGTCAGACTGTCATAGTAATGCTTGAATGTTTTCACTTATATACACTGTCAGCTAGTACATTTGCTTATTTCCGATCTGATGAAGAAGGGCAACCTTCGAAAGCAAATCAAGAAATGTATTAAGTTATGTCCAATAAAAAAGGTATCGTCTTATTTTCTTTTCCATGTTTTATTTTGTTTTATTTCTATTGATAATATAATATTAACTGTATAAAACTACCTCTTGCTTACACTGTTTATCTTTTCCAGAAATATGAAGTGGTTGTGGGGGAGAGGACACAAAGAAATGTTGACTATGGTAATTACTGGTCTAAACTGGATGTAGCTGTATGTGTTTGTTTTTTCACTTGTACCCTGGGCTTTCCCACTCATGGCAGGCTCAATGCAGCTTAGATACTTATTTGTACCTGGGGCAACGGAGAGTTAAGTGACTTGCCCAGAGTCACAAGGAGCTGCCTGTGCCTGCAGTGGGAATTGAACCCAGTTCCCCAGGACCAAAGTCCACCACTCTAACCCCTAGGCCACTCCTCCACTCACGAGTTTGCACCTCTAAAACCAATGTTTGTTTCTGGTGTTGTTTGTAAACTGGTGCACTGTGAGGGAAGCGGAGCCAGACGGTCTTTATCTGCCTACATTTTTCTCTGTTTCTACCTATAGGATCGCCGTGAGTCAACATCAACTCAATAGCATGGAAGTAACAACGATAAGTGTCAGAATCTGGCAAAAGATCCCCAGTGCTTTTTGTAGAAGATTTTGCTTTTCATAGATTTTCCCGGGAGATGAAAAAAAAAATAAAAAAGACAAAATAGATGACTCTAGAAAAAAAACACTTAAGTGTAAGATGCTAAATCCTAAAATAAAGGAGGTGCTAATATATTCAGCTGAGAAAGACGTGGTGGTAATCGTTGCAGGAGAAGAGAGCCTGAAAAGAGCTGAATAGAAACGAAGGTCAGAGGCAATGCAAAAAAGAAGAACAGTAATACCTGGGGAAAAGAACAACAAAGATCAAGATAGCAGAAGAGTGTCGGCCCCAGGAACAGATAAAAATAATGTACACAATGACAAGTACCAGTGATTCTGTGTCTGCATCAAAAGCAGCTTTTGTTTAGGCAAAATTACTTCAAAGCAAAGAAAAGATGTGAATTTATTCCCATGGTGCATATAAACATACCTTTGGCTGTTTATGCTACATATTACCTAGATTTTGTTTCTAGCATCCAGGGGCGTAGCCAGACACCCAATTTTGGGTGGGCCTGGGCCCAAGATGGGTGGGCAGAAGAACCCCACCCCATCCCATAGGTGATTTGGTCTCTCCTCTCACCTGCATGCCATATGGAGGCATATTTTCAAAGCACTTTGGGAGGCTAAGTTCCATAGGTTTCTATGGAACTTTGGGAGGCTAAGTGCTTTGAAAATGAGCCTGTTGGTCTCTCAAATATCCCCCCTCTCCTGCACACCTTTTACATTTCAAATTTTCACCGGCAGTGAGGAGCAACTAATACACACTACTCATGTAGGCCCCACATCCTTCCCACTGATGCAGCTTCCTGTTTCCGCATAGGCGGGAATACGTCAGAGGGAAGGCTGTGGGGCCGGTGTGAGCAGTATGTATCAGTCGCTGCTTCCTGCAGGCGAAGATCTGCTATTTGTAAGGTATGCAGGAGGGACAGTTGTTGGGAGTTTTCAGCTTGGGAATCTCTGCCAGCCACATCATAGGTGTGCTGCTACTGGTGGGCCTGAGCTCAAAGTGGGTGGGCCCAGCCCACCCTTGGCTACGCCACTGCTAGCATCCCAGGGTTAGCTGAAGGCATGGATGAATCAGGTGAGGCAGTGGTTCAGAGCAGTGGCGTAGCCAAGGGAGGGCCCGGGTGGGCCCAGGCCCACCCACTTTCGGCTCAGGCCCATCCAGTAGCAGCACATCTATGATGTGGCTGGCAGGGATTCCCAAGTCCCACCAGCTGAAAACTCCCCAAAACACCTTGTAAATAGCAGATCTTTGCCTGCAGCGAGCAGTGACTGATATATGTTGTGGGGCCAACATGAGCAGTGTGTATTAGATGCTGCTCGCTGCCGGTGAAAATCTGCTGGAGGGGGGATGTTTGACAGAGCATATGGTATACAGGCGAGAGAGGGAGAGACCAAATCACTTGTGTGACAAGGTGGAGTTCTTCTGCCCACCCATCTTGGGCCCAGGCCCACCCAAAATTGTGTGTCTGGCTACGCCCCTGGTTCAGAGTGCCAAAAGCTGCCTCGCTGGCTCAACGTTCACACTGGTGAAAGCATGTTTTGCTCTGGTTTTCCTCTCCGCACAGCCAGCAGGACCACTGTGGGTTTAAAGCAGTGGCGTAGCTACAGGTGGGCCAGGGCCCACCCACTTAGGGCCCAGGCCCACCCAACAGTAGCACACGTTTAGCAGTAGCTGGTGGGGATCCCAAGCTCTGCCAGCTGAAGTTTTTCCCCTGATGGTAATGAAAACGCTACTCTCCATGACACCGGCATCTGCGCATGCTCAGTTTTCAGCGCATGCCTGCTGCAGACTGCCGAGATGGAAAGAAGAATTTTTCCACCAGCTGAGATATTTTTTGGGTGGTGGGGGGGGGGGGGGGGGGGAGGAGAGAACACTTGGTGCCCAACCACTTCTTGCCTAGGCCTGCCCAAAATCTGTTGTCTGGCTATGCTCCTGGTTTAAAGGCAAGAACAGGTTACTTCCTGTAGTGGTGCCAGCTCTGGTGCAGGGAGGAGAAAACAGTGGCAAGAGTGAAACAACCTGCTCTCACTGCTGTTTAAAGGGCTGATGTGGACCTACAGGGGTATAAGACAAATAACCCTTCTTTTTATATTAATAATGTGCTATTTCTTTCTGCCTATTGAAGATCTCTTCTAATGTAATCTGCCTTGAATCTAGAGAATGTAGTAAAAGCGGTTAGCTTAGCAGGGTTTTAAAAACATTTGGGTGGCTTCCTAAAGGAAAAGTCCATAGACCATTATTAAAATGGACTTGGGGCAAATCCACTGCTTATAAGCAGCATAAAATGTATTGTACTGTTTTGGGATCTTGCCAGGCACTTGACCTGGATTGGCCACTGTTGGAAACAGGATGCTGGGCTTGATGGACCTTCGGTCTGTCCCAGTAAGGCAGAATATAAAGCATGGAATAGGGTGTCACTGCAAAAGAACGTTAACTGCAGGGAGAGGGAAGGCACTGCAAAGCAAAGCTGGCTGTGTGGTGGGATGGGAATAGGAGGACATCACAAAGCAAACGTTGACCACGGGTGCCACAACCCAAATCCACAATACTACTCTTGCTAGCTAGGTAAATGATACAACATTCCAGGGCTGTATTGATCCAAGGGAAAGCTAAATCCTTTGCAGGCTGTAATAACTTTCCTTGGATTAGTGTAAGTCTTATACAAACAATGGTCTGCAGAGATTTCCAGAACACAAAAGTGTAACCTCAAAGTGGTTTACATATATTCAGGTACTTATTTTGTACCAGGGGCAATGGAGGGTTAAGTGCCCAGAGTCACAAGGAGCTGCAGTGGGAATCGAACTCAGTTCCCCAGGATCAAAGTCCACTGCACTAACCACTAGGCTACTCCTCCAATCATTCCACCAATAAGAGTCAACCTCACCAGTGATGTCACAATGGCTTGATTGCCCAATACTTGACTCACTTCTGATGTCATAAGGGAAAGGGAAATGGGACTTGATATACCACCTTTCTGAGGTTTTTGCAACTACATTCAAAGCGGTTTACATATATTCAGGTACTTTATTTTGTACCAGGGGCAATGGAGGGTTAAGTGACTTGCCCAGAGTCACAAGGAGCTGCAGTGGGAATCAAACCCAGTTCCCCAGGATCAAAGTCCACTACACTAACCACTAGGCTACTCCTCCACTCACAGGCATCACAACCTGCAAAGTGCTTCCTCTATTTAAAAAAAAAAAAATTGAGCAATGCAGCTGCAACTATTTTTGCTGATTAGCAATTACAATTACAATTGAATACAGTGTTGTAGACTTCATGAGGGCTACTGTATGAAAGTGTTAACCGAGATCTCTGCCTGAGAGAGAAAAGCGTGAAATCCTGCTTATGAATGATGATCGGTGCCTGCTGAGAAAGGAAGTGGTCTGCAAATTTTCCTAATCGGCTGCAAATTTCTTCCAAAAGGGTTCAATGAATTAATTCAATGAACCTTTGCCATCTTCCAGGTGTCAAATTGTTCAATGAACTTATTTGGAAGAAATCTGCACATCTTTACTACCTACACGGAACAATGGAATATTATTGAATGCATGAGCGGACTACAGATCATACATGCGTAGCATCTACCACCAGGACAAAGTAACTGGTATCGGTGCCATGCTGGAATTGCAGGTCTGCAAAAACTGAGCTCTAGCGCTTGTCCTAATCAGTACAGAGCCAGTCCTCAAAGCCACTGGCTGTGCTTATAAACACTGGTAACAATGGGAGAGCGGTAAGATGGGGACCTGAAGTTCGTATGCCCAACGGCCCAGCTGCCCTCTGGCGTTTCGTCTTCTTTACGTAAATTTCCTCTCTGCAATTGCAGTTACCTTAACTGAGAGGAAGGGGACAACCGGCGGTCAGCCACCAATGGCCAGCGTTTTATCCCCTGAGCAGCAAGTGAGGGACCGCTGCGCAACGAACTGCCCACAGATGAAAGGGTTGGCAAGTCCTTTGATTAGCGCCGGTGAAGGAGCATCAGACGCTCTTGGACCTGGATAAAACAACTCCATCGCTTCCAAATTATTCAACCACCATGTCCAAAGGACTGGAGGAGTGAGTTAGAGGTAAATGCTGAAACGGAGGACATCTACAGCAGAACTCGAATCGGCGGAACCACTCCTAAACACCTATGAGAAATCAACTTGGAGTTTTTGGCTCCCGTGGAGGTTACATTGAATACCATCTGGAAGGCGCTTTGGGACCTAACGGTGGCAGTAAATAATTTTGTTTCAGATATAATTTTATTAGAGAGTTACATGGACAATTCAACTGAACCCTTTGAGAGTAAAAAATTGATATGGCAAGTGATTCTACATGAGCAAGAAGTGGTTATGATTTTGAAAATGATAATAGACCAGAAATTTTGAATAATAAAATGAATATTATTATAGATGATTAATATCGAGATTATTGTTTTTCCCAGAGTTCCGGGTATGACTCCTAAAGTTTTCCTCAGAAATATTTCCTCAAGTTATTACTTTAAAAGGAGTGAAGCCTGTGAAAACTGGGATTACTTTAGTCAGTGGGATCTGAATTAGAGACTTAAGTATATGTATTGTCAAATAACTTCTGGTTTTTTTGAAAGAGAAAGAATGTGGTTAGATGTATTATTTCTAGCTAATGTTGGACAATAAGTATGTTTTCAATGAAATGATTTGACTATACACCGTATTGGCATTGAAGAAGCCAACCAGATGATCAATGTGGAATAATGAATTAGACGAGTAATATCTGGGGATAATCAGGTTAATACCACGTTTTTTTTTTTTCTGTTTACTGTTTAGTTGATCTCCTTATCTTGTTTCACTCTCCCTATTTGGTGGTCTGGGGAAGAGAGTGGAGTTACCTGACTGAAATGATTCCTACCTGTTGCTTTCTCTGTATTTCCAGCAAGTTGTTTTATCGCTTGTAAAAATTTAAATGGTTATAAATAAAAAGTTTAAAAAAAAACACTGGTAACAATCATAAGTAACCCCAGAGATGGTATTTACTATTCTCAGAAGTTGCAATAGATTTTCATTGATCTCAGTAAGCCCTGAGGCTCAAAGTCCAGCCTTGAAACTGAGTTTACCAGGCAGTAGATAAGTGAAGAAATGACAACCTCCGCAACCCCATTAAATAAGTCATCATGCTAGAGACTATGGAGGTAAATCTATAAGGCAGTGCTTCTCAACCCAGTCCTCGGGCCTACCCAGTCCCATCGGGTTTTCAGGATATCCACAATGAGTATTCTTCAGTTAGATTTGCTTACACTGCCTCCTTGGTATGTAAATCTGTCTCATGCATATTCATTGTGGATATCCTGAAAACCTGCTGTGACTAGGTAGGCCTCAAGGACTGGGTTGAGAAGCACTGCTCTAAGGGAGGGGCATGCTGTATTTTCTAAAATAAAATATGCACCTGTTTGGCGGTATTTTAGTCATTCATGGGTGTGCTGTTCTAGGCAAAGTGTGGTCACAAAGATTCAACAGCCAGTTAAACCATTCCCAAGTAAAACCTTTAGCAGTAGACTCAATTCTTAATCCAACTCTTCTTTAATGTAGCAATCATAGCAAACAACGAAAATCAACTTAGAATTCAGTTGCTTGGAAAAAAATGTTGCCTTCTGCAAACAGAGTCTGTGTCTAGCCACCTCAGAGGAAAGGAGATGGCCAGAATCTCAGCTCAGCTGAGAGGAAAAGCTATAATACTCAAAGGGGAATGTGTGGATAAACTTGGGAAAATGGTAAAGAGCTTTGATGGAATCACAGTAGATTAAGGAAGGATCAGTCTCTAGAACAGCTGCTGATCACAAAAGTATGCTAGAAAGACTGGCAGGGCCGGTCTTAGGCAGGAGCGACAGGAGTGGTCGCACAGGGCCTTGCGCCTCCAGGGGCCCCGCGGTGCTTCCTCTGCCACTCAATCCTCAGCTTTCCATCCAGCCATCCTGTGTTTAAAAAGTCACAGCGGCGGCAGCGTCAGGAAAAAAGCAGGCTCACCTCTAGCCCTCCCTTCTCTCTCAGCGTGCACTGTGCCTTTCTCTGAAGCAATTTCCGGTTTCCGCAAAGACGGCACAGTGTACGCTGAGAGAGAAGGGAAGGCTAGAGGCGAGCCTGCTTTTTCGCTGCCACTGCCGCTGCTGCAACTTTTTAAACACAGGGCGGCTGGAAGGAAAGGAGGGCTGTGGAAAACTGAGGGCACAGGTGGGGTGTGGTTGGGAACTGAAACTCAGGGGCTGAAAACGGGGTAAGTTGGGGGCTGGGGCGAGTCACTGGACATGGAGAGGAGGGCAGAGGAGAATTGCTGGACATGGATGGGATGGGAGGGGAGGGAGGGCAGGAGACAGAGGAGAATCACTGGATGTGGATGACAGGGGGCAAAGGAGAATCACTGGACATGGATAGGAGGGGAGGCCAGAGGAGAATTGCTGGACATGGATGGGTGGGGAGGGCAGGGGAGAGAGGAGAGTTGCTGGACATGGATGGATGAAGGGGAGGGCAGGAGAAATGCTGGATATGGATGGAGGTGAGGGAAGACAGGAAGGAGATGCACATGGAGGGGAGGAGAGAGAGGAGAAATACTGGACATGGATGGGAGGGGAGGGGACAGAGGAAAATCACTGGATATGGATGAGAGGGGAGGACAGGGGGCAAAGGAGACTTGCTGGACATAGATGGGAGGGGAGGGCAGAGGAGAATTGCTGGATATGGATGGGTGGGGAGGGCAGGGGAGAGAGGAGAGTTGCTGGACATGGATAGATGAAGGGGAGGGCAGGAGAAATGCTGGACATGGATGAGGGAAGACAGGAAAGAGATACACATGGATGTAGGGGAGGGGAGAGAGGAGAAATGCTGGACATGAATGGAGTGGAGGGCAGGGAAGAGAGGAGAAGTGTTGGAGGGAAGGAAAGACAGAGGAAGGAGATGCACACGAATGGAGGGGAAAAGAGAGAGGAGAAATGCAGGACATTAATGGAGGGGAGGGAAGACAGAGGCGGAGATGCACATGGATTTAGGGGAGAGGAGAAATTCTGGACACGGATGGAGGAGAGGGGAGAGTTGAAATGCTGGACATGGATGGAGAAGAGGGAAGAGAGAGGAAGGAGATGCATACTGACAGAGATGAGGGAAAGGGGAAAAGATGAGAAAAGCTGCACATGGCTTGAGAAAATAGGCAAAAGCTGGATCCACTCTATACCTCCTCCAGTCAAGTCCACGGAGGACCCAGCTTTTACCTATGGATGTAGGGCAAGAAATGAAGAAGAAAGGAGGAAAGAAATAAATGGAAAGGAATCCCTGGAAGTGGAGTTAAGGGAGCAGATACAGAGCAGCCGAATCAGAGACTGGGACCAACATGATCAGAAAAAACAAAGTCGCAAGACAACAATGGTAGAAAAAAATCATTTTATTTTCATTTTAGTGTTTGGAATATGTCCAATTTGAGAATTTACATCTGCTGTCTTATTTTGCAATGTATAGCAATGTTCTGTTTTTCTGGTATTGTGCTGCATGCAGAGTCTGTATGCTAATTTGGTTTGTGTCATTTTGGGTATAATGGAGCTGTAACAGCTTACAGAAATTATTTATAATGGAAAAAAAAACAAGTTATTTTTCTTCTCCTGTACTGGTTTAATATTTTCAATGGCTGGTGAAAGGGTGTGACTAAATATGCCAACATTATCCAGTTCAGCACACTATTAGCAGCCAAGATCATACAAAGGTCATTGGAAAATAAATTTGTTGGCTCAGGCTGCTTGCTATCTGAATATTCAATCACTGTTTCATTATTGCTACCAAGTATTACATATTAAGGGGATTCATTTTAATTCATTTATCCAGTCCTTACGTGCACATGGTTTTGCTTTTTAAACCCAAAGGTTTCCTAGTATAGCATTTTCCATGTTTGAATTAGTTTTTGTATACAAGTTTTGCTTGATTTGTCGTTATTTGAAATAAAGATTTTATAGAAGAAAGTAAAATAATGCCTAAGCTGGTAGGTACTTGCCCTCTTAAACCAAGTGTCCTGTTACAGAATTACCCTTTTCCTGTGTCTCAGAGCACTGGAAAAAAATGGTATAAAAAAAGTCATCACCTCCCTGAAATTAGATCCTGATTTCAATACTCAGTGAGGACACATCTCAGCAAACACAGTGAAAAACAAAAGAATTGCTCTACTGGGTCAGACAAATTTATTTATTTATTTTTTATTTGTAGCATTTGTATCCCACATTTTCCCACCAATTTGCAGGCTCAATGTGGCTTACATTTGCCGTAGTGGCGGTTGCCATTTCCGGTTAACAGAATTACAGATGGTATTGCATTAAGGTGCATACATACATGGAACATAACATATATGGAATAGATCATGGTGTGTGTATATATGTGTGTGTGTATATATATATATATATATATATATATATCTCATGTGCATACATACATGGTAAAGAATACTGCATTATGGTATAGCATATAGGTTCCATCCTGAGTAATAGATTAGATTGTAACATATGTTAGGTCATCAATTATAGAGAGATCGTTTTCGACATAAGGATTAAAGTGGTATTGCATTATGGTGCGTACATACATGAAAAAGAAGAATACGTTATGGTATTACATATAAGTTCCTGAGTGATAGATTGGATTGTAACAAATGTCAATCAAGCCCAGTATTCTGTTTCCAACAGTGACAAATCCAGGTCAAAAGTGCCTAGCAGGATCCTAAAAAGCAGAAAGATTCCACACTGTTACCTTCCAGGGGTAAACAGTGACCTTCCTCAAGTTTACCTCAATAATTGTTTACGGACTTTACCTCCAGGAATTTATCCAAACCTTTTCTAAATCCAGCTAACCTAACTGCTTTTACCACATCCTCTGGCATAAAATTTCAGAGCATAACTATGCTATATTATAGAGAGGGGATAATCGAATAGGGACGCCCATCTCTAAGGGTGCCCATCTCTAAGGACGTCCCGATGAAGGGGCGGGGAAACCCGTATTATCGAAACAAGATGGGCGTCCATCTTTCGTTTCGATAATACGGTCGGGTACGCCCAAATCTCCACATTTAGGTCGACCTAAGAGATGGTTGACCTAAATGTTGAGATTGTCAACCTTAGAGATGGGCGACCTCGGTTTTCGACGATAATGGAAACCGAGGACGTCCATCTCAAAAACGACCAAATCCAAGGCATTTGGTCATGGGAGGAGCCAGCATTTGTAGTGCACTGGTTCCCCTGACATACCAGGACACCAACTGGGCACCCTAGGGGGCACTGCAGTGGACTTCACAAGTTGCTCCCAGGTGCATAGCTCCCTTACCTTGTGTGCTGAGCCCCCCAAACCCACCCAAAACCCAATCCCCACAACTGTACACCACTACCATAGCCCTTAGGGATGAAACCCACATGGAGCTGGGTATGACATTTGAGGCTGACATAGAGGCTGGAAAAAAATGTTTTTTAATTTGTTTTTGGGTGGGAGGGGGTTGGTGACCACTGGGGGAGTAAGGGGATGTCATCCCCGATTCTCTTCGGTGGTCATCTGGTCAGTTTGAGGCTTGGTCCTGAAAAAAAATGGACCAAGTAAAGTCGGCCAAATGCTCGTCAGGGACACCCTTTTTCCCATTATCGGCCGAGGACGCCCATCTCTTAAGCACGCCCCCCGTCCCGCCTTCGGTACGCTGCCGACACGCCCCCGGAAACTTTGGTCGTCCCTGTGACGGAAAGCAGTTGAGGACGCCCAAAATCGGCTTTCGATTATGCCAATTTGGGTGATCCTGAGAGAAGGACGCCCATCTCCCGATTTGTGTCGAAAGATGGCCGCCCTTCTCTTTCGAAAATGCCCCTGAGAGTGTCTCATCCTGTTATCTGCCTCTGCCAGGAGAAACCTCCTGAGTACGATTGCATGATCCCTGGTAGCTTTGATTCATTGGATGCAGGTTCAGTTTGTTTTTTTTTATGTGTTGTATTGTGAGTTTTATGTAATACATTTTCATTTTCTGGTCAGTTCGCTGTATCGTATATTTGATTTCTACTCTTATTTTTTTTTTTACATAGAATCTTCTACTGTGGTTCTACTTTACTGCTACAAGTTAACATTGAACTCTTTTTATCTGTTTACTTTATTCACATTATTACTGTTGAATGTTTGACATTTACCCTTGATCTTTAATGCTTGAATTGAACTGTATATCTACTTCTTATAACTTATTTTTATTTTCTGTACTTCAAATGTAATAATAATATTCTGTACTTTTCATTCCGAAATGGCAATCGCCATTACGGCATAATGTAAGCCACATTGAGCCTGCAAATAGGTGGGAAAATGTGGGATACAATGGCTGCAAAATAAAATAAGTAAATAAATAAATATGTAGCCTAGCACGATCCTTTATTTTTATGACTATTTGTTGTTTTTTTTTCACACCTTTGTACTTGCTGTTGTTGTTGTTTGCTATCTTTGAGGCCCTTTTTACTAAGCCGCGTAGGCGCCTACGTGCTCCCAATGTGCATCAATTCGGAGTTACCACCCGGCTACCGTGTGGCCCGGGCGGTAATTTCGATTTTTGCACTCATCCGCTATGTGTGCCAGAAATTAATTTTTATTTTCCGGCGTGCGGCGGAAACCGGGCGGTATTCATGGTTCTACACGCATAGACCATTACTGCCCGGTTAACGCATGTGGCCTTACTGCTAAGTCAATGGGTGGCGGTAAGGTCTCAGGCCCAAAATGGACGCACGCCAATTTTTATTTTGCCGCACATCCATTTTCGGCCCCCAAAAAAGGCCTTTTTTGCGGGTGCGCTGAAAAATGGACCCATGCGCGTCTAATATACACGTCTACGCCAGCGCAGGCCATTTTTCAGCGCACCTTAGTAAAACGACCCATTTGGTTTTTGCTCTTTATCAAAATGCATTTTTTAGGAATGTTTTACTGCCATCTATGGTTCATTGATGGTCAATACTACTACTACTACTACTATTTAACATTTCTAGAGCGCTACAAAGTGTACGCAGCGCTGTACAAACACAGAAGAAAGACAGTCCCTGCTCAAAGAGCTTACAATCTAATAGACAAAAAGTAAAGCATTTAAATTTAAAATATTTATACAGCCTTTAACCTCATATTCTGTTCTCTCGACAACACTCTTATAACTAAAGTTCACTTTTCCTTTTACCCGTGTGTTACTTAATTTCAGTAAAGCGCTGGCCACCTTTGTCCATCATTCCTATGATGTGGTATGGTTATGATTGTATCCTGGAAGCTACCAGGGCATGTAACAGATGAACCAAGGTTTTACCAAGTAGAGGCAACTCGGCTTAATATTCTCTCTGCAAACAAATGAATAAGATTTCCACCTATATTCTACACCAGCACTGGGCCTCCCAGAAACTCCGTACCCTCTAAAGCAGTGGTTCTCAACCTTTCTTCTGTTGTGACTCACCTGACAGACAATATTCACATGGGTGACACACTAAACACTACATTTTGCAGTTGAACAAAGGAGAAAAAAAAACCCCTATATATTATTTAATTGTTGCTAACAATGATGTGAGGGAAATACAGATGCAACGGTGGTGTCTGCCAGGATGGAAGAGGTGGGTGAGCTGCAACATTTCAAACCAACCAAAAAGGAGGGGGGGGGGGAAACTTCACGATGCCGCGAGACGTAAAAAAGAAGAAACAGTGAGGAAAAACCATCTGGAGTTGGTGACAGAAGAAGGGTCAGTTATGGAGACTTCAAGTACCTGACTTACTGGTTCTCAACTCTCCCCAACCTGTAGCACACGTATTTGTTAACAGTGTGTTTCTTCTGGCATAAAAGGTGCCGGTACTGAAATGCCAGGCCACCCTTCAGTGGTGAGGTGATCACTGAGAACCTATCCCACAATAGCCAGGCCCCCAAAACCAGTCACAGAATCTATGACGAGGCAGAATTGGTGTGTAGAGCCTGAGCTCTTTCATTAAAACTTGGGTCAATTTTAGCAGACAATGGAAAAGGTGCCGGTGACTCAGTATCCCCAAGTACCCCCTCAAAAAAAGCCCTGGTTGTTAACAACAGCAAAGGATACTGTCTGTCGGTGACACACCTTCCAGCTGTTGGTAACAGGGACACAGCGGTTTTGAACCACTGCGCTAAAGCATCGGATGTCAATGCAAAACAGCAAAAAGGTGCGAACGTCTCTGCACCCAGGGGGAACGGGGAGAGGAGCCACAGTTAAGAGCTACAACTTCCACACTGCCTAATTATTTTCCTTATCATATTCTCTGCCGTGTACCATTCAGGTCAAAATTCTGTCATTTTAATTTAGATAACAAGGTATTTGCTTCATAATTTCGTCTTTACAGGGGCGAGGGAGCAGACACAGTACATTAGATCCCAGAATATCATTTCATTGCTATCAATATTTAAGGATTACATTAGCATTACATGAAGTTAGGAAATCTGTCATTTTCTCTTAATAATGAAGATAAAGAATGCCTTCAATTACAGGCTGCAAGTTTTAAGACCATACAACTCTTGCAAATCAGTAATGAAATTCAGACAAAAGAAGAAATTATTACATCTGAATTTAGCTATTTTCATACCATGTAATTACAGGAAATATGTGTTATACCATAGAGGCTCATTTTATTGTATCTAATTTGCATATTATTCATACAGCACAGAAACAAGTGTCGTAATTATGAGACAGCAGATCTTATTAAGAAGATGCATGCAGAATGAATTTTGATGATACTGCTTGCGATGACAGACTACGTCAAGATACAGGGCTTGGAACATAACATAAGATCATAAGAATAGCCGCACTGGGTCAGACCAATGGTCCATCTAGCCCAGTATCCTGCTTCCAACAGTAGCCAATCCAGGTCGCAAGTACTCGGCAGAAACCCAATTAGTCTTTTATTCTTTGCAAAAACTCTTTCTCCAAATTATAGAACGCAAGACTTTATGTGTCTATGTATTCGCTGAAGTACAAAAAGACTCATGGGGGGGAAAAAGAACCCTTCCTCCACCTCCGTATAACAGACCAGAGGTCTGCGCTGGGACCGCTGCTTTTTAACATATTTATTAACGATCTAGAGATGGGAGTAACTAGTGAGGTAATTAAGGGGTCCTTTTACTATGGTGCGCTGAAAAATGGCCTGCGGTTGTGTAGGCGCGTGCTTTGGGTGCACGCAGATCCATAATTCAGCGGGCCTGTAAAATATGCTTTTTCTAAATTTTTGCCGAAAATGGACGTGCAGCAAAATAAAAATTGGCGTGTGTCCATTTGGGGTCTGAGACCTTACTGCCAGCCATTGAACTAATGGTAGAGTTTCACACGGTAACAGGGTGGTAATGACCTACGTGTGTCAAATGGCACTTGGCACACGTGGAGGGGCATAATTGAACGAAAACGTCTATCTCCATGGGCGTTTATTTCCGAGAACGGGTCCGTGAAGGGGCGGACCCAACCGTATTTTCCAAAATAATAGACGTCCATGTTTTATTCGACAATTTGTGAGCTGGGCGTTTTTGTTTTTCAGCGATAATGGAAAATGAAAGCGCCCAGCTCAAAAACGAATAAATCCAAGGCATTTGTTCGTGGGAGGGGCCAGGAGTCGTAGTGCACTGGTCCCCCTCACATGCCAGGACACCAACCGGGCACCCTAGGGGGCACTTTTACACAAACAAAAAAAAGGTAAAAGAGCTCCCAGGTGCATAGCACCCTTCCCTTGTGTGTTGAGCCCCCCAAATCCCCCTCAAAACCCACTGCCCACAAGCCTACACCATTACTATAGCCCTAAGGGGTGAAGGGGGGCACCTACATGTGGGTACAATGGGTTTGGGGGGGTTGGACGACTAAGCATTAAGCAGCACAATTGTAACAGGTAGGGGGGGATGGGCCTGGGTCCACCTGCCTGAAGTCCACTGCACCCCCTAACAACTGCTCCAGGGACCTGCATACTGCTGCCAGGGAGGTGGATATGACATTTGAGGGTGAAAATAAAAAGTTGTGAAACATAATTTTTTGTGGTGGGAGGGGGTTAGTGACCACTGGGGGAGTCAGGGGAGGTAATCTGGTCATTTAGGGCACTTTTTGGGGCCTTATTCGTGAAAAAACAGGGTCCAGGAAAAGTGCCCTAAATTCTAGCTACAAACGCATACTTTTTTTCCATTATTGGCGAAAGGCGCCCATCTCTCCTCGGCCGATAACCACGCCCCAGTTCCACCTTCGCCACGCCTCCGACACGCCCACATCAACTTTGTACGCTTCCGCGATGGAGTGCAGTTGAAAACGTCCAAAATCGGCTTTCCATTATACCGATTTATTCGTTTTTGTGAGATAAACGTCTATCTCCCGATTTGGGTCGAAATCTAGGCGTTTTTCTCTTTCAATTATAAGGTGGATAGTGGACACGTGCCACAAAATAAAAATTATTTTGCGGATGTGCATATCGGACGCACACCAAAAATGTGCAGGACGTCAGAAACAGTCAGAACGAAGCCTTGCGCGGGAAGAAGAGGACCTCGGCTGGCAGGGGTTGGGGTCCCCCACCAGCAAAGGTAGGCGATGGTGACAGCGGGTTGGCGGCGGGAGGAGGGGTCGAGAGGGTCATCAGCAGGGGGGTCCAGGGCCCAATCTACAGGGGCCCAGGCCCCCGTGGCCCCACTTGGCTACGCCACTGCTGCAAGAGCCAAGCGGTAGCCGAGCGGTAACTCCAAATTGCTGCACATTGGGCACCCGTAGACACTTACACTGCTTATTAAAAGGGCCTCTAAATTTGCTGATGACACAAAGTTATTCAAAGTCGTTAAATCACAAGAGGATTGTGAAAAATTACAAGAGGACCTTACGAGACTGGGAGACTGGGCATCCAAATGGCAGATGACATTTAATGTGAGCAAGTGCAAAGTGATGCATGTGGGAAAGAGGAATCCGAACTATAGTTAAGTAACGAAGTGTTCCACATTAGGAGTCACTGACCAGGAAAGGGATCCAGGTGTCATCGCTGATGATACGTTGAAACCCTCTGCTTGCAGCAGCTAAGAAAGTAAATAGGTATTATTAGGGAAGAAATGAAAAACAAAAATGAGGGCCTTATAATGCCTTTGTATCGCTCCATGGTGCGACCACACCTCAAATACTGTGTTCAATTCTGGTCACCGCATCTCAAAAAAGATATAGTAGAATTAGAAAAGGTACAAATAAGGGCAACGAAAATGATAAAGGGGATATGACGACTTCCCTATGAGGAAAGGCTACAGCGGCTAGGGCTTTTTAACTTGGAGAAGAGACGGCTGAGGGGAGATATGATAGAGGTCTATAAAATAATGAGTGGGATGGAACAGGTAGACGTGAATCACTTGTTTACTCTTTCCAAAAATACTAGGACTAGGGGGCACGCAATGAAGCTACAAAGTAGTAAATTTAAAATGAATTGAAGAAAATATTTCTTCACTCAACGTGTAATTAGACTCTGAAATTTGTTGCCAGAGAATGTAGTAAAAGCAGTTAGCTTAGCAGGGTTTAAAAAAAAGGTTTGGATAGCTGCCTAAAAGAAAAGTCCCTAAGCCATTATTAAAATGACTTGGGGAAAATCCAATGCTTATTTCTAGGATAAGCAGCATAAATTGTATTATACTGTTTTGGGACCTTGTCAGGTACTTGATGGACTTTCAATCTGTCCCAGTATGACAATACTTATGTACTATGATTTCTGGGGTAAAATCACTTCACAAGCATTAAAAAAAAAAACCCAGAGTATAAATTTGTTAAAGCTTCAGTGAAATCAATAAACTTTCATGGATCCTACATACTATGTGACGTAATAAAAATTTCAGAACTTAACTTAAGCAATCATGCGGCTTTCATATTCCTCTTGCGCCAAATGTGGCCAGAGCTTCGTCAAACAGGCTGTGTCAAGGTGCAAACAGTGCTTCTACAAAATAACATAATATAAATCAGTGTCATAAACAAGTGCAAACCTCAAAAAGTGAACTACACTTTGAAAGACTCATTTCTTAATACATAGATTAAAATAAGCAATTGCCAGCTTATTGTTGCATTATCTGCTTGAAACGTCACCAGACCCCAAAACATGGCCGTGGGATGCTTTCTGTAATCTTACCCTGATAGTGATGTCATCAAAACAACCCAGATTGAAGGGTCTTATCTCTGTCACAGCAAGCTCTTCCAGTTGATCTTAGCATTGAGTCCTTTTGGTTCTTACATTTGCAATTTGAAGATCCAAAATAGCTCTCTTTGTAGCAGAAGTCTACAGTGATTGCCCAACTCCTTCTATAACTTGTTTAGCGCATGCTTGTAAAGAAGCAAATTGATATTCATATTGAATACAGTGCTCCACTGTCAGAGCCTCTCTTCTCATATGTTTAAGGCAACTCTTATGTTCTCCTAGACGTGTTTTGAGGGGGGGGGGGGCCACATTGTTTGTTCAACATAAATCTTAGAGCAAAGACAGATGATTAAGGAGCTCATTTTTGAAAGAGAAGGTTATCAATAGAAATCAAACAAAATAAAACATGGAAAAGAAAATAAGATGATACCTTTTTTATTGGACATAACTTAATACATTTCTTGATTAGCTTTCGAAGGTTGCCCTTCTTCCTCAGATCGGAAATAAGCAAATGTGCTAGCTGACAGTGTATATAAGTGAAAACATTCAAGCATTACTATGACAGTAAAATAGATACCATTGGAGATTCTACATGGAATGTTGCTACTATTGGAGATTCTACATGGAATGTTGCTATTCCACTAGCAACATTCCATGTAGAAGGCTGCGCAGGCTTCTGTTTCTGTGAGTCTGACGTCCTGCACGTATGTGCAGGACGTCAGACTCACAGAAGCAGAAGCCTGCGCGGCCACATTGGTGATCTACAAGGGCCGACTTCTACATGGAATGTTGCTAGTGGAATAGCAACATTCCATGTAGAATCTATAGAAATCAAACAAAATAAAACATGGAAAAGAAAATAAGATGATACCTTTTTTTATTGGACATAACTTAATACATTTCTTGATTAGCTTTTGAAGGTTGCCCATTATAAACCATAAAGCTGTATGTCTCTGTTGATCACCCCACCCCTCACCTATCCACACCCATCCTGTTAGAATATCAAAGATATGCTTTGATGTCCCCATGCATACTTCCTACCCACCCCCATCCTCCCACCCTGTCAGACTGTCATAGTAATGCTTGAATGTTTTCACTTATATACACTGTCAGCTAGCACATTTGCTTATTTCCGATCTGAGGAAGAAGGGCAACCTTCAAAAGCTAATCAAGAAATGTATTAAGTTATGTCCAATAAAAAAGGTATCATCTTATTTTCTTTTCCATGTTTTATTTTGTTTGATTTCTATTGATAACCTTAAGAGTGGACTAACATGGCTACCACACTCCTCTTCGAAAGAGAAGGACATCCGTCTTTCAACATAAATCGGAAGATGGACGTCCTTCTCCCAGGGATGTCCAAATCGGTATAATCATAACCCGATTTAGGACGTCTCCAACTGCAGTCCGTCGCAAGGATGGCCAAAGTTCAAGGGGGCATGTCGGAGGCATAGCAAAGGCAGGACTTGGGCGTGCCTAACACTTGGATGGCCTTGACCCATAATCGAAAAAAACAAGGATGTCCCTGTCGAACACTTGGACGTTTTCACCCAGACCTGCTTTTATTACAACTAAGGCACAAAAACATGCCCAAAATGACCAGATGACCACCGGATAGAATCGGGGATGACCTCCCATTACTCCCCCAGTGGTCACTAACCCCTTCCCACCCTCAAAATCATCTTTAAAAATATGTCGTGCCAGCCTCTATTCCAGCCTCAGATGTGAAACTCAGGTCCATGACAGTGCATGAAGGTCCCTGGAGCAGTTTTAGTGGGTACTGCAGTGCACTTCAGACAGACGGACCCAGGCCCATACCTCCCCCCCCCCCCCACCTGTCACATTTGTGGAGGAAACAGCGAGCCCTCCAAAACCCACCGTAAACCCACTGTACCCACAACTAGGTGCCCCCTTAACCCGTAAGGGCTATGGTAGTGGTTTACAGTTGGGAGTAGTGGGTTTTGGGGGGGGCTCCGCAGACAAGATAAGGGAGCTATGTTCCTGGGAGCATTTTATGAAGTCCACTGCAGTGCCCCCTAGGGTGCCCAGTTGGTGTCCTGGCATGTCAGGGGGACCAGTGCACTACAAAAGCTGGCTCCTCCCACGCCCAAATGGCTTGCATTAGGACGTTTTTGACATGGACGTCTTTGGTTTCAAGAATCAACGAAAATCAGAAACGTCCTTGTCTAGGGGCATCCAAATCTAGGGACGTCTAAATTTAAGGATTTGGACTTCCTTGATGATATTTTCGAAACGAAAGATGGACGTCCATCTTGTTTCAAAAATACGGGTTTCCCCACCCCTGGATTTCGCTGTTTTGCAAGGACGTCCAAATCGCAACTTGGTCGTCCCTTTCAAAAATGCCACATAAATCACGTAATCAGAAACACAATTAGTATCGCCATTGTAAAAAATATGATTTCAAAGTAATTGGATGAACGAACCAACTATCCAACTCTATCTGAATTGTACAAGTCTTACAACCATGGCATTTACAGTGTTTACCACCAGATGATCCAGAATGATGATGTATTGTGCCTATGTCTGAAGGGCTTAAAATCTCTTTTAAATTTCAATTTCTGTTATATGCCATCAAATGCTGAAAGATGGGATAATAAACCCCAATGTTTTCTCAAAATATCAAAATCACCAAAAAGGGCATTCATTCAATTAAAAAACACATCTGGAGGAGCATTTTTGATATGACATCTAAGTCCGATTTTGGATGTTTTGTACAAAACGTCCAGAATCCAAATAAGAAAGGTCATTTTCAAAAAAGAAAAACGTCTATCTTTTTTTTCAAAAATACTGTTTCAAACAAGGTTTTGTACTTTTGGGCGTTTTGTTTTTTCATCCATTTTCAAAAAAACAAACAAAAAACCGAATAAATGCAAATCGTAGAGGTTCATGTCATTGGGATATAGGAAGAGCCACCACTTTTAGTAGACTGGTCCTACAGACATCCCATGTAGAGAGTTGCACGGGGACAGAAATCTTACCCATCCCCGCCCGTCCCTGCTAGAATCCCATCCATCCCCACCCATCCCCACTGGAATCTTACCCATCCCCGCAAAAATTTAATCCATCTCAACCCGTCCCCACCCGTCCCCGCAAGAATTTAACCCATCCCCACCCATCCCCGCAAGAATTTAATGGTACATAAAAGAAAATTCTGGTCAGCTCCCTCAGTCTCTCTCTGGATTGGAGCCACATCACTGTAGGCAAGGAAGGAAAATGGAAGCTGAAACTTAGAACACTCTGGTGTGCACCTGTAAGATTTGTCTCTGATTTCTGGCACTGTGTGCTGAGAGGTCACCACATGCACGCGCCAGTAGGTCAGGTGACATCCGATGCTCTTGCCTGTGTCAGAGCTGAGGTCTGCGCATCAGCCCGGGAGCAAAGAGGATTAATTCTAACATACTAAGTGACAGCAAATAAAGACCTGAACGGTCCATCCAGTCTGCCCAATAGTCACACTCATTATCAATTCATGATTAAATCAACGAGTGTGATATTATATACTTTCTTTCGTGTTTCTGGAACATAGACCATAGAAGTCTATCTGGCCCTATACTTATGTTCCAGCTGCTGGAGTTCTTGCTGAAGCCCACTCCAGTCTATTCGTCTTCTCATTTGTGGGATACAGACCGTAAAAATCTGTCCAGCACTGTCCTTATGTTCCAGCCACTGAAGTTGCTGTCTAAGCCCTTTCTAGCCCATCCTAAACCAGACTGCCATATATTAGACACAGACCATACAAGTCTGCCTGGTATCGGCCCTAGTTAATCACAGCCAGAGTCACCATCTAAGCGCCACTTGACACATCCACACACATGCAGCCATTTAAGGTTAGGTTTTTTATAACTTCCATTTTCTAATTAGAGATCCTCAGTGTTCATCCCAAGCCTTTTTGAATTCCATCATCATTTGTGTCTCTACCACTTCCTTAACGGAAGATTTTCCACATTTGTGCTGTTAAAGCAAGGAGGAAGAGGAGGAGGAGGAGAAGAAGACAGCACTCAAGGTACTCGGTAGATGAGAGGCTGATGCAGTGCGGCTTACACTTCCACAGGAACCCCACAGAACTGCTTCCGTCCCCGCGGGAATCCTGCAGAACTGCTTCCGTCCCCACGGGAACCCCGCAGGACCTGCTTCCATTCCTGCGGGAATCCCGCAGGTTCCGCGGGATTCCCGCGAACCCCGTTCCGTGCAGCTCTCTAATCCCATGAGAGCAATGGGGCACCCTAGAGGGCACTTCTGTGCACTTCAGAAAAATGCTCCCAGGTACACATCTCACCTATGCTTCCTTATCTTGTCCTGTGAGCCCTCCAAAACCCACCAGAAACACACTGTCTCCCACTGTACACCACTACAATAGCCCTTATAGGTGAAGGGGGCACCTATATACGAATACTGTTGGATTTTGGTGAGTTTGGGAGGGGTCATAAGTGTGATAGGAAGAGGGAGATTGGGACCTGGGTCCCCCACTGTGTACTGACCACTACACTACTCCAGGGACCTGCATGCTGCTCTAATAGACCTCAATGACCACTGGGGGGGATATTGGAGGGTCACCCCCAATTCCCTCCAGTGGTCATCTGGTCATTTACAGTACCTTTTTGTGCCTTATTCATTCTGAAAACAGATGTAGACTAGAACGTCTTGGTTTTAGTCCTGGACAGTTTTGTTTTGTTCCATTGTAGCTGCAAAACATCCAAGTGTTAGGCACGCCCTAATCTCACCTCGAAACACCCCCGACGTGCCCTCTTATGATTTGGACACACAGCAGATGAATTGCATAGATAAACATCTGCAAGATAGGTTTTGAAAATACTAATTTGGACGTTTTGAGAAGAAAAACATCCAAATCGTTTGTTATGACACTTTTTGATGTTTCTTTCTTTCGAAAATGAGCCCCACAGTCACACACTACCATCACAAAAGTATGAATTTATTTATTTAGATTTTTGCTCACACCTTTTTCAGTAGTAGCTCAAGGTGAGTTACATTCAGGTACACTGGATATTTCTCTATCCCAGGAGGGCTCACAATCTAAGTTTGTACCTGAGGCAGTGGAGGATTAAGTGACTTACCAAAGATCGCATGGAGCAGCAGTGGGATTTGTGGACTGCAAAATTGGTGCTCTAACCACTAGACCACTCATGTTGTGCTTTAAAAATAGCTCCTTGTGGACCACTTTTACAAAGCGGGCTTACCGCTCGCTAAACAGGAAGTACCTCCGGGCTACCGCAGCAGTCTGGTGGTACTTCCCACCCACAGCGCACTGTCATATCTGGCACTACAAAAATATATTTATTTTTGTAGCACCGACCGGGGTGTATCTGGCAGTAATCGGCAGTGCCGTTTGCTGCCTGGTTGCCACCAAGTTAGCGCAGGAGTCCTTACTGCCACCTCAGTGGGTGGGCGTAAGGGCTTCCCCCCCCCCCCCCCCCCCGAAATAGCAAGTGCTTTACTTGCCGTGCGACCATTTCCTGCAGTAAAGAAAGACTACCCTTTTACCAGCTGTGGGGGCCTTGGCGCTCGTCAAAAACACACACTAATGCCTGTGCAGGCCCCCTTTTGCCACAGCTTGGTAAAAGGGGCAGTGTGTTTTTTTGCATATATTTTTTAATATAAAAAATGTTTTAAAAGGGAGGAGTGGAGAGATGTGGTAGCCGTGTTAGTCCACTCTTAAAGGCTATCAATGCTTTGATGTCCCCATGCATACCCCCACCCTCCCACTCTGTCAGACTGTCAAAGTAATGCTTTGATGTTTCTCTTATATATACTATCTGCTAACACATTTGCTTATTTCCGATCTGACGAAGAAGGGCAACCTTCGAAAGCTAATCAAGATATGTATTATGTCCAATAAAAAAGGTATCATCTTATTTTCTTTTCCATGTTTTATTTTGTTTGATTTCTATTGATAACCAAAAAAAGGGAGGAAAAGACCTCAGAACTTGTCTGTGGACTTTTATCTGTAACAGATGGTTATAGTCTCAACAGACGTACATATAATCATTGACCAAAAACCTCCACTCACCACTATTTTATTGAATCATGTTTTCTTTATCAATTTCTTTTCAACTTCATTATATATAGCACCTTTCTAAAGAAATACATTTCAGAATTAAATATCCATTGAAGCATAAGGCACTTGTCTTTACAGACCCCAAGTACTTATATTTGCAAATCCCTACGAGGTTCCTGTTTCACCCTAAGGCTTCTTCAGGGGAATTTACATGCTTGTACTGGACTAATGTTCTTATGGTGAAGCAGATTAAGCCATAAGAATATTAGTTCAGTATAGGCATGTAAATTTATGTACCCGTTCCAATGAGTGGAGTGGAATGGATAGACGTGAAGCGTCTGTTTACGCCTTCCAAAAATACTAGGACAAGGGGGCATGCGATGAAGCTACAAAGTAGTAAATTTAAAATGAATCAGATAAATTTTTTCTTCACTCAACATGTAATTAAACTCTGGAATTCGTTGGGTCAGTGGGGTATGCCTTTTTGAACAGGTTTGTTTTTAGTTCTTTCCGGAAACTTAGGTGGTCATTCGTTGTTTTTATTATCTTTGGCAGAGCGTTCCATAGTTGTGCGCTTAAGTAAGAAAAGCTGGATGCATAAGTTGATTTGTATTTGAGTCCTTTAGTACTTGGGTAGTGGAGATTTAGGTACGTTCGTGCTGATCTTGTTGTGTTTCTGGTTGGTAGGTCTATGAGGTCTGTCATGTGTCCCGGGGCTTCGCTGTATATAATTTTATGAACCATGGTGCAGACCTTAAAAGCATTGCGTTCTTTGATTAGGAGCCAGTGCAGTTTTTCTCGGAGGGGTTTGGCGCTATCATAACGTGTTTTTCCAAATATAAGTCTGGCTGCTGTGTTCTGGGTGGTCTGAAGTTTCTTTATGATTTGTTCTTTGCATCCCGCATAAATTCCATTGCAGTAATCTGCATGGCTTAGTACCATTGATTGTATCAGGTTGCGAAATATAGCCCTCGGGAAGAATGGTTTCACGCTTTTGAGTTTCCCCATTCAGTGAAATATTTTCTTTATGGTAGATTTTGCTTGGTTCTCTAGAATGAGGTTTTGGTCAATTGTTACTTCGAGAATTTTTAGGTTGTCTGAGATGGGGAGGGTGTGGCCTGGGATACTTAGGTTTTTGGGTTTGTATGCGTTGTGTTAGGAGGAGATGATGAGACAGTGTGTTTTTTCTGTGTTGAGTTTTAATTGGAATGCATTTGCCCATGAGTCCATAATGTTCAAACTGAGCTTGATTTCATTGTTGATTTCTGACAGATCTTGTTTGTATGGGATATATATTGTGACGTCGTCTGCATAAATGAATGGGTTGAGGCCTTGAGTGGACAGGGCCTTGGCTAGTGGGGTCATCATGAGGTTAAAAAGGATTGGTGATAATACTTGGCATAATTGGCTGCGACTAAATTTAGTCACGTGGACCTGCGCTCGGTGAATTCTATAAAGCACATGGAAATTTAGGTTTAAAGCAGAGCCGCCAAGAGACTAGGCTGGGCCCGGGGCAAGGCCGCCTCGGCTCCACCCCCCGCTGCCCTGCCTCCCCCCTGCCGCTGCCGCCCCCCGTCGCTCCCCCCGCCGCTGCAGTCCGCGGTCTCACCTGCCTGCCTCCACAGCTCCGGGCCCTCTTCATTCAAAGCGGCAGTCGCAGATCGCGCCTCCTCTGGCCTTCCCTCCCTGTGTCCCGCCCTCATCTGATGTAACTTCTGGTTTCCACGAGGGCGGGACACAGGGAGGGAAGGCCAGAAGAGAGGCGATCTGCGACTGCCGCTTTGAATGAAGTGGGCCTGGAGCCGTGAAGGCAGGCAGGTGAGACTGGGGACTGCAGCGCCGGTGGCCTGACCCCAGCGCCAGGCCCCTCTTGGAGGCCCGAGGAATTTTGACCCCTCTGCCCCCCCTCTAGGTGGCCCTGCTATAAAGTACGCTTAAATTAAGGTGTACTTTATAGAATATGCTTAAGCGAATTTCATTTCAGCTCTAAATTTTTAGGCCTGATATATAGAATCCAGTCCATAATGTGAACTGGCACACATTAACTGCTACTGCACAAATGCAGTAAGTGCGTTTGTGCTATTTTTACAATTAGTGCACATTAATTCACACGTTATGCATATTGCAATTAGCGTGTGGCAAGTACTGCATGCTGACAATTCTGCAAATAGTACTGGTCTGCTTAGTGCCTCTTACACAGGAGGTACTAGATGTATCTGCACTAATTGCAACTACAGTACCATGTGCTAATGGACATTTTAACGCGCAACCTGCAATAAAAACACTGAGCACATCCCCTAATAGGTGCCACATTAGGGGGCCTTTTTAATAAAAGGTTGGCGCACGGCAACAGGCTTGCCACACGCCAATTGCGGAACTACCTCAGGAGCCTACCTCGTCCTTCCCTACACCCCTTCCCGTGCACTCCGTTCCATGGATAAATCCTTCTTATCTGTTCCCTTCTCCACTACTGCCAACTCCAGACTTCGCTCCTTCTGTCCCGCTGCACCCTACGCCTGGAATAGACTTCCTGAGCCCCTACATCTTGCTCCATCCTTAACCATCTTTAAATCTAAATTGAAAGCCCACCTCTTCAACATTGCTTTTGACTTGTAAACACTTGTTCCTCTCGCTTCTACCTACCCTCCTCTCCTCCTTCCTGTACACATTAATTGATTTGATTTGCTTACTTTATTTATTTTTTGTCTATTAGATTGTAAGCTCTTTGAGCAGGGACTGTCTTTCTTCTATGTTTGTGCAGCGCTGCGTACGCCTTGTAGCGCTATAGAAGTGATAAATAGTAGGTTAGTAGTCTCTTGTAACCAGAGCTAATGTTGTGATGTCATAATGCCTCAGGCCACCAATAAGAGCCAACCTCATCAGTGATGTCACAATGGCTTGATTGTCCTATACTTGGCTCACTTTTATTACATAGCTCTTTGAGCAGGGACTGTCTTTCTTCTATGTTTGTGCAGCGCTGTGTACGCCTTGTAGCGCTTTATAAATGCTAAATAGTAGTAGTAGTAATGTATATTTTTTAGCCTAACCCCATGATATAAATTAAAAATACTGGCAACCTAATAAGACATGAATAACAATACAAAAGCTTTTATTTTAAACCATGCCAAGACTCATGCAAACTGATATCATACATTATATTTTCATATAAAATATCTTCAAATCAGACATAACTTGCTGCAGCACCAACCAAGTAGCTTTACATTCACCTAATGCTCACATCCTCAAAGCTCTGTAAAAATAGTAGTACAAAACCTTTATGCAGGTGTAGAACTTGTATGTGTGGGTGTGTTCATGAGTGGACCAGGTGTGTTAGTGTAGGGAATGACTGTATTGACAAAAAGTTCAATGGCAGAAACGCAATGTGGACCATATTTAATGTATCCTTTAGAGTGTAACTGGAGGGGATGATGCTCTTGCTTTTGCTTTTCATAGACATGTTGCTTTGCTCTCCCTATTATATTGTTGTCATGAGGCTGTTTGATTCTGTTCCTGTTCATTACAATAAAATAAAATATTTTTACAAATCCTAGCCTAATCAGAGCACCAGTTTGTCAAAACAGTTAGGGGGTCTTTTACAAAACCGTGCTAGCATTTACCGCCAGCTGATTTTAATGAACTAAACACGCTAGCATGGTTTTGTAAAAGGTCCCCTTAATCATTTTAAAGAGTTTTCCAAATATGGGTCAATATTCAGTCAGGGCGCTCAGTTTTTTTAGTCACATCTCAAAAAAGGTATAGCAGAATTAGAAAAGGTAAAGGTGATAAAAAATGATAAAGGTGATGGGAAGAGGCTAGGGCTCTTCAGCTTGGAGAAGATGACTGAGGTCCCAAAAACTCTGGGTGGAGTGGAACAGGTAGACGTGAATCGCTTGTTTACTCTTTAAATACAAGGATTTGGGAGTACTCAGTGAAGTCAGTGAGTAGTAAATTTAAAACAAATCCGAGAAAACTTCTTCATGCAGTGTGTAATTACTATGGAATTCACTGCCACAAAAATATGGTAGATTTCTGGATTCAAATAGCAGTGACATTCAACCCACTACCCAGTTAAGGGGATAAAGTTAGGTCCGCATTTTTGCTATCCTAACTTTATCCAGATAGTTGTTACCTGGTTAGTGGAATGAATGTCACCGCTAAACCTTTTACTATGTTATGCTGTGTCACTGCATTTATTGGGTTACCAGTTATTTATTTATTTATTTGTTACATTTTGTAGCCCACATTTTCCCACCTATTTGCAGGCACCTATTATTTATTTATATCCCACATATTTGCAGGCTCAATGTGGCTTACATAATACCGTAAAGGCATTCGCCAAGTCCGGTAGGGGACAAGTACAAAAGATGTTATAATGGGATAGAGAAGGTAAGAAACAGTCAAATTGGGTTAGGGTAGAAGGGTTTGATAATGTCCAATACGATCTTTGATAGTGAAGTGTTGCAGGGTTGAGGCATTTAAGCTGGGTCATTCGGATATCGTTGTGTTATGCATATTCCTCCCTTTGGGGGTCCCTTATGTTGTGCTTAGGGTCGTTGGTAATTAAACTCGCGTTTTGGGGAAGCCAAATGGTAAGCCTTTTTGTAAGGAAAAGAGGTGGCCTTTGCTTTCTAAATGTTACTTCATTGGTGTGCGTGTTGACAGCAATGTACACATGGAAAAATAAAATTCCAAAGTAATATGAAAAGTTAGTTAGTCACTGTGACAGGGGCATCATCAACCCTCCTAGTCCCACGCTCCTCCCCCCTGGCCTCCGCGTGCGCGACGCGTTCCTGAACGACGCCCCGCCTCCTCAAGCCTTTCTGTCCCAACACGAGCGCCGTACGATGACGCACTTCCGGCGCTGCGGCTGCTGCAGCAGGTTACCGGTTTCCTACATCAGAAGAAGAGAAGATGGTGAGCGAGCGAGCGCCGGTTTTCCGAGTCTCGAGGCCGGGTCGGTTGGGTCAGAGGTGGGGCCTAGCGCGCAGGCTTGGAGTCGCCCGTCTCGCCTGTTTAGTAGCCCTCAGGGAAGCAGCGGACGTGTTTAGGTAGTTTTGTCAACTCATCGCCCTCCCCCTCCTTCTCGCATAGGAGGATTTTCCGTCTCTCTCGGGGGGCGGCGGCTTCTCGTCCAAAACAGCGGAGCTCGGGGGACTCCTCCCTGATACCTACACTGACTACATAGTTTGCTACCTTTAGATTGTAAGCTCTCTTGAGCAGGGACTGTCCTTCCCCTTGTCTAAACTTGTACAGCGCTGCGTAACCCTGGCAGCGCTATAGAAATGCTAAGTAGTGGTAGTAGACTTGTGGAGAGAGAGAGAGTGGGTTTAGTACTGATGGCTCTGCTAGATTAGTAAAGGGGTAAGTGCAAGTGTGACAAATGTGGACCCAGGATTCGGCTGATCTTAAGTTTGGTAGCAGTGATCCCGGAGGAAATGGCTGCGTTTTGGCTTCGGTGCTTAAACTCAAGTCCCCTGCATCATGAACCTCAGGGGGAACTGTGTGGAGGTCTCGTGCTGTGTGAGGTTTAGTGACCAGATTCAGGCCCAGATGCATTAAAGACATTGGTAATTCCCGTTCCCTACGGATTCCATAGCGAATCGGTAGGGAACGGGAATGCATCAACGATAGGGAATGCAAATGAGCTACTCGTTGTAGCTCACTTGCATTCTCTAGTCCTTCGGTACCTGAGTCGGAGAATCGGGACGTCCCACTCCCTTTACATTAGGCGCCTCTTCCTGGTCTCTTCAGCCAATCAAAGCGGGCTTAGCTGGCTGTTGTCAGTGAAACGCGCTCTGATTGGCTGAAGAGACCAGGAAGAGGAGCCTAATCTAAAGGGACGTCCCAATTCTCCGGCAACCAGGAAAATAGAAAAATTTCGCTGTGGAGGGGTAAGTGGCGCGGCGAAGACTAAATAGAAGGGGGAAAAAAACACGAGCGCTGGCAGAGCAAAAAACTGCGAGAAAAAAAAAGACGTCTCACAAGCGCAGGGAGAGTACGTCCTTAAAGGACGCCCCTCACATGCGCTCCCTGCTTTTTTTTTTTTCTTTTTTACCTTTTTTGGGGGCCCTTTTCCTTTCCGATTCCCTCACAGGAGCCCTAACAAGAGGTCAGAAATCTCGTTAGGGTTCCTACGGTAAGGGAATTGGAAAAACGGTAGTGCATCTCATTATAATAGCTTTTCAATCATTTGCATTCCGTTTTCGTTGCCTGCTACCGTGGCAGGGAAAATGCCCTTAGTGCTTGTTAGGTTTGTGCATCTGGGCCTCAGTGATGCACATCCTCTGTTTATACTTTTGACACTTTGGTACCTTGGCGCCGTTTGCAGTTTCTGCTGGGTCAAATAAACCTACCCACGGAGCACTGTCAAAAAGAGCAGGTTCAAAGCGAGCCTGTCTGGAGTGGGGAGGAAAGGGTTAAATGGCTATTTTTCTCAATGGAGGAGGGTGATAAGTGGTGCCTCAGGGCTCTGTGCTGTGACTGGTGCTATCTTCTAACATATTTATAAACGATCTGGAAATCAAAACAAGTGAGGTGATCAAATTTGCAGATGACACAACACTAAAGTTGTTAAAACACATGGCGGACTGTCAAAATAAGACCGTGGGAAATTGGAAAGACTGTTGTTACTGTTTGGATTTCTCCCAGGTTCTTCTGACCTGGATTGAGCACTGTTGGAAGTCAGATACATGGCTAGATAGACCATTGGTGTGACTCAGTATGGCTATTATGTTCTTAACTTTTATATCCAAGCTTAGAGAGAGCATAGGTCCCCTTTGTCTCTTCCAAAACTATAAGGTTACAAAGGAGTCTCTGGGATGGAGAGGAATAAATAGTTTTTAGCCAGGTAAGGTACTTTTCTTCAGAAGTATATTTGTACCTACTTGTGGGGTTATGGTAGAAATGTGCTCCATTGGATTTCTTTTGTTAGGTTGTATGAAGATGGTTGTAATGGCTATAATTTTTGGTGAAACTAATATTGCTTTTGTGTGTGTGTAGCAAGGTGCACAGGTTCTCACAAGGCACCTTTCCGCTAGTTTTGCTATATTTGTTGAACATATTCTCAGTAAACACACCAAAAATTGGAGTATGTCTAATAGTGAAATCAGACATAATTTTGATGTTAACATTTATTGAAGATCTGTTTGCACCGATGAGCCTTGGTTGGCCAGGGATAGCTGGCCGCTCGGCCAGCGAAGAGAGCCACACACCTCGACCAGAGCGCAGACAGAAGGGGGCCACCTTACTCCTATAGTGCACTGCACATTCGTGGGGAACCCGGTGCTAAATCATTCTTCATTTATGGAAAGTATTCATTTACAGAAAGGGTGGTGAAAGCGTGGAATGGCCTCCTGACGGAGATTGTGGAGAGAAGGACTGTGTCAGAGTTTAAAAAAGCATGGGACAAGCGTGTGGGATCCCTATGGAAAAGGATGAGTTAAGGATTACGGAGGATGGGCCATTTGGCCTTTATCTGCCATCATATTTGTATGCTTCTTTATATTGAGACTAGTAGGTTGTCAGGGTGATGGTTATCGTGTACAGACAGTCTGCTGTTCGGATGTGTTTTAACAGTTTTCCTCTCTCTGCTGCCCAGAAGTCAGTTTAATACTCGATTAACACTGTTTTCTTTCAGGGTCAGAGTCAAAGTGGAGGACATGGTCCTGGAGGAGGCAAAAAGGATGATAAGGTATGATCCCACATGATATCTGTTGAGCTGTAAACTTCTCTATTCAGCTGCTGTGGAGGTGGAATTTGAATGAAGAAAATATTCTTGTTCACATGTCAGTTTGCTTCATTCTTATAATTTCTGAATCCCTTTAAAAGTTTTGTTTTAAATGTGATTGCAATAAATAAATAATAATGACCTGATCCATCTTAACATGCACACTGATAAACAAAAAATGCAGAGCTTAGGCAGTAATAGTGTCTGTCTTCCAATGACGTAGCAAGAAACCAGTCATTTGCAGTAGAAATTTGTGTTCTCAGAATCAGATTGGAGAGAACAGAAGTGTTCTAGCTTAAAACAGTAACTCATTGTACTTGCTGTTCCATACACCAATCCTCGATCACTGACTTAGTAATATAAATAACTTTCACTTATTTCGGAATTATTCTCTAACTATAAAAAACAATTTCAGGCTCTGGTTTAAACAAGATTCACTTGTTTTCTTTCCAACCCAAAGGAAGTTGGAAAGAATTATACACAAGGGGACCGAGAATGTCTGTCTGTCTGGAGACAAAATAACTGAAATTTTGATAGGGTACAATGCAAGTTGGTATGTGGGGAAAACCTGGTTAAAGCACTCACCCCAAATTTAAAAACTGGGCCATCAGTTCCAGAGAAGTAATTCCCCGCTCCCCTGAGGAGAAGATTCAGCTTCTGTAGCATATACACTTACATGCAGTGAAAACATTGCAACTAGGGACTTGTTCCTTTCAAACCACCTCTTACTGTTCTTTACGCACATGCACACAAACATACATGCACTCACACACAGACATATCAACCCATAAACAGAAAAACATACTGCATATACAACCACACACAGAGACAAGACATAAATGAAACACACGCATGCAGAGAGGATGGAAAGAATTCCATGATCGTGCTCTGCATGCATTTCTCACTTGTTCTTTTATGTTCAGACTTGGGCACCATTGCTTTCTATTTGTACTATGTAACGTGAGAACACGCAGACAGGTTCAAGATTCATAAAATAGCATTCTTTATATTCTGCCTTTCATAGTACCTCCAGACAGGAAGGAAAACAAATTAAAAAAATAAATAACCAGGAGAAAATATATGAGGTAGAGGGTAGGTATAATAGTGTCCCATTTTGAATCCCTTTCTGGAACTCTGTTACTACCTTCCTACTTTCTGAAAGACATGAGTATATTCGGTATCCGTTTGATTTGACCCCTCATCAGGTAAAGATAGAACTGCACACATTCTGGAGTTTTACTTGCAAGGTCAAGAACCAAGAGAGGCCAATTTTATCCTTTTAAACAAGGTAGATTTTTTTTTTTAATTGTGATCTGCTTTCAAGAGCTGTGGTCCATTCAGCAGGTCAGAGAAGAAAGCTGCAGACAATTCTTGAATAAAGTAGACAAAATGGAATAACTGTACATGTTTTCCTTGCTAGATTAATTTGATAATTTTCTGCAAACAAGGTATAGGTTAAAAGTTTATAACAGCCACTCAAGTGTTCTCATACTTATCACTAGCTAACGTGGTCCTTTCCTTTATAATTTAGGGCCCTGTTTACAAAGGCCAGCTAGCGTTTTTAGCGTGTGCTAACCGTGTAGATGCCCATAATAATATTCCTGTGGGCGTCTGCATGGTTAGTGCAGGTTAAAAATGCCAGCAAGCCTTTGTAAACAGGGCCCTTAGTATTGTATCAGCCTAGTGATGACAATTACTGTAAAACAAAAACAAACTACGCAGTGTTCATTTACCTTTAAAGGATAAGAAGAAGAAATATGAGCCTCCTGTTCCAACCAGAGTTGGAAAGAAAAAGAAGAAAACAAAAGGGCCAGATGCTGCCAGTAAACTTCCCCTGGGTATGTACATTCTTAAACACCATCTGTAGCCTAGAATGGGCCATTCGGAAGGAAGGGTAAATCAGAGTGTGAATCCTTCTGCTGCCTTTTGCACTAGTAAAGTAGCTGGGTTGTAAACTCATTGGTGCTTGTCAGCATGCTGCACAGAATAAAATTACGTAACACATAGACAAAATACAGTTTAATGGGACAGAGTCAGCAAGGGTTTAGCCAAGGGAAGTCTTGTCTCACCAGTTGGCTTCATTTCTTTGAAGGTGTAAATATACATGTGGATAAAGGTGAGCCAGTTGATGTAATATATCTAGATTTTCAGAAAGCTTCTGACAAAGTTCCTCATGAGAGACTCCTGAGAAAATTAAGAAGTCATGAGATAGGAGGCAACGTCCTTCTGTGGATTAGGAATTGGTTATTGGACAGAAAACAGGGTAGGGTTAAATGGCCATTTTTCTCAGAAGAAGGTGATTAGTGGCGTCTTGCAAGGATCTGTACTAGGACCGGTTTTATTTAACATATTTATAAATGATCTGGAACTTGGAACGATGACTGATGTGATTAAATTTGCAGATGGCACAAAACTATTCAAAGTTTGTTTTTGTTACATTTGTACCCCGCGCTTTCCCACTCATGGCGGGCTCAATGCGGCAGGCAATGGAGAGTTAAGTGACTTGCCCAGAGTCAGAAGGAGCTGCCTGTGCCGGGAATCGAACTCAGTTCCCCAGGACCAAAGTCCACCACCCTAACCACTAGGCCACTCTTATCAAAGCACATGCAGATTGTGAAAAATTGCGTGAAGACTTTAGGAAATTGGAAGACTGAGCTTCCAAATGGCAGATGAAATTTAATGTGAACAAATGCAAAGTGATGCACATTGGGAAGAATAATCCTAGATAATTACTTTATACTAGGATCCACCTTAGGAGTAACCACTCAGGAAAAAGATCTGGATTTCATTGTAGACAATATGCTGAAGTCTTCTGCCCAGTGTGTGGCAGCGGCCAAAAAAGCAAACAGGATGCTAGGAATTATTAAGAAAGGGATGCAAAATAAGACCAAGAATATTATATAATGCCTCTGTATTGCTCCATGGTGCAACCTCACTTTTATTGCGTTTCAATTCTGATCACAGTATCTCAAAAAAGATATTGTGAAATTAGAGAAGCTTCAAAGAAGGGCAACCAAAATAATAAAGGATATGGAACTCCTCCCATATGAGGAAAGGCTAAAGAGTTTAGGCCTCTTCATCTTGGAAAAGAGACTGCTGAGGGGGGATATGATTGAGGTCTACAAAATCCTGAGTGGAGTAGAATGGGTAAAAGTGAATTGATTTTCACCCTTTCAAAAAGTACAAAGACCATGGGACACTCAATGAAATTACATCGAAATACTTAAAAAAAAAAATAGGAGGGGGGGGACATAAGGGGGATAAAGAGTAATAAAAAAGTGTTGATATTGCAGATGTAAGTAGTGATACAGTATGTTTACAATTATCTATGTATGGTTTGTTTATACTCAATAAGTATAAATAAACATTAAAAAAAAAATAGGAGGAAATATTTTTTCACTCAAAAAATAGTTAAGCTCTGGAACTCGTTGCCAGAGGATGTGGTAACGGCGGTTAGCAAGGGTTTGGACAAGTTCCTAGAGGAAAAGTCCATAATCTGTTATTGAGATGGACATGAGGGAAGCCACTGCCTGCCCCAGAATGTTGCTACTATTTGGGTTTCTTCCATATACTAGTGACCTGGATTGGCCACTGTTGGAAGCAGCATACTTGGCTAGATGGACTGTTGGTCTGACCCAGTATAGCTATTCTTATATGGAAGTTCTAGTACTTTGCAGGTGTCAGCACTACATAACAGTTGTATGACTGTTAGTGCAGGAAGGTAAAATCCTGTCTGCTCATTTCCAGTGGGGAAAGAATCTAAGTGAAGGATTAGCCTAATGATTAGTACAGCAGCCTGAAAACAAGGGGAACTGGGTTCAAGTACCACTGCAGTTCCTTGTGACCTTGGGCAAGTCACTTTAACCCTCCATTGTCCCAGGTACAAAATAAGTACCTGTATGTCGTATGTAAACTGCTTTGATTGTACCCTCAGAGAGGTGGCATATCAAATCCCATCTCCTTTCCCTTTTAATGTGTTTTTGTTTAGTTTTTACTACAGAACGCAAAAGGGGTGTGGAAACATAAGATATCTTAATGATAAAACAAAGTTCCACTAAAAAGGAAAGAAAGGCCTCAAAAAGCTCCAGGTCAGCACTGACCTAAAGAGCTGTATTGTTCACAAGGATCCACTCTTCATCATTGGCAAAAACCTTCCAATTTTCAGTCTAATGTTTCAGTGTTACGTTAAACTTGAAAGCCTCAAAATACCCAAAAATTGTGTCACACTTCTCTCGAACATCAATGCGCAATAAAACAATTCATTTTGTGCACACTTATCAGACTCGGCTTCATTCATCTCATATGAGCCAGCTCATGATTCAGAAGTTCCCTATGACCGACGATGGCCAGCGTTTCGCAGTTCTGTCTGCTGCATCGGGTTCTAATCAACTGGGGCTGTCAGTAAAAAAAAGAGAATCAAGGAAAATCGTTCTCAAACCACAACGGTCACACTGAAAAATATCAAATTGCTTACTTCTCTTCACAGCGCTATCACATCTAACTGCTTATTAAAGGCTCATAGACACAGTCAAGATGGCGACCACTTTATAACAAATATGGCGTTGGATGCCCTCATACATTTCAACCAGTCAGTCTCTTCAAAAATAGCACCATTCAATTTGAGAGTTTAAACCCCTCGGTTCCAGAAAATTAAGAGTGAAAATCCACTTTTGTTCTTGCCTTAGCAAGACTTTTCAACACTCTCCTCCTCTGTTTAATGGAGCAATCTATTGTAGAACTACACAGAGCAAATCACTAAAATTATGATTGGCATGAAAACAGTGGGCTGCCACCGGTAAATCCGAACCTCGTGTCTGGAGAGAACTTTTATGTTCAGTCAGTCTTACGGTTAGTCTCCTTGTAGTTTGTCCAATGTACAATTTACCACGTGGGCAAATCAAGCAGTACACCACATGATCGGACTTACATGTTATGCAGTTCCTCAGCTCATATTTCTTCTTAGCGATTGGATCAGTAAAGACGTCTCAATTGTAATCTTGCAGAACATAACAGTCACCACGCTTAAAGTGCCCCTTCTTCACTTGACTGATCTCTCTGAACACATGCGGGATTTGGTAGCACTGCCGGGCACAGTCTCCTTCAAATTCCTGCTATGAGTAAAAGCAAATTAACTCAGAATTTGAAAAGACAGGAATAGTCTAGCGATGGCAGACCATTGTTTTCATGCCAGTCATACTTTTAGTAATTTGCGCTGTGTAGTTCTACAATGAATTGCTCCATTAAACAGAGAAGGAAGCTCGGAAAGTCTTGCTGAGATAAGAACAAAGGTGGATTTTCACTCTTAATTTTCTGGGAGGGGGTTTTAAACTCTCAAATTGAGAGGCTGATTGGTTGAAGTGCGTGAGGACATCTGATGTCACATTTGTTATAAAGCGGTCGCCATCTTGACTGTGTCTATGAGCCTTCAATAAGCAGCTACATGTACTAGCGCTGTGAAGAAAAGTAAGCGATTTGATATTTTTCAGTGTCACTGTTGCGGTTTGAGCCTGATTTTTCTTGATTCTGAATTATTGACAGCAGTAATGATAATAGAGAACTTTGAAACGCTGGCCATCGTTGCTCATGTCGGACTTCTGAATCGTGAAGCTGACTCGTATGAGATGAATGAAGCCGAGTCCGCTAAGTATGCACAAAATGAACTGTTTTAGCATACATTGTGCATTGATGTTCGAGTGAAGAAGTTTGACGTGATTTTTGGGTGTTTGGATTTTTGAGTCTTTCAAGTTGGAACTTAACACTGAAAAATTACACTGAAAATTGGAAGGTTTTTGCCAATGATGAAGAGTGGATCCTTGTAATCAATACAGCTCTTTAGGACAGTGCTGACATGGATCTCTTTGAGGCTTTTCCTTCCTTTTTAGTAGAACAATTTTGTTTTTTTGTTTAGTTTTTACCTGTGTGGGAATAATGGTCTAATTGTGGTGAAATCTATTTTCTCAGTTACGCCTCACACGCAGTGCAGACTGAAGTTACTGAAATTAGAACGAATTAAAGATTACTTGCTGATGGAAGAAGAGTTTATCAGAAATCAGGAACAGATGAAGCCACTGGAAGAAAAGCAAGAGGTGGGTTAACTGGAAATATTACCAATAGAATTAAGTAATAGCAGTTCGATGTAGAAGATCTTAACAGCAGCACAGAATATTTGTTATGACTGCTTAGAAATTTAGGGGTCCTTTTACTAAGGTGCGCTGAAAAATGGGCTGCGCTAGTGTAGGTGCGTGTTTTGGGTGCGTGCAGATCCATTTTTCAGCGCTCCTGTAAAAAAGGCCTTTTTAAAAATTTTGCCGGAAATGGACTTGCAGCAAAATAAAAATTGCTGTGCGTCCATTTTGGGACTGAGACCTTACTGCCACCCATTGACTTAGCCGTAAGGTCTCGCTCAGTAACTGTGCAGTAATCGTCTACATGTGTAGAACGACGGTATCCACCGCGCGCAGGAAAATAAAAATTATTTTCCAGCACGCGTAGCAGACGTGCATAAAAAACGAAATTACTGCCCAGGCCATGCGGTAGCCGGGCGGTAACTCCAAATTAGCGTGCATAGGACATGTGTAAGCGGCTTTGTAAAAGGGCTCTTTACAGCTTGCGGCTGAATTGTTGGAAAAGTAATTGGAGCAAATTTGACATGGAGAATATTTTTTTTAAGGTCTATGATGTATAGATCTTACAATTGGTAACTACATTTTGATTATTTATTTAATACATTTATACCCCACATTTTCCCGCTAGTTGCAGGCTCAATGTGGCTTGCACAAATCTGTAGGAAGGCTACAGAACAGAAAAGTACAATTAAACAGTGTAAAAGTAAGATAGTAAACATCATTTAAACAACAATATGTAGAAGATAATACAGATAATTAGTGTCCATGAACCTTGTTGAACCTGGAGAATAAGCCTTCTTGAACAGGACAGACTTCAGTAATTTTCTGAAATTTAAGTAGTTCTGGGTAGATTTAACTGATTTGGGTAGAGCATTCCACATTTGTGTGCCTATGAATGTACAGTTGGAAGTGGATTTGTACTTAAGGCCACCACAATCTGGGTAGTGTAAATTTAAGTAGGTTTGTGAGAGACTGGATCTATTTCTGGGTGGTACGTCAATCAATTCAAGCATGCAGTCTGGAACTTCCCCGTAAATGATCCTGTGGATTAGATGGGCTTTGCTTAGTGAGGTGGATTAAAGTCTTTTGTTCACTGCGTGTGACTATAGAAACCGCTTGCTAATAAGTGGTTGGAAAAAAGCTGTTTATTTGACTGGTTTTAATTTGATGAGTTGCAACATTGTAGAACTTTCCAATGAGCTCTCCTGCTGAGATACAGGGACTAGTGAGAGGGTTGTAAAAAAAACTAAACTAAATTTAAAAAATTATGTATAGAAATGTCTCACTGGGTTTTGGAAACATAAAAGTAAACTATAATTATGTCAAGAGAGGTTTCTGTATTCCAGCCCCCTCATATCTGTCAAGGGTGCGGTACTGTGCAGCTTTCAAAATTACTTTGCTTTTGAGGTACATAAGCTATACCAAGGATCATTTAGCACAATTTACATAGCTATCAAGGTTGATTATCCAAGTTTTGCTCTGGGAGCTGCGAATTTAGAGGCTGACCGAGTTTCAGTTACAGAGCGGAAACCAGCCGAAAGGTTATTTTTAACTTTTGGCCATATTTTTCAGTTTCAATTGGAAATAACCATGTGTTTTCAGTGGAAGCTGAAAGTTTGGGCTTTGTCCCATTTGTTTCCCCCTCCACCCCCAGAGGCACTGCTGGGCCTGTCTCGCAATCCCTGGTGTTCTAGGGGTGTAGTTGGGGTAGGAGCGAACCACAGTTACTCCATTCTGGCTCTGCTCTCAAAATGACTGCCATGACTGGGGCATCGCTCCTTCCCCGATGATACCTCCTAGACCACCAGGGGTATTCTTTGTTCTTTTCTTTGTACTGTGTTTGCAAGTAATGCAGTTATGATCTTGCCCTATAGTTTATGTTCTCCAAATAAATGCTTTTGATACAAAATTTTGGTAGCAATTTAAGTCTGTAAATTTGGGATGTTGAGCATTTTAGGGATTTGCTTGTCTGTGGAGTTATGATAGTCATTCAGTGTGGCACCATTCAACCACTGTAAATGCACTGTGGCTTTTAATTTGTTGTTATTAGCTGCAGTCCATGTGTGTGGAGGATATTTTGCTAGGAGGTAAAATACGGTCTTTCATTATTTAAATTATATTCTGGCTTGGGTACTGTGGGTTTAGCAGAGGAATACAGACTGCAAACTCTGGCAATCTTCAGCGCCCTTCGCTGGTTCACATTCACACAACCAATCTTGAGTTTTTGGTTTTGGCTTCCATTTCGGTCTGCCTCCATGCTAATTATTATAAGAAACAAAAGGTCTTCTTTTACAAACCCGTTCGGCAAATGAGAGGCAGCCCATAGGAATTGAATATGCTTCCTCTCATTTGCCGCACAGGAATCTCTAGTGCGGCTTTGTAAAAGAAGCCAAAAATGAGCTGCTTACCAGGTAGTTTAAAACCAAGCAAATTGTTTGTACAAAAGTGTTGGATATACATAACGACTTGGACATTTTTAGTCTGTCCACCAAAATCTCTTAATATTCCACTACTTATTCCTACTGTTTGTAAAAACAAATTAAAAAAAGATTTTATTATTTCTCCCTGTCTTTGAAATGAAGTAAGAAAGTTTAGAAAAAGTCTGTGGCTTCGTAAGAACGTAAGCTGCATCAGACCAAGCATTGAGCCCAGCATCCTGTCACAACCATGCAGCAAATTCCAAAAAAGTAGATCTATTTCTCATAATTCATTTGCAGTGATAAGCGATGGTTCTCCTAAATCCATCTGCCTAATAATTTGTGGACTTTTCCTCTATGAATTTGTTTGAACCTTACTATGTTGGTCACCATACATTCCACAGCTTTAGTTGTGTGCTGCACCTGCTGTTTGTTTCATAGAGTGTTGTCTTGATTTAGTGGTTTTAGAAAGGTTAAACCATCCCTTTATTTAACAGTTCCACCCCACTGACGGTTTTATAACCTCTTTTTCAGCAAGAAGAATCTGTTAACTATTCTTCTGCTTTTCAGGAAGAGAGGTCCAAGGTGGATGACCTTCGAGGAACCCCTATGTCCGTGGGTACGTTGGAGGAGATAATTGATGACAATCACGCTATTGTTTCTACCTCTGTGGGGTCGGAGCACTATGTCAGTATTTTGTCTTTCGTGGACAAGGATCTGCTGGAACCAGGTTGCTCTGTTTTGCTGAACCACAAAGTAAGTATTCTTTTTTTGTTTGTTTGTTTGTTTTGTTATTATAAACTTGAAGTTTGATTTCAAACAACCCATGAAGCCAAGTTACATAGTAAGTGGTAACAAACATAGTTTACACTAGTAAAAAAAGCCCCGTTTCTGATGGAAATGAAACGGGGGGGGGGGGGGGGGCTAGCAAGGTTTTCTTCTGTGTGCATGTGGGAGTGTGTGTGTCCCTGCCCTCTGGCCTCACTCCCCTCCCCCCTCAGTCCTTCACTGTTACAGAGCGAGTGATTTGATTTCGTGCTCTGCTGTTTTCCTTCACTGACTGTTTGTGTTACAGAGAGGGCGGGGCAGACACTCATGGGGAAACCGGATATCTCTCCCCCTTCACACTTCCGGCTGGAGGCTTCATAGAACGTTGGTGTTGCCTTTTATATAGAGAGAGATGCATTCCAAAAAACTTTTAAATCTTATACTCGATAACAATTGAACAACTGATATTACAGTATGTTATGCAATATAACTGGTAGAAAGAATACAAAACAACATTAAATGCAGCCTTCTTATCGTTATTGCTTAATGTTAAAGTCGTTGTACATGTGAGCAAATCTCAACATTTAGGTCGACCTAAGAGATGATCGACCTAAATGTTGAGATGGTCATAAGATACCAGACCTCTTACACCTCTTTTATTGCAGTTTGGCTGTGTTCTTGGGGTGGGAGGTATGTAGGGGGAAGGAGGGTTGTTGGGTTTATTATAATTATTTATTTATTGCATTTGTATCCCACATTATCCCACCTCTTTGCAGGCTCAATGTGGCTTACAATATATAGTGGATAGTGGAAATGAGAGGAGAGTTGACATTGGTGTTACAGAAGTATTTTGGGTTCCATGGTAATGGAAAATATGATAAAGATATAATATGAGGCGCTTTTAACAATGCTTGCTAGATATATGTGGGGATTTCATATGTTTTAGTCATTGTGGTATGTCTTGTCGAAAAGATGGGTCTTCAGCAGTTTTTGGAAGTTGGTCAGTTCATAGGTCGCTTTTAGGTTACGTGACAATGCATTCCAGAATTGCGTGCTCATATAGGAAAAGGTTGATGCGTGCATTAGTTTATATTTTAGGCCTTTGCAGTTTGGGAAGTGAAGATTAAGGAATGTGCGAGATGATTTCTTGGCATTCCTGGGTGGTAGGTCAATCAGGTCAGACATGTAAACTGGGGCTTCGCCGTGGATGATTTTATGTACTAGGGTACATACTTTAAACATGATGCGTTCTTTGAGTGGTAACCAGTGTAGTTTCTCTCGTAGGGGTTTTGCACTTTCGTATTTTGGTTTTCCGAATATGAGTCTGGCTGTTGTGTTCTGGGCTGTTTGGAGTTTTTTGAGTATTTGCTGTTTGCAGCCAGCGTATAAACTGAGAAGATTTTGTTATATTTATTAAACGCTTTCTGTTACATTCTCAATAAAAATTGTTTAAAAAAAAACTCCATATGTTGTAAAACTTGCGGATACAGTTCTCTGGAGTGGAGGATTAGCCTAATGGTTAGAGCAGCAGGCTGAGAGCAGAGGAAGTCTGGTTCAAATTCCACCGTGGCTCCTCGTGATCTTAGATAAGTCACTTAACCCTCCATTGTCTCATGTAGTCTTACATTCAGGTACGGTAGGTATTTCCCTGTTCCTAGAGAACTCAGATTGTAAAGCATCTTAAGCTACAGCTGAAAATGTGTGAGCAGAATCCCTTCCTCCTTAATACATATTTTGACTCTAAGCTAGTAGTAAAAAAAAATGTATTAAACTAAAAAGATATTACCTTATTTTTGTTGTTTATCCGTATTAGAATTAAATGGTTAGTAATGGTGCAGTTTGGGTTTTAGGCAAGAGCCCAATGGAGCAGTTACTTTTTTATAGATAATCTGCAAAATGTGGACTGATTGATTTAATGGTCTTTTTTAGAAAGGAAAACATTTTGCTCCCTCCTCTTACTAGGTCCATGCTGTGATTGGCGTTCTTATGGATGATACAGATCCTTTAGTCACGGTGATGAAAGTGGAGAAAGCACCCCAGGAGACTTATGCTGACATTGGTGGGCTGGACAACCAGATTCAGGAAATTAAGGTAGATGAAAGAATGGATTCAGGAAACTATTTTTCCCATTGCCTGTGCTGAAAGTATTTTTGTTTAAAACAAATTTTTACTGGACATCGTTTTTAAGTCTTTATAAGTTTTTAGAATACTACAAAAGTAATATATATGTTTATAAGAAATGAACAAGCACCATACAGTATAACCAATAAATCGTCAAACATTTTCAAAAACTAAAATAAAAACAATAAAACAAAAAAGCAGAGCAAGGATGTCTGTTTTATTTTAAAGCATCACTGTTAATAGATCATTACGATTTGAAAGATGTGTTCACAGATCACTCAGTTTCAAAAGGCGCTCTTCACCCACCTCCCTCTGCCACCAGCTCCTCCTACCTGCTTTTTCTTGGCTCTTTTCCACTGGTACATGCATGTAGAGTTTCACAAATGCAACTTGTTGCCAGGAATTTAAAGCATAAAACTCTGCATATGCACAGATGAAAAGGGCATGTAATCGGGAGCAGAATGTGTTCTTGCACTTCTGGTAAAGAACACACACAAAATTTGCTCTAGGTATAAGGCCAAAAGAGCCCCAAATATATATATATATATATATATATATATATATATATATATATATATATATATATATATATACTAGAGCTAAACGTTTTGATCATTTCACCCCTCTATTTCGTGATGAGCACTGGCTACCCGTCTTATCATATTTCCTACAAATTACTTTTATTGGTCTGACGAAGAAGGGCAACCTTCGAAAGCTAATCAAGAAATGTATTAAGTTATGTCCAATAAAAAAGATGATATCTTAATTTCTTTTCCATGTTTTATTTTGTTTTTATTTCTATTGATTACCTTTAAAAGTGGACTAACACGGCTACCACACCTCTCTACCTAAAAAATTGAAGAGCCTCCAGTTATAACCTACCCTAGAGTACAGTGTTGCATAGGGACAGAAATTTCACCCACACATTCACGCTAAGATCCATTCCATCCCCACCTGTATCCACAGGAGTCGATGCTATTACTTATTTGCTCCCAGCCCCAACAGCCACCTGTGGGGTTTTTTTGGATGGTTTTCACTATTCAGCCAATGAATGTTCCAAGCCTCAGTCTGGTGTTCCAGCTGCCTGTGTGCATTCCAAGCCTCAGTTTGGTTCTCGGTCGCCTCTGTGCATTCCAAGCCTCATTTTGGAGTCACCAGAGATTTTGACTTCACTTCTGCGGGAATCCCATGGCAACTTCTTCCATTCCTGCAGTCTGCATTCCCATACAGCTCTGTACCCTAGACTTCAGAAAACCCATTGTTTTTAATAAAGCCCAAGTGATTATTAGAGTGAATACAGGACGTTTTATTTGTTACCTGCCGAGTACGATGGGATGGCGCTACATATAAATGCTGTAAATAAATAAACCTGCTTAAACCATGCAGAGTGCTGCTGAATATTGGCTCAGATTGCCACAGGCTGCCTGGGTTGTCCAGGGATGTAGTTGGGGAGAAGCCGGCAATTATGGGGGCAACAACCACATTCGGTTCTGGTGCCCACGTAGCTAAGCGAGCAGATAGGACTGCATAAAAGGCAGTTCTGCCTTTGCTGGCTTAACTATGTAGCTGCTGGTACTAAATATCAGCCGGCACCCACATAACCTCTGGGTCACTACCTGTCCTGGACATGGCTTGGCATTGAATGACCGGGCTTAAATCCGCTCACAGCTGTCCACAGCTTAAAAACCACTGACTACCCTGGCCTCATATCAGCCGAATAGAGCTATGTTGTCTCACTGGACTGTTCTACAGCTTTTTTTAAAACAGAACACGGATTGATTTACTTGGCTGTGAAATATTTTCTTTGCAGTTAGAAGTAATTGTGGACTTTCTGTAATTTCAGGAGTCTGTGGAACTTCCTCTGACTCATCCTGAGTACTATGAGGAGATGGGCATAAAGCCACCCAAAGGAGTTATTCTATATGGCCCCCCTGGCACAGGTATGCTTCGGATTTGTACTGTACAAAGGACTGTAGAGGGTACACATCACATCAGCTTATGTATCTACAATATAAACACTTGTTATAAACGTATCAGAGGGCATTATGCAATTCTTATTAAATAATCTATTAACAAAAACAGGAACTTGGGTAGTAGATTTAACTGGCAAAACAAAATTATCCTTAGAAGCCTGAATGTTACAGAATGAAACATGAGCAAAAAAGCTGGATGCGTGTCAGCTCTGAGTTGTGAACAGAGAGTTAGATCACAAGAATGGTCACTACATCCCTTAGCTGCCTTCTGACCTGGATCATTCACCACTACAATGTCTTTTACTAAAGGTGTGGCACTCTACACTTCTGAAGATGCTAGCATGCCTTGTACTTTGACGTACAGTGATAAGCTTGGGTCCCCCACATTTACTACTTTATGATGTTAAATACTCAACCATGTTTCTTCATCATCCCTCCAGACCAGTCCAGATGTGTTCATTTACACTCTCCTGCTGGCAGATGCAGATTGAGAACCACTGGTTCTAAAATGGATCCTGTGCAATCCACAACTTGCCTGTATGTCTCAGTCTCTAGCAAGATGATAGGTGAGCTAACTTGTGCAGACTGGATCTGGCTTGGTAGAGTCCTTTCTGTGGCAGCCCCCTGGGCAGTTGTTTTGTGCTCCATATATATTGAGTTTCTGGCTCATAAGTCTCTGAGGACAGGGGGAGCTTATTACCACAGAGGGTTCGTGTTGAGCACCACTACTTAAAGGAGGAGCCAGCAGAGCCACAGAACTTGTGGCATTGTAAGGCAAACATGACCAGTGTTGGGCGGCTTATGGTAACGAAGTTGTTGTTTTGCAATTTGTGTATAGATGCCTGTTCTGGTATGTGCATGTGATAATATTTGAATAATGGTCTATACTTATGGCTGTGATTTCAGGACAAGCGACATCACTAACGTTTTAAATCCCAGTTAGTATATATGCTAATCTCAACTTTGTCAAATGTTTCAGACATGTCTATGTGCTTGCTTCCATGATATAACTGGTGATGGCACAAGGAAAGCAAGTTTGATCCAGTGAAGACTAACTCAAAATAACCTATTCCTTAGTTGGGCTCTAGGATTACCGTAGTGAAAATGCGACCATACCATGCCTCTGTGGTTATGTTCCACTAATAAAAACAATTAACTGACTTTCTTGAAAGGATTATATAAACTTTGGATGTATGACTAGGGATACAAACATACACTTATTTATTGAACGTCACAATTCCTCATGTATAGCCACAAAAGAACCTTTTAGGGTTGATAGTGGTCACAATCAACTCCTTTTATTATGTCATCACAGGAACAAAATATAAGAAAACCAATAGACTGCATTGGGGTCTTATAGCCTGTTATGTTTAAACAGAAGAAATCTGCATGAATCAAAATATTTATTTTTATTTTGACTTATAAAACCACTTGTCCCTGAAACATGTCTCAAAACAGAATAATCCATTTGTGTATCTACAATGTAAAAACTTCTACAAAACAGATGAAGTGAAGATGTGATTCCATATGACCCAATGAAAGAGTTTAATTTTACTTCCATTTAAATTCAGTATATTCCATCTTTATAACACCAGCTATGGAACTCTTTGCCGGAGGATGTGGTAACAGCGGTTAGCGTTCTAGGTTTAAAAAAAGGTTTGGCCAAATTCCTGCAGGAAAAGTCCATAGTCTGCTAATGAAACAGACATGGGAAGCAACTACTTTCTCTGGGATTTGTAGTATGGAATGTTGCCACGATTTAGGTTTCCGCAGGTACTTGTGACCTGTCTTGGCCACTGTTGGAAACAGGATACTGGGCTTCATGGACCATTGGCCTGACCCAGTATGGCTACTCTTATGTTCTAAGTCAGCAGTTCAGGAAGAAAAATACATAGGTACACAGCTATTTGATAGTGGGAACATAAAATGAAAGATCAATGCTAGACAGATGTAGAGAAGGAAAGGATGAAGACAAGAGGAGAGAGAAGTGGAAAGGCCAGCCTGGAAAAGAATTTGGAAGACTGACTCATGGAACGTGAAAGCAAAAAAGACTGGGACCAGCCCAATTAGAAAATTAAATTCCCAGACAACAAAGGTAGAAAAGAAAAAAAATATTTTTATGTAATACTTTGTAAGGACTGAGATGTACCTGCTTTGTAAAGTGTAATTTTTTTTTCTTTTTTCTATGTTTATTTTGCAAAGTACAGTATTACACTGAGTCTGGCTTTCTTGTGCATAGTGGAGGGGGTCTCTATTTGTATGGTTTTTTGTTGTTGTTTTTGTGGCTCCCTATTCTGTATTAGATGAGGGTCTCCCATGTTCTGCATGTGCGACTGAGATGAAGGATTCTACTAGCATGTAGTGTCTGTGTAGGAACGTGTAACAGTGCAGCTTGTTCCAGTTTCCCAACAGTAGGTATATTGGTGCTCTAGAGTCCAGTGTAACATATATAGCACTGTCTTCTCATAGGTGGGTTAGGGCTGTTATGGTGTGGTAAGTTTGGTGTTCTAGGGCACTGTTTCCCAAATTGGACCTGGAGTTACCCCCTTGCCAGTCAGGTTTTCAGGATATCCACAATAAATATGCATGACATTGATTTGCATATACTGCCTCCATTACATGCAAATCTTTTTCATGCAGATTCATTGTGGATAGCCTGAAAACCTGAATGGCAAGGGGGTACTCCAGGACCACCTAGGGAAACACTTCTCTAGGACCCAGTGCAATATTTGTAGCACCGTCTTTTCATAGTTGGGTTAGGGCTATTATGGTGGTGTAAGTTTTCAGTATAGGTTTTGGTGTCATTTTGCAGAGTTTTGTGTCCTATTTGAAAGTAGGCTGTGGGGTAGGGACTGCCTTTGTTGGCACTTGTCACACAAAATAAAAATGCTCAGGACTAGTGATCTCCACATCCTGTAGAGTCACCACACAAACAAAAGCCTATCTGGTTTAAATAAAGTGTCCAGCACTGGAAGGAGTGTATGTGCTGTTCCTAGAGTGATGGTCACAATTTTAATATTTTTACTTGTAATTAAGAAGACAGGTTGCCTGCTCTGGCCAGTCCAGGGATCTCTTCTGCGTCCTGCCTCTTGATGTAACTTCCTGTTTCCTTGTAGGCAGGATACAAAAGAGACAGCCTGTATTAATCATTGCCCAACACAGGCACTGCTGTCTAGCCGACACCAACCAGCGCCTATTTTATAAAAGTCTGCTCCCCCTGATGTCAAAACCTGGCTACGCCTCTGCCAGCGGGCTTTGATCCTGGCAACCTGAGTTCAATTCCCACTGTGAACTCCTTGTGACCTTGGGCAAGTCACTTAACCCTCCATTGCCCTAGGTACAAAAACTTAAATTGTGCACTGCATACATCTAGTAGCTCTATAGGAATGATTATTAGTAGTAATAGCAGCATATATCATTTGGGGGTGACCAGTGGCCAAGGCTCGCAGCCTTAAAAGCACTTCAACTAGTGCCCAAGATGTGTCTGGGGTACAGCATAATTTGATTCCACCACAAAAGATTTGTAGAGTGGCCATTTGGTTGTTGCCACACTTATTTATACAACACTATAGGCTAGATTTGTGTGGACACGTCAAACGACTGTTGGGGCTAGTGTTTGACAGCAGGCTTCTCTGGGACTTTCCCTTGATAGATAGTGCTTTGGTACTTCTCATGTATCAGGATTGGTCTAGAGGAACAATGAAGAAGAAGAAATTAGATATTACCTACTACTTTTCTTTCCTCGAGTCCCTCTAGACTAGTACAGAACCCACCCATGTTTAGGATTAGAGAAGTCAAAAAGAAATATTTTTAAAAATAGGAGCTAGGAGGATGGTGGTCTCACTAGTCTCCATTTTTCCTCAGGCTGCATAGTTTAGTTGAAGAGTTTATATTGATTATTTGTTTCTTGCCCAGCTTCGTCATGAGAGGATTAGTTGTTGCATCACTTCATTAGAGAAATACGAGCTGGTTGTGGACAGCAGAGAACCATTTATAGGGTAAAGACTTTTAACCAGTGGTTCTCAGTCTCCATCAGCTGGCAGGAGAGCATATATCCCACACATCTGGATTGGTCTGGAGGGACTTGAGGAAAGCTAATTAGCAGGTAAGATTTCGTTTCTCCCTGTGTAACATTCTAGGAAAAGTCAGAGCAATAACATTTAGCTCTGTGAAGTATGACATGGTGTAGAACCAAAGAAATAGTATTATATTGAAGATTTAAATTTACTGATGCAATTCTCGCTAAAAATATAATTTTTTTTTCTTTCTCCAAACAAAAAAAAAAGGTAAGACTTTATTGGCCAAAGCAGTAGCAAACCAGACCTCGGCAACATTCCTGCGAGTCGTTGGCTCTGAGCTTATTCAGAAATACCTGGGTGATGGGCCAAAGCTGGTGCGCGAGCTTTTCAGAGTAGCCGAGGAACATGCGCCATCCATTGTTTTCATTGATGAAATTGATGCCATTGGTACAAAGAGGTAAAATGTTAATTACAAATTCCTTTCCACAGAACAGAAGAAAACCAAGGTATCTTTTTATTACCTAGACAGGTTATCAAAACAAAAGCAGTATATGTTTAAGTATTATGCAGGTAGCAGTTGCTTTTGGAAAGGGGATATAATTCCTGTAAAGGGAGTTAACCCAGTGGAGGGCTGTTTTTTTTTTTTTTCTATAGAACTGCTTCTGTTTTGTGCCACTGGGGAAATTCCTGGTGAATTTGAACATTAAGGGTCTGTCTGGAAGCTTCCTGTAGCACTGCACTAGCTACTGTTTCATATTAAGACATGCATCAGACAGAGTAGACTATTTCAGTAACTGTTTCTTCCTGTCTAATACATGCAGATGTCTTTAAAGGAGGAGAAAGGGGGTCTCATAAATCACAGGAATCTAATGCTAAATAGCAATTCAGAAATGTATTGCTATTTTCTTGTGATTGTAAATAATGGTAGGTCTATGATTATTTACAATCCATCCCACATTATAAAGAAACTAAAACTCACTTGTTTTAAACATATAGGAGGTAAACGTAGTTCTTAAGCCTTAAGAATACACCTTCAGAAATGGACCGCTTATAAAATACTGACCAGCGATATTTATGCATCATAATATGGCTTGTACTTTGCCGGTAGGGAGTGCACAACATACATTGCGTTGTGCTCATACCTAGGCAATGGGCATTTTACATCAGCTGTAGGGCTGGTGTAAGAGATTACACCTTAAACTGAGGTGTGTTTTCAGCCACTTATGCTAGTATTTTATAAAGAAAAGTAGGTATTTTATTAAATAGACACTTTTAAATGGCGCTTTTAATAAGTGCCCTGTTAAAAAATAAATAAAATTACTCTCATACTGGTGTTGTGTTTTCCAGTAAAGCTGGGCTCACCTCTTTTTGTTCCTTACGTCCTCTCATGAGCACTTTGTTCGGCACATCAAAATCAAATGGGTCATCCATTCGTTCCATCAAATGTTTCCGGACGTTTTAGAGACTTAATGTTTAGTGGTGTTGGCCCCACAATTTGGAATACTTTTCCCTTATCTTTTGTCTAGAAACCAAATCTCCCTTAAAACATACTTATTTCAAAAAGCTTTTACGTTTTGAAATAAGTATGTTTTAAGGGAGATTTGCTTTAGCTATGCGCTGTCCGCTGTTCCGGCGCTGCACAGTTTGAACTGGGCAAGAATATATGTATTGATGTTTCACTCTTTCATGTAAGAATATTGTATTTCCTTTTTCTATACTGTAAATTGTTTTTTTATTCACCGCTTTGATGGTTCTCCCTGAACGGCTTATCAAATAAAGTGAAACTTGGAACACGCCTTTGTCTACAGCTACGCACATTAGCTGCCCGGCCTCATACCATCATGGTACCATTCTGTTTCCCTTTACTCGTCTTTCTGTCCACGCTACTTTTGTTTCTTCACACTTTAACCCAGTTTATTGTAGTACCACCTTTCTGTCTAGTATAGCAATGGCCATGTCAGAGGCTCCAATTTCCATTTAATTAAATAAAAGTATTGTTTTGGGCACAATTTTTCACCAGCAAGGCATATGTAATCTGTAGGCAGCTTCACCTGACTTACTGTGCTTGACCTCCCTTTTCCCCAACCCTTTAATGAAGGTACGACTCCAATTCCGGTGGGGAGCGAGAGATCCAGCGTACCATGTTGGAGCTACTGAACCAGCTAGATGGCTTTGACTCCCGAGGAGATGTAAAAGTTATCATGGCCACAAACAGAATAGAAACCTTGGACCCAGCATTAATCAGACCAGGTGTGTTGCATTAATAAGGAGACCCACAAGGAATACTTTTGACTGTAGAAAGTGTGCTTAAATTTTGGATTTATATTTGAATGTTCTGTTTTATGATAAATCAAACCATTACAATGCCCGAGTCCATCTCTACACAGTTATAAATATCAAAAGCTATAAAAGGCATTCTTTATATTCCACAGGATACTACTACTACTTAACATTTCTAAAGCGCTACTAGGGTTACGCAGCGCTGTACAGTTTAACAAAGAAGGACAGTCCCTGCTCAAAGGAGCTTACAATCTAAAGGACGAAGTGTCAAGCTGGAAACATTTTCTATCCAGCTTTACTGGCCAGCAAACTCTTCCTTAAGTGCATGTTGTGCTATATATCCGTATGAATGGAAGTCCTACTCTAGCATAAGATTTGGTTTACAAAAAAACAGTTTGCAGCAGTTTTACTAATATGTGCTAGACAGCTCTAACTGACTCGGCAGAGCAGAAGCAGTATACAGTCTACAGTAGAAAAGGAAATGAACTACAATAGAGTTAGTACAGCAATGCAAACATACAGAAAGTTAAAGTGGGTCAGGCAAGGTAACAGAACAGGTGGATGAGGTAACAGGAATAAAGCTTCCTCTGGTGCTCCTGGTCAGTGTGCCTATAGAAAAAGCCACATCTTTAGCTCAGCCTTAAAGCTTTTAAACAGGGGATTGCTGCGGATGGGGAGAGGAAGGTTATTCCAAGAGTGAGGTGAAAGGAAGAAGGCACAGTGCCTAGTTGATTCCAGTTGTGCGTATTTAAGGCTGCACAGAACAAGATGGTGGTCATTTAAAGAGCGAAGAACCCTAGCAGGCAAATAGGGAATTGTGAGAACAGAAGATAATCGGGTGAACCTAATCTAAAGGCCTTAAATATTGTTGCTATTTTGTGAACGATTCGTTGTTCTAGGGTTAACCAGTGACGGAGTTATGTGATCAGTACAACGAGCATGACAAAGCAGTCGGATGGCTGTGCTCTGGAGGGTTTGCAATTTCGGTGATTTTTGTATAGCCATGAACTCATTGTGTGTTTGCATCTGAGTAATTACAGAATGGGTTCATATCCGTCCTGTGCAGGTGGTATGCGAATGTGTGTATTAACGTGCTACTTACCCTACCACAATTCATCCAGAGGGAGTGAAAACTTCCACAGTATTACCAGGGCCCCATCGGTTCCCACCTCCCTTTCTCTCTGCATCCTTAGAAAAGCTCTTGTGGCTGCTGTCTGTGGTAGAGCAATCAGAGTGAGGCTGTGAACAGATTAGGCAATGCTGTTGTCAGCACACTCAGTCTTGGGACTCGGGAGCCATGGCACTGCTCTCATCCAAGGCCATGAAGGCCAGCACAGTAAGAGGCAGAGGAGCCTTGAGTAAGTTCCAATTTCTGATGTAGAAATGTGAATATCTTCTTCCAAATGAGATATCGCACATTCCAGTCACCCAGCTTTGGACTATTTCTACCTGTTCAACTACCTTCCCCTCCCCCTGCAATACAACTACCTCTCTTCAGATCTCCACCTCCCACAGCCTCCAGATTAAGAAGTCTCTTTATCCTGAACATCTATCTGTGAGTAAATTATCTGTGATTTATTCAATAAAAGAGACTTCATAAAATAATAGAGACTTCAGGTGATTGCTGTGCCAGGGTTATGCTCCATGATATTGGGGCTTCTAATTACCAAGCTCCAAGAGTCATGACAGTAACCAGTCAGAGAGATTTTTAAGAATAAGTTGGGCAGCAGATGCAGGGTCAGAGTCCCATCTAGTTAAAATGCTCTTTCGAGGCAAGTGACTATTTGAAGAAGATCTCAGGAACTTGTGAAAAAACTGGGGCATATTAAGCCACAGCGGTTGCCGAAGGGTAAGCCGAAAGCCTCGGGGCTTTCAATTTTGAGACAGCAGACGGTACTGGCCTGGTTGTAAGCAACACGGTCTGAAGTCCTCCTCTGTCGCTTGAGCTCCCACTGCCCCCAGAGCTTGGCCATGATAGAGTTTTGGATAGTGTTATACTCTGGTGTGGTCAACCATTTTCATACTCTGTTCTTTTCATCATGGCCTTCCTCCGGGGAGGTCTTTGGGTGGGGTAGAGGAGGAAAGAGGTCTAGCAATGAATACGCTAAAGAAACATGTAATGGAGGCAGCTGGAGTGTGCTGTATTGTTGCTTCTTGATATTCCCACTGTCTAAAAGGGGTGTTTTCTCCTTTGACCGCTTGTTTATTTGGTCTTCTGAATTGGGTTCTTGTTTTGATTCTCTGAGCTGCTCCAGCATGCATTCTTGAGAGATCTCTTGGGGTTATATCCTTGAAGATTAGTGGCTCAACAAGATGGATTCCCAAGCTCTGTGTTCCTTCCTGTGGGAAACCCCTTCTGTGCTTCACCAAGGCAACAGTTTCGATTCAGATGATGCCATTTATTTTTCCGGAGATGATTTTGGCTGTTCATGCAATTCAGGTAGATTTGTTGTCTTCATTCAGGAAGGAAGACTGCAGAGAACAGTGTTTGTATCTTGCTTTGTCTTGACAGGCTTAGAGTGTTGTAGAGATACTTGGTACTCAGTGTCTTTGGAGGTTGGATTGATTTTTATCTTGTTTGGAGGAGTGAAGGAAGACTTAACTTCATCTGATTCAACGAGCACACATGGGCTCAAGAAGACAATATATTCTAAGTGTACTCAAGGGGCACAAGCAGGAAGTTTAGCTCATTAGCCAGAGGTCAGGCAGTTCTCCATCAGTATTGTGCCTTTCTTCCTCTCATCCTAGAGATAGCCTTGTCAGGAAGGACACTGCTTTCAAGGCAGGTGTCCAGGCATGTACGATTGTAATCCCACCCATTACTGGGATTACTTTGCTAATCCATTCATCTGGACTGGTCTGGTGGATTATGAGGAAGGAAAACATTGGTCTTACCTGATCATTTTCTTTCCTTGAATCCTTCCAGATCAGATCAGAGTCCCTGTTTCTGATGAGTTTGGTTTAGCTTAGTGTTAGACATTTCCATTGTGGGCCGTGGGACCCCCCCCCCCCCCCCCCCTCCCCTTTCTGGCAAGTATAGTCAGGAGAATCTACATTTGCTTTGTTACAGATTTAAAATTGAAGTAGAGCTGATTACAGTGTGCACTTTATAGGGCAAGAGCTCACAAGCATTTGTTCTGTCTCCATGTGCTGGTAAGATTGACATAGCCCATTTGTCTGGACTTGTCTGATAGATCTTGAGGAAACAAAATGAGCAGGTAAAACTGAATATTTCTTTTCAGTTTGTTGTAGAATATATTCTGATGTATGTTTATTTATTTATTACATTTGTATCCCACATTTTCTCGCATAGCAGTAGGCTCAATGTGTCTTACAGGTTCCGGAGAGGAGAGTACTAACTCCGGGAATATATATAGAGTGGAAAATAGAGTAACAGTAGGTGCAAGGAAGCTGATAAGGTTCCGGAAAAGAGCATACAACTCTGGGACGAATATATAGTAGCAATATGGAGAGTAATCCCAGTGAGGCTGATAAGTCTCCGGGGATGGGACTACAGCTTCTAGTGAGCAATACAGAGTAGGAGAAGGGTAGAAGTACAGAGTGGTAAAATTCGTACAGTTTGAAGTAATAGGATTATGTGGAAAGGGTATTGTTCATTTCTTACATCAAAAGATCTGATGCATTGTTCATGAATTAGTTCGGGTCTGCTGGGTAGGCTTTCCGGAAGAGGTGAGTCTTGAGGTCTTTTCGAAATTTTAGATGGGTGTTCACAGTTCTAATGTTTCTAGGTAAAGTGTTCCAGAGCTGGGTGCAAATGTAGGAAAAGCTGGATGCATACGTTGATTTGTATTTTAGTCCTTTACAGTTTGGGTAATGCAGGTTTAGAAACGTTCTTGATGATTCGATGATGTTTCTAGTTGGTAAATCGATAAGTTCGGTCATGTAGGTTGGGGCCAGACCATGGATTATTTTGTGGACCAGAGTGCAAATTTTGAAGGCTATTCATTCCTTGATTGGTAGCCAGTGCAGTACTTGCGTAGGGGTTTAGCACTTTTGAATCTTGTCTTTCCGAAAATGAGTCTTGCTGCTGTGTTCTGCGCGGTCTGGAGTTTCCTTAAGATCTGTTCTTTGCATCCCGCATACACGGCGTTACATTTGTCAACATGTGATAGTACCATTTTGTTTGAATTATGTTACGGAAAGTTTCCCTTGGGAAGAATTGTTTGATCTGTTTGAGTTTCCACATTGCATGGAACATTTTCTTCGTGGTGGCAGAGGCTTGGCTCTCCAGGGTTAGGTTGGTGTCAATAGTAATTCCAAGGATCTTCAGTTTGTTAAAGCATTCTTTATTTTTTGAAAAACAGTCCAAATATTTATGTTTTGCATGCCTTTCCTCTTGCTAGCACCACTAATCTTTTTGCAAATCATAGCCATTTAGCTACCGATAAACATTGACCTTGGTGATATGACTTTTCTTTAGAGAGATTAAGTTGGATGTCTTCTAATACACAGGGCGCATTGATCGAAAGATTGAGTTCCCTCTGCCAGATGAAAAGACCAAGAAGCGCATATTTCAGATCCACACAAGCCGGATGACTCTGTCAGATGATGTAACTTTGGATGATTTGATTATGGCTAAGGATGACCTTTCTGGAGCAGATATTAAGGTGAGAGTCTGGAGCATCTTTGTTGCTCGCTGAAATTCTCATTACAAAACAAGATGTCTAGCCCAGCTGCAGAACTGAAACTTGCTTTGGTCCTGGTTGTCAGACTTCTGCTAAGGCACAGCCTGAATTAAACTGAGAATGAGGATAGGGAAATGACTGGCTGATTTCAGTGACTTCCCTTCCGCATTCATATTCCTTATTGATGGGGCCTGTGCTAGTTATGTGTGTAATCTGAGAGAGCCTTTTGGCATAGCTGATATTTTTCATTCAGTCATCTGAAATTGATGTCATATCAGTAACTAATCCTCTTCCATCCACCATGCAGGAGAAAAGGCAGTTTTATACAGGTAATGTAGCCCTTCTGAGCACTGTGGTATACTTCAGTGTAATCTGCAGTGTGCATTTGGTCATTTTAATGGTCACAGTTTTAAATGGCAAGTCAATTCAACAGACTTCAAATAAAAACAAGTTTGAAAAACAGAATAATATATCACAATCCATATAAAACATCATGCAGCCAATAGCTCTTAACCCCATGCTATGGAGCTGTATAAGGACCTCCTAAAGATTGTACTGCTTCCCCCAAATAGAGCCCATTCAAAATCCACTAAAATCATCCTGTTAGTTCTGGAGGTTCTTGTTTTCAAACCCATTATAAGAGTTGCTTCATAGCCAGCAGCCACTCACTATTATATCATAAAGCACACATAGCAGTAGCAAAATTACTTTCTATTATGTAGTTTCCCACTATTCCAGAACCTGTGGGATAGTTGTGTCCATCAACCAGCAGGTGGAGATAGAGAACAGAAAACTGAGCTGAGACATCTCTTTTGACATCCAGTCCAGCTGTTCGATATTTTCTATCTCCAGCAGGTGGATGGACACACTTTTCAGCTTCTGGTCCAGTTGGTCAACTGGTTCCCAGTTGAACTTTGCCGGGGTCTTGAGTTTGCAGAGTTATATCTAGAGGTCTTCAGATCCCTGTCTCTGGTGCCCCGCAAATTTACTTCTTTCTTCCCTTTACCTCTCCCCCCTGTTTCCTGTGGAGCTCTCTTTTTCCAGCACAAGAACATAAAAAAAAAATAAGAAAGGAGAAGGAAAGAGGTTTGCTGGAGAGCATGGTACAGAGTTATCAGTCCTGAGCCTTTCTCATTTATAGTGAGACTGTGAGCTTGGGGGAGCAGCCAACAGTGATATGTCTGACTAAAGTTTGACACATAACCACTCCTAGGGCTACTTGATGCAGAGGAGGGATCCTGACTCACCGCTTGGGGCACATTATGCCGCCCTTGTGACGGGGTGAATGGCAACTCCTGTGGAGGCAGTTAAGCGGTGTTCCTGCTGTTGGGGCGTTGCAGTGTGCGCAAGCTGGGAATCCCGCAGGACACAGAGAAAACGATCAGTGGCAGCACATCTTCACACTTGGCGCAGCATCTGAATATGCCAGGGTCTTCAGGCTGGGGGCCGGTGCACAATTTGATGCAGGACAGCGCGGGAACAGGCACCATTTTGTCAGGGCCGAGGAGCAGCCTCTGACCCTGCGCGGAGCACAGCCAACATTTTACAGCCTCAGCGCCTGATAGAGCTTTTGGCATCATCGGGATCTTTGTTTTTGTTTGTGGATTAGGAATTGGTTATTGGACAGAAAACAGAGGGTAGAATTAAATGGCCATTTTTCTCAATGTAGGAGGGTGAGTAGTGGAAAGCTATAGAGAATTTGTACTGGGACCATTCTATTTAACATTTATAAATGATCTGGAAATTGGAACAAGTGAGGTGATTAAATCTGTAGATGACACAAAACTATTCAAAATTTGTCAAAACACTTGCGGATTGTGAAAATTTGCAAGAAGACCTTAGGAAACTGGAAGACTAGGCATCCAAATGGCAGATGAAATTTATGTTTAAACTTTTTTTATTAACATCACACTGTGGTACAAAAGATTGCATTCTCAATACCAGTATTAGATGTGATCAACCACAAAGCCAATAAACTTCATACAATGATATCAAACATTGTCTTATTCCCCAGTACACTCCCCCCCCCCAATCTATTCAACTTACTTCCAACTCGTACCTAATTATAACCCCCATCCCCCCCCCCCACCCGCTTTCCCCATGAATCTCCTTTTTGAACCATTGTAACATAAAGTATTAACAGCCTTTTAACCTTGGTTCAACCATATCTTCCATGCCAGTACCTAAAATGCCCTCCCCCCCAACCCCCTCCTCCTCCCCCAACCCTCCCCTCTTCAGCATTGGCTTTCACAACCCAGGAGCTGACACTGTCTCCTTCACTTTCACCTTTGGGACCACTTTCCATAAACCATTCGCTTTCAGAACCTGACTCCTTGAACGTGGAGATATTCTATTCAAATAGGCCCCCCATACCCTTATAAATCTTTGCCTTCTCTTCGGTGTGTACCGCCGAATTCCCTCAACATAAGTTCATGAAGTTTATTTCTCCAGTACCAATATGAGGGTGCCTTATCTGAGACCCAGTGGTTGAGAATACATTTTTCCCCCAGGATACAGGCCTTACTTAAAAAGGATTTTTCTTCCTGAGACCCCTGCTCCCACATTACGATCGAGCTAAACATCACCCGCTCAAAGGAAAAATTTACCTGATGCCGCAGGACCCAAGTCACGAACCGGGAGAGAGCTATCCAAAACACCTGAATGTCCCTGCATTGCCACATGCCATGAAAGAGAGATGCATTCCCCCTTGCACATTTTAGACACACATCTGTCTCCACTATTCCTGCATGCCATGCCTGCTTGGCAGAAAAGTAGGCTCTATGTGTGGTTCTAAAGTGGCATTCCTGCAACTCCGCACTATGAACCACCCGTGAATGTCCTTTCAATGCTGCCAGGATTCTCCCCTCGGTTATTCTCCCTCCCGATTCCACCGCTCTGAAACCTCTTTAACTTTGGCAGATGAAATTTAATGTGAACAAATGCAAAGTGATGCACATTGGCAAGAATAATTTCAATCATAGTTACCTGGTGCAAGGGTTCACCTTAGGAGTCGGCACTCAAGAAAAAGTTCTAGATGTCATTCTAGTCAATACGCTGAAATCTTCTGCCCAGTGTGTTCGGCAGCAGTCAAAAATGCAAACAGTATGCTAGGAATTATTAGGAAAGGGATGCAAAATAAGACCAAGAATATTATAATGCCTCTGTATCGCTCCATTGTGAGACTTCACCTTGATTATTGCATTCAGTTCTGGTCACCGTATGTCAAAAAAGATATAGCAGAATTAGAAAAGGTTCAAAGAAGAGCGACCAAAATGATAAAGGGGATGGAACGCCTCTCGGATGAGGAAAGGTTAAAGAGGTTAGGGTTTTTCAGTTTGGAAAAGAGAGGGCTGAGAGTGGATATGATTAAGGTCTACAAAATACCGTGTAGAGTAGAATGGGTAAAAGTGAATTGATTGCATACTCTTTCAAAAATACAAAGGCCAGGGGACACAATGAAATTATATGGAAATACTTTTAAAAGGAATAGGAGGAAATATTTTTTCAGTCAAAGAATACTTAAGCTGTTGAACTCATTGTCAGAGGATGTGGTAATAGCAGTTAGCGTATCTGGGTTTAGAAAAGATTTGGACAAGTTCCTTGAGGAAAAGTCCATAGTCTGTTATTGAGATGGACATGAGGGAAGCCATTGGTAGCATGGAAATCGGGTTTCTGCCAGGTACTTGTGACCAGGATTGGCCACTGCTGGAAGCAGGGTATTGGGCTAGATGGACCATTGGTCTGACCCAGTATGGCTATTCTTACGTTTTCTCCAGAGTTGATATTACTTTAACACCAGGTCTATGTACTGAAGCAGAGACAGCATTGCTGCAAAGGTGCTTCAGTTTCTCGCCCTGCTACCCCTCTAGCTCCTAAGAGAACTTGTCTAGACGTCCAGGAGTGTGCAGATAAGGCTTTCTCTCTGCTTCTCCCTCCTTATCTGATGTGGCCTCAGTCTTTTCAGAGGAGCCATTATTGAAGGAGTCGTTAAAGGAGGGAGATGATCCGATAGTACTAAGGTTGTTTCATAAAGAGGAGCTCAGTATTCTTATTTCATAGGGACTGGCGGTGCTTTCCATTGAGGAGCCTTCTGCTTTGACATCAAGAGTTCCATAAGGGGGCTTAGAGGTCCTTCTAAGGCCTTCCCCGATGCATCCAGACATTCAGGTCTTGATTACAGTTGCTTTTGGTTCTGGAATAGTGGGAAGCTATGTAATGGCAGGAGAAATTAGATCTTAACCTGATAATTGTCTTTCCATTAGTCCTTCCCACTATTCCAGAGGCCTGCCCGAGGTTTCTGAGATGTTTAGTTTGGTGCAAAGTAATGGGTCAAATAACGATTGTCACCTTGCATGGTGCTTCCTGCATATCTCTTCTCTATAAGTTATCCAGAGATGAGAGAGGTCCACACACATTTGCTCATTTATTTATTCATTCATGGCTTGATATGTCTCAGCTCAGTTTTCTTACCTCCACCTGCTGATTGATGGACACAACTATCCCACAGGTTTTGGTATAGTGGGAACGGACTAATAAAAAGAAAATGATCAGGTAAGACCTAATTTCTCCATTTCTGTTATTAACCACCTACATTATTCAAGCAAGATAACAGACAAAAACTAATCTACAGTGGGGGAAATAAGTATTTGATCCCTTGCTGATTTTGTAAGTTTGCCCACTGACAAAGACATGAGCAGCCCATAATTGAAGGGTAGGTTATTGGTAACAGTGAGAGATAGCACATCACAAATTAAATCCGGAAAATCACATTGTGGAAAGTATATGAATTTATTTGCATTCTGCAGAGGGAAATAAGTATTTGATCCCCCACCAACCAGTAAGAGATCTGGCCCCTACAGACCAGGTAGATGCTCCAAATCAACTCGTTACCTGCATGACAGACAGCTGTCGGCAATGGTCACCTGTATGAAAGACACCTGTCCACAGACTCAGTGAATCAGTCAGACTCTAACCTCTACAAAATGGCCAAGAGCAAGGAGCTGTCTAAGGATGTCAGGGACAAGATCATACACCTGCACAAGGCTGGAATGGGCTACAAAACCATCAGTAAGACGCTGGGCGAGAAGGAGACAACTGTTGGTGCCATAGTAAGAAAATGGAAGAAGTACAAAATGACTGTCAATCGACAAAGATCTGGGGCTCCACGCAAAATCTCACCTCGTGGGGTATCCTTGATCATGAGGAAGGTTAGAAATCAGCCTACAACTACAAGGGGGGAACTTGTCAATGATCTCAAGGCAGCTGGGACCACTGTCACCACGAAAACCATTGGTAACACATTACGACATAACGGATTGCAATCCTGCAGTGCCCGCAAGGTCCCCCTGCTCCGGAAGGCACATGTGACGGCCCGTCTGAAGTTTGCCAGTGAACACCTGGATGATGCCGAGAGTGATTGGGAGAAGGTGCTGTGGTCAGATGAGACAAAAATTGAGCTCTTTGGCATGAACTCAACTCGCCGTGTTTGGAGGAAGAGAAATGCTGCCTATGACCCAAAGAACACCGTCCCCACTGTCAAGCATGGAGGTGGAAATGTTATGTTTTGGGGGTGTTTCTCTGCTAAGGGCACAGGACTACTTCACCGCATCAATGGGAGAATGGATGGGGCCATGTACCGTACAATTCTGAGTGACAACCTCCTTCCCTCCGCCAGGGCCTTAAAAATGGGTCGTGGCTGGGTCTTCCAGCACGACAATGACCCAAAACATACAGCCAAGGCAACAAAGGAGTGGCTCAGGAAGAAGCACATTAGGGTCATGGAGTGGCCTAGCCAGTCACCAGACCTTAATCCCATTGAAAACTTATGGAGGGAGCTGAAGCTGCGAGTTGCCAAGCGACAGCCCAGAACTCTTAATGATTTAGAGATGATCTGCAAAGAGGAGTTGGCCAAAATTCCTCCTGACATGTGTGCAAACCTCATCATCAACTACAGAAGACGTCTGACCGCTGTGCTTGCCAACAAGGGTTTTGCCACCAAGTATTAGGTCTTGTTTGCCAGAGGGATTAAATACTTATTTCCCTCTGCAGAATGCAAATAAATTCATATACTTTCCACAATGTGATTTTCCGGATTTAATTTGTGATGTGCTATCTCTCACTGTTACCAATAACCTACCCTTCAATTATGGGCTGCTCATGTCTTTGTCAGTGGGCAAACTTACAAAATCAGCAAGGGATCAAATACTTATTTCCCCCACTGTATGCAGCCATGTACTACACGTCTCATTCCACATAAGGTCATGATAGAGGTCAAAGTTGATCTAACACGTCTTTAAACCTAGGCTAGCTGTAGATGAAAGCCAGTGGTGGTGGCTTACAGCTTTGGTTCCATTGGAGCAGAAGAAAACTGCCTGATTATATATATTTTTTTAACTTTCAAAAATTAGCAAGGTTGAAAAAAAAACTACATTTCCTATGGTAAATTTAGTATTTGAAATGAAGCAGATATACCATAGATTCTCCCCCCGAGCTGCCATGGAAAAATGGGGGGCCAGTGGCTATTTTGTGGATCGTCGGAGATCACGGTATCTAAACGCCTCTGGTGTTTCATTGAGGATGAAGGTTGAGAAGCGTGTGCTGTATCACGTGTGCTCCCCTTTTAATCTCTGCAGGCAATTTGCACTGAAGCAGGACTCATGGCTCTGAGGGAACGAAGAATGAAAGTGACAAACGAGGACTTTAAGAAATCAAAGGAGAATGTGCTTTACAAAAAACAAGAAGGCACACCGGAGGGGCTTTACCTGTAGTTACTGTCTTGTTTTATTTCCGTTGAAGGATTCTCTGTTTGGGATTTTCTCTGTATAAAAGGGGAAGCAACTGTTCTGTAGGATTATGTGAGCAAAATAAAACATTTTATGCTTCCTCGTTAAGCGTGGGTTATTTTCTGTCAAACACTTTATTTCATACTAAATATATGTTTCAAAATAAGCATTGATGACTCCAAAGTAAAAATGTGAACACTTTTTTTTTGTTTGTTTGTTTCATTTGTACCCTGCGCTTTCCCACTCATGGCAGGCTCAATGCGGCTTACATGAAGGTTAAGTGACTTGCCCAGAGTCACAAGAAGCTGCCTGTGCCTGAAGTGGGAATCAAACTCAGTTCCTCAGGACCAAAGTCAACCACCCTAACCACTAGGCCACTCCTCCACTGTTGCTACTATTTGAGATTCTACATGGAATGTTGCTATTCCACTAGCAACATTCCATGTAGAAGTCGGCCCTTGCAGGTCACCAATGTGGCCGCGCAGGCTTCTGCTTCTGTGAGTCTAACGTTCTGCACGTACGTGCAGGACGTCAGACTCACAGAAACAGAAGCCTGCGCAGCCTTCTACATGGAATGTTGCTAGTGGAATAGCAACATTCCATGTAGAATCTCCAATAGTAGCAACATTCCATGTAGAGTCTCCAATAGTATCTATTTTATTTTTGTTACATTTGTACCCTGCGCTTTCCCACTCATGGCAGGCTCAATGCGGCATACATGGGGCAATGGGGAGGGTTAAGTGACTTGCCCAGAGTCACAAGGAGCTGCCTGTGCCTGAAGTGGGAATCGAACTCAGTTCCTCAGTTCCCCAGGACCAAAGTCCACCACCCTAACCACTAGGCCACTCCTCCACTGTTGCTACTATTTGAGATTCTACATGGAATGTTGCTATTCCATTTGCAACATTCCATGGAATGTTGCTATTCCACTTGCAACATTCCATGTAGAAGTCGGCCCTTGCAATCACTAATGTGGCCGCGCAGGCTTCTGCTTCTGTGAGTCTGACGTCCTGCACGTACGTGCAGGACGTCAGACTCACAGAAACAGACGCCTGCACAGCCTTCTACATGGAATGTTGCAAGTGGAATAGCAACATTCCATGTAGAATCTCCAATAGTAGCAACATTCCATGTAGAATCTCCAATAGTATCTATTTTATTTTTGTTACATTTGTACCCTGCGCTTTCCCACTCATGGCAGGCTCAATGCGGTTTACATGGGGCAATGGAGGGTTAAGTGACTTGCCCAGAGTCACAAGAAGCTGCCTGTGCCTGAAGTGGGAATCAAACTCAGTTCCTCAGGACCAAAGTCAACCACCCTAACCACTAGGCCACTCCTCCACTGTTGCTACTATTTGAGATTCTACATGGAATGTTGCTATTCCACTAGCAACATTCCATGTAGAAGTCGGCCCTTGCAGATCACCAATGTGGCCGCGCAGGCTTCTACATGGAATGTTGCTAGTGGAATAGCAACATTCCATGTAGAATCTCCAATAGTAGCAACATTCCATGTAGAATCTCCAATAGTATCTATTTTATTTTTGTTACATTTGTACCCTGCGCTTTCCCGCTCATGGCAGGCTCAATGCGGTTTACATGGGGCAATGGAGGGTTAAGTGACTTGCCCAGAGTCACAAGGAGCTGCCTGTGCCTGAAGCAGGAATCAAACTCAGTTCCTCAGTTCCCCAGGACCAAAGTCCACCACCCTAACCACTAGGCCACTCCTCCACTGTTGCTACTATTTGAGATTCTACATGGAATGTTGCTATTCCACTAGCAACATTCCATGTAGAAGTCGGCCCTTGCAGATCACCAATGTGGCCGCGCAGGCTTCTGCTTCTGTGAGTCTGACTCACAGAAACAGAAGCCTGCGCAGCCTTCTACATGGAATGTTGCTAGTGGAATAGCAACATTCCATGTAGAATCTCCAATAGTAGCAACCGTATCTCCAATAGTAGCAACATTCCATGTAGAAGTCGGCCCTTGCAGATCACCAATGTGGCCGCGCAGGCTTCTACATGGAATGTTGCTAGTGGAATAGCAACATTCCATGTAGAATCTCCAATAGTAGCAACATTCCATGTAGAATCTCCAATAGTATCTATTTTATTTTTGTTACATTTGTACCCTGTGCTTTCCCACTCATGGCAGGCTCAATGCAGCTTACATGGGGCAATGGAGGGTTAAGTGACTTGCCCAGAGTCACAAGGAGCTGCCTGTGCCTGAAGTGGGAATCGAACTCAGTTCCTCAGGACCAGAGTCCACCACCCTAAACACTAGGCCACTCCTCAGTTCCCTAATCCAGTTTTTAGTTGTAAAGTCACATATTAGTGAGCAGTATGTTTCATTCTGTCATATATAAGGGCCATTTCTTTGCCTGTTTAAGAAATAAAACATGGTGTTTTGGGGAAGAATGAGGCAGAGATTGTTTGTATTGTACTATAATGGGAAGATTAGCCAAATGATTAGAGCAGAGAGCTGAGAACCAGGGAAGGGCAGTTCAAACCCCACTACCTCCTTGTGCTCTTAGGAGAGCAACTTTAAGTTAAATTATAAGCCTTCTGGTTCAGGAAAATACCTACTGTATCTGAATTTAACTTAAAAGGTGTGAGCAAAATCCAAAATCCCCTTTCCTAATGTCAAGGTGTTGCTGCATGTGATACAGAGGTTGTTTCACCCACACAATTTTTCCAAGTTGTCTACGTGTGATAAGTTTTACTAATGTTTTTATAACTGGGATTTTACTTAATGAATTGACATGATCTCTCCTCGTGTTTAAAGGAAGATCTGCCCCTCGCAGTGCTGCGGTAGTTAATTTGACTGATCAGTGACTTGTTTAGGTTCTTTTGTTAATAGATGGAGGAATAAAAATGTGTTTTATTTAATTCACACATTTTATATACCACAAATTGATCCAGAGAGATAACTAAGAGGTGTACAAGTGCTTTGAAAACGAGGCCCTAAGCGGTTTATAACAAATTAAAATAACAGTTCAAGCTTCTTTGCTGGGAGTGGGGAAGGAAGAGGAGACGGGAAGGGAAGCTAGGATGAGACAATCAAAACAAGTAGAAAAAAAGTTGGGTTTAAAGAAGAGTTTTGAACAACTACAAAGACTCGGCAGTTCTGAGAGAGGAAAGGAGAGCATTGCAAAGTTTGGGGCCTAGGAAGCTGAAAGCAGTGTCACGAGAAAGCAACAGGTAAAGAGCAGAGGGGGGTGAAATGCAGAGTGAAAGAGGCGTGATGGGGAATAAGGGATCAGCAATTTATTTAGGTAAGGAAGGACTTTGGGAAACCGACCTTTTAAGACTAGCATGAGTAGTTTATAGTGAATACAGAAAGAGACAGGGGACCAGTGTTCAAGACGGAGCGGGGGGTGGGGTGACATGGTCGAAACTGCGCTCAGTGGATAAGTTTAACGGCTGTAGATTGAATTAGTTGGAGACGCTTTAATGGATATAAGGGAAGTCCAGCATACAAAGAGTTACAGTAATCGAGACAGATGATGACTAAGCGAGACTGAGAGAAGAGCAAATTGAGGGGAGAGGTAGGGGCGAACAGATGAAATGCAGTATAGCGCAAAGATACTGGGAAAATAGTGGACTCCAATCTAGTACTAGCTTATTGGCTGTAGCTTAGCACCTCAGTATGTGAATCCTGCAAGCCAGCTTCTGATGGCTTCTGTTTCTAAACAGAGCAGTGTATAAGAAAATTAATCATTCCTGAAGCTAAGTAACAGCAAGTGTTGAAGGCCTCTTGATGCAGAGACCGTATGTAGGGCAAAACCGGGTGATTTCAGAAGTGAGAAAGTCCAACTAACTTTCCTCCTCTCAGTGAAGATGTGGTGCTCATCTAGTATTGATTACAAATGATATATGACGAGCATTCCTAGACAACAAATGGTGAATGCGGGAAGAAACTTAATTCTCCTATTTTGTAGAGCTGATTTAGATTACATGGTTTGATTTTTTTTTTTCTGTGACATTTGATGGATTTTCTTCCAAGAGTACAGCTCTTGCAATGATGTAAAATACAGTTGTTTGCATTCTTTTGTGGAAGCCACAGAGTGGTGGTTGGAGTACATGGCACCCTTCTGACTCAGTCAGGAAGGGATAAAGAGCAGATGTCCACAAGGTCTGCAAACCAGTTGGGTTTTTAGAATAGCACCAATGAACGTGCTTGGGAGATATGCATTGAGCCTGCCTCAGTCCTATGCATTTTCATCAGGTTTCTTTTAAAAAGTAGATTGCTTTTTGGCCCTTGAACACCCCTGCAGTAGGAACTCAGAGTACTGACAGTGCATGGTGCTGGAGCCTTCCCCCCCCCCCCCCCCCCCTGGTTACCTGTTACAATCTGGCTTAAGCTGGTGGTGTCCAAAAGTCATTACTATCTGAGGGCACTTTGATCCATTGATTCTCAGCATATGTGTCAACATCACCTAAAGACTGGTTTGGCAAAGGTGGTAACTTTTTATAGGCAATTTCTGAGAAGCCAAAGATTGAGCCTGCATGAAGGCTGAATTACACTGTCCCTTTAGCAGAGTGAAGCCTGCCTAGTTCCCCTGCTCGCTTTGTGCAGTGCCATAAACCTAAACTGATCTGGTTCTGCCTTCTGTTCTTTACATGCAAGGATGCTCTGTGCTTTTCCTTGTCTTGAGTCGTGTGACTATCCCTGCAGGAAGAGACTGTTTTTTGTGCACTTGCCATCCTTTATTATAAAAGCTATTCCTGACACCATCTACTTTCAATCCAATATGATTGTCATGTTTTAAAATGTCCTTTCCACTGAAAACAATTCGTGTGTCTTAATTTTACATTTTTGAAAGATACGAAAGTCTCTGGTATACCCCCTTTTCCCCTCCTCCTCCTTCCTGGGCTGTTCACATATTTAGGTCCTTCGATCTCATGATGCTTTTGGTGCAGATGGCATCAGTTTAGTAACCCTCCTCCACACTAGACACAGGAAGACTTAAGTTCGTTGCCATCTCAGGATCCATAAAGCTGGCTTTTGAGAAAGTAAAGTTGAAGTATCCCTCTAATACTTTTTTCTTTAACGTTACATAAATGTTCCTGGACCAATAGATGTCACAGAAATCACAAGTACTGTGGCTATAGCTTGAAGTATGGTATATCAAGAAATGAAATTACACTACGCCTACCAACCTTGGGCATATCCGTGTGAAGTTCTGATGTGACTTTTCCTTTACAGCTTAATTTGCAGCAAAATTCAACAATCTGCATTTAGTCTCACTGCAATATCTAGTTTACCCTACTATGCTATCTTCAAGCTCTGTGAAGTAATTTGATTTTGTGGAAGATACAGACTTCTGGCATAGAATCGAGTTAGGATGCCTGGAATCCATTTCAATCATATGTCAACACATTAAAAGGTCAACATGTTTCATAACTGAAGTAAATCAAAACAACAGGAAGACAGTGGGATTTCTTTAAGTCATTAAAATACTCACCGAGGCATAGTAGAATGAATGCTTTATTGCTGAATTCAATACAAATTCAGGTATTTTTTTTAACAGTACAATAAACAACCTTTGGAACAGCTTTATGTAGGGGCAAGACTTTTATTCATGATTGTTTAATTTCTTCTGTTGTGAGAGTTAACACCATAGTGAAATATTACTGTGATCTCAGGTTAGCACAATTGGACCTTTCAGCTCCTAAACGGCATAACAAGATGAGCTTTCTCAGCATTTCTTCAGAAACTTGTATCGAGCTGCCTGATTCAGAGTAACTGAACAAACTAGTGCTAAAAACAATATTTAGGTTTTAGTTCCTCAGTTTGGGTTGTTGTTCATTGGGTTGGGAGCTGTCTGGAGTAGTGGTTCACAAACCTGGTCCTGGAGGTACCTCAGCTAGTCAGGTTTTCAGGATAGCCATAATGAATATAGAGACACGATTAAAAATAGTGGGAATCGTTCTCGACAAACATCGATCTCCGGACAGTCAAGTATCAGCAATCACATCACAATGTTTCAAGACACTATGGAAACTGAGAAGGATTAGAGACTACTTTCCGAGTCCATCGTTCTGGCTAATAGTGCAATCGATTATACTGTTGAAACTAGACTACTACATCGCAGGATGCAAAGAAACCTCACTGAAATCACTGCAAGCAGTCCAAAGCACAGCAGCAAGACTGATATTCAAAAAAATCGAAATACAAGAGCAACTCCACTGCTTGAAAAATTACTCTGGCTGCCAATCAAGACTAGGCCATTCTTCAAAACAAGCACCCTCATTTACAAAATACTGTTTGGAATGTCTCTAGAATACATGCTAGACCTGATGGAATTATTGTCAAGAAATGCAAGCTCAGAAACTAGGGGCTACCTATTTCTCCACCTACCCAAGTGCAGAAACATAATCTACAAAACCATCTATACAGCAGGATTTATCTACCTGGGCTCCGAATGGTGGAACTCAATACCCAAGGCCATAAAAAGCATCACTAAGTATCTCCAGGTTGTTTTTTTTGTTACATTTGTACCCCGCGCTTTCCCACTCATAGCAGGTTCAATGTGGCTTACATATTATATACAGGTACTTATTTGTACCTGAGGCAATGGAGGGTTAAGTGACTTGCTCAGAGTCACAAGGAGCTGCAGTGGGAATCAAACCCAGTTCCCCAGGATCCACGTCCACTGAACTAACCACTAGGCTACTCCTCCACTAGCAACATTCCATGTAGAAGCCTGCCCTTGGAGATCAGCAATGCAGCCGCGCAGGCTTCTGTTTCTGTGAGTCTGACGTCTTGCATGTACGTGCAGGATGCCAGACTCACAGAAGCAGAAGCCTGCGCAGCCTTCTACATGGAATGTTGCTAGTGGAATAGCAACATTCCATGTAGAATCTCAATAGTAGCAACATTCCATCTAGAATCTCCAATAGGGAAATGGGATTTGATATACCACCTTTCTGAGGTTTTTGCAACTACATTCAAAGCTGTTTACATATATTCAGGTACTTATTTTGTACCAGGGGCAATGGAGGGTTAAGTGACTTGCCCAGAGTCACAAGGAGCTGCAGTGGGAATCGAACTCAGTTCCCCAGGATCAAAGTCCACCATGCTAACCACTAGAGAACTGAAAACCTACCCATACAAAATGTCCTATAACTAACCACACAAACAACAAATGTTCTACAACACATACTAATTGAAAAACACTACTGTAATCTACACATAACTGCAAATTGTAAGCCACTTTGAACCAAAACTTGATTTTGGAAAATAGTGAGATATACGAATGCATGCATAAATAAATATTCATGAGAGATTTGCATGTAGCAGAAGTAATGTATGCAGATTTCTCTCATGAATATTCATTGTTGATATCCTGAAAACCTGACTGACTGGGGCACTTCCAGGACTCGGTTTAGGAACCTAGAGCCAAACTTTTGACGCCCACAGGAATGGTAGGCAGTGCCTGCAGGCTGGCTGGCATAGAGCAACGGTCGATCTGATTTTCCAGTAGAGAATGACACAGGGATGGGAATAAAGTTTGTTCCCATCCCATCCCTACAACAGTACCAAATCTCATTCATGCAAAAAGCAAGCGATTGTCTTTTTATCAAAAATGATGATGGAATTAGTGCGGTGTGGAAGGCATTTGTTATCATCCACGTGGATGCAGCTGCATGTTTTGTCATGTGCACGAAAGGATGAAGTTGGTGGGAATGGGGACAACTTTGTCCTTGTGGCATTCTCTGCTTTCTAGTTTCAGGTTGGAGGTGGTGCTCACTTTACGTGGGTTTTTCAGTAGGAAGGTTGAGATACCACCAGCTGCCCTAGATGTGCCCTCCGCAGTCTGCCCCCTTGAATCAGCTGATTTGGTACTTCTACATGAGCCCTTTTCAGCAGGAATAGTAGAAGCCTGTGTCCAGATCCAAAAGGTTTACAGTGAGACCAGGCCACTAGCAAAACAAATTCAAAACAAACCTAACAGAATCCTGTGCAGAAGGAATGGATCCTCAGAAGCGTAGCTGAAATTGGGTGGCGGAGCAGGTGAGGGGAAGAGAGGTTGGTGGTTGGGAGGCGAGGATAGTGGAGGGCAGACTTATACGGTCTGTGCCAGAGCCGGTGATGGGAGGCGGGACTGGTGGTTGGGAGGCGGGGAGGACTGCTGGGCAGACTTGTACGGTCTGCGCCCTGAAAAAGACAGGTACAAATCAAGGTAAGGTATACACAAATGAGTTTATCTTGTTGGGCAGACTGGATGGACCATGCAGGTCTTTTTCTGCCGTCATCTACTATGTTACTATGTAGTAGCAAAGTCTAAATGAGCTGTGTGTGTTTAAGGGTGCTGACAAAAGCACATCCCCATTCAATGATTATTTCAGTCTTATCTTCATATGAACTGTACGCCATTCGGAAATGTTAGTTTGGACTATCAGGCACATCTTTCCTCAGGAGTAGTAGTACTGTGGATCGTCCCTCTGAGCAAGCTGATAATCGTCCAGTTCCTGACCCTAGAAGGTAGGCAGATAGTTTTAAGTATTTACTGGGGCTTGTATTGAATTAGTTTTTTTTTTTTTTTGCATCTGTAATCAGATCTCACCTCAATGACTTCAAACCGAGTATGCTCCTGCTCTGCTCGTCTCTTAATGACAACCTGAATAGAAAACAAGGCTTTAAAATAAGAATTCCTCTTACCTGGTCCAAGGTTAATTATTACATTTTGTATTTGCTCTACAGAGTTAACAAAATCTTTGGTTTATAATTTAATGGTTGCCATTTTCCAAACAGGGGCAGGCTCATTACCTCTTGCCTGAATACTGCAATAGGGAAACTTTTGGAGGAATCTATTTCAGTGGGGGCCCCAAGGCAGATGAGCTCTTAACGTGTGGAAAAATCACTTTTTTTTTTAGAGTAGGAAAACTCCAAGGCTTTAATGGCGAAGTCAATTTTACAGATCAGAAAGGTCATTGGAGAACCAGGGAAGGCAGGTTTCATATCCTACTGTGGCTCTTAGTGATCTTGGGCACGTCACTTAACTCTTCATTGCCTCAGGTATAAACTTAGATTGTAAGCTCTCTGAGGACAAGGAAATACCTAGTGTACCTGAATGTAATGCTCCTTGAATTGAAAAGGCATGAGCTAAATCCAAATCCCTTTACCCTTCACCAAATTCAACTTGTAAATGTGTTATCTAAGGACCAATACTATTGAATTTCATATTCATATGTGACATCTAACGGTGGGAGATTTTTACGACAGTTGTTATGTGAGGATTTGTATTACTTTGATAGTACTCCTGCGTTTGTTCATCATCTGATATTTTACTGTGATGTATTGTTGATGTGAATTTATGATATTTTTTATTTAACTGCATGCTTTGGACAATCAGCTCCTCCAAAGAGGCCATGTCTACATAAGTATTGCCATACTGGGAAAGACCAAAGGTCCATCGAGCCCAGCATCCTGTTTCCAACAGTGGCCAACCCAGGTCACAGATACCCAGCAAGATCCCAAAAATGTACAAAACATTTTATACTGCTTATCCCAGAAATAGTGGATTTTCCCCAAGTCCAGTGTGTAAACTTTTTTAAACTAGTGCTGTTGATTCATCACCATTAACACACAGATGTTAATGGTGAGTAAAATTATTAATGTCCTGAATGTTGACTGTCGCAACCTGAAGCACATCTGCCCCCCCCCCCCACCCCACCCTAGCATACATAAGGATGCCATGGCGGTCTAGAGTAAGATGGGAAGGAGCAATTCCCTGTGTTATCTCTGGGTTTTACAATGGTGACTCTGACTTGTAATGGTAGTCTTGCACCCCTAGTGGTAGTATCACAACACTGCCACTACAGGTTGCAGCTACCATTTTGAATTGCTCCTGCCCCACTTTACTTGGTTAGCTAACTAGGTAGCAGGATGAATATCGCAACTATCTCATTACCTGCCTGTATTGTGCTGTGGCAGTCAGAGGACATATTCAACGACAGTATCCGGACAGTGATGGAAAAATATGATCAACTGTGCTTGAAATTTTTAAGCAGGCTATTAAATGTGATTGCAGTTTTTGATTGAACAATTGTTATATTGTAAAGAAAAAATTAAATGAAAGCTGTAAAATGGTCCAAATTACATCAAATTCATATTTTGTGGATATTATGACGTTGAAGTCAGTCAAATACTGTGAGGCTTTTTTTTAATGAGGTGGAAAGGGAAGAACTAAACCCAATACAGCTGTACTGTGTTAAAAGGTGAAAGACTCTACAACATGTAGGTTGCCCACAGGCTGCGACCCTTGAGCCAGATTTTTAAGTCCGCATTTATTCCCAGGTCACATCAACAGAGCTATATTTCACCATGAATGACATCTTTACATTGCCATAAATGGAAGGAAAATGCCTCCCAAGCTCTTTCACATCCTACTTTATTGATGGTGCCAAAGCAATTCACAATCCCAGCGTGAATAGTAGGTTAGTACATTTGCTATGGCAGTGGCCTGTGCATAGGCATGGGAATCTGATCTTAGTAAAGGGGGGGGGGGGGCTTGAGCAGTGCAGACTTCGATTACACGAAGGGCTAAAAGTGGCCAAGAGGATACACACCCGGTATCTAGCAACTGTTAAATGGGGTTTTTTTTTCTGCCCATCTTAATAATGGGTCTGGCCTCATTTTTAGCAGGCATGTTTGTTCCTAAGGGGGAGGGGAGGTAGCTTGTTTCTTATATATGTATATCGCCAAAAATCAGTGCCTCCCAAATTTTATCAAATGGTTCCCAAACCTGGAGCCACCCCAGCTAGTCAGGTTTTCAGGATGTCCACAATGCATATTCATTGGAGATTTGCATACATTTCCTCTACTGCATGCAAATCTCTCATGAATATTCATTGTGGATATCCTGAAAGCCCGACTGGCTGGGGTGCCTCCAGGACCAGGTTTGGAAACCACTGCTTTATCCCATATGACCATATTTTAACACTTCAAAATTCACACGGTACTAACTAATGGTGAAAGCAAAATAATAGACCTCAATTTCTTTTCCCTTTATTAGTCACTTCCTCCTCTCCCACTTATCCAAAGCAGGAGCCAGCAATCAGGCCCAGGCCCTGTGCAACAGTTTGCACTGCAAAAACTAGCTGAAACTAGTAGTCTCATGTTCACTCTATTTAGTATAATCCCAATATCTGCCTGGGTTTGTAACAGAAAGCTCACTTGGGAGGAGAGAGTAAAGTTTATGAACATTCACTGATTCCCAGGCCACGTCCACTACTGGACATAGATCACAGTGGAAGGCCAGAGAGGGGTGAAGGGAGCAGTTCTTTGGTCACCTCATGGGGGCCACTGCCATACATTCTTGTAAGTACTCACACACACAGTGATTCCTGTGAGAATAGCCAGTGCTATCACAATGATGATGGCTGCAAAGCCCGAAGACATGGTCTTCATGTTAATTCGAGGCGGTTCATTGTCAAAGAACAGGATCTGAATTGATTCCATGTCCACCTCCACGTCCCTTCCATCCAAGGAAACGGATAATCTGTTCCTCTTCAGCTGTGGAGAATAATTCATTTAGGAGTCCTTTTACAAAGGCGCGCTAGCGTTTTTAGCACATGCTAAATGCTAGAGACACCCATATATTCCTATAGGTGTCTAGCATTTAGTTTTATACATTTATTAGTCTCATGGCACACTAGTGTAAGGGGGGGGAGAAAGGAGAAGCAAAAGCTTCACAGGTGAATGCAGCAACAAAGGAGTAAGGCCCAACAAAAAGAAGGCCAAGATGTAAAAAAAATCAACAATTTATTAATTGTACTATCATAACACGGGACTTGACACGGCTGTGTTTCAGCACCAAGGCCTGCATCAAGAGACTGTGTGCCCATGTAAAGTTGATAGCGTTTCTCACAGAGCATGTGTCGAACACTGAGAGCTTAACAATTGAATACTTACATCCCTCTCTATATAATAAGCCACAGTGGCAATATCCACTGGGTCTTTGGTACCATTTTTGCAGAGTTTTATAGTAACTTCTTGTGTGAGTTTGTGCATCTACAAAAGAGAACAAAAAAAAGATGAGATTAGCTTCTGGTAAATGGACAGAGATAAAAGTGGGGATATTTCTGTGGGCAGAACCCATGTACAGTAGCAGCCTGCAGAGACTTTGAATAAGCTGTAATGTTGTCTCTTGCTTCCTTAGGAATCCTATAAAAGTAAAGTCTAGTCACTACACTTCGCACCTGCCACTACTACAGGGAAAATACTGTTGGGGAGCAGGAGGAGGCAGCTGGAGAGTAGTATTTCATGAAGAGATGTTAGGGAGTAGCAGAGGATAACCAGAGGCTGTTGGGGAGAAGTACTATACGTATAGAGACAATTAGAGTGTAGTAGGGAAGACACAATTAGATAGTAGTAATTCATTTATTGAGATTTACTAACCACCCATATGAAGAGATTCGCCCAAGGCGGTGTACAGCAGGTACAGCTTGACATAAAACTTAACAGCATAACAATAGTAAAATGACCAAAAATAAACAAATGCAATCAATGAGGTTAACTTGGAGATTGCAAATTGAATCCTAATAATAGGAATAACATGATACAGAAATATACACACTAAACTGCTCTGTAGAACAATCATATAACAGACATATGATAAACGTCAGCAGAATACAAATGATACCATAATAGACAGCATGGAAGAACATTCCTGTATGATCGTCACAATCTCAGCACAATACAAATGAAACACTTTGATAGACACACATTAAAACATTCATACCATACAGTGAAACGTCTTAATAGGTAACCAAGAGGGTAAGTGTATCATGTTTGTTTGTTTATTTTATGTTTGATTGTAATCTGCTTTGGTGTAAAGTGGGATATAAATATGGAAAATAAATAAATACAGACAGGACAAGATAAATAGGGGAAATGGGATTTGATATACCGCCTGTCTGAGGTTTTTTGCAACTACATTCAAAGCGGTTTACATATATTCAGGTACTTATTTTGTACCAGGGGCAATGGAGGGTTAAGTGACTTGCCCAGAGTCACAAGGGGCTGCAGTTGGAATCGAACTCAGTTCCCCAGGATCAAAGTCCACTGCACTAACCACTAGGCTACTCCTCCACTCATTCCACCAATAAGAGCCAACCTCATCAGTGATGTCACAATGGCTTGATTGCCCGATACTTGGCTCACTTCTGATATTGTGATGTCATAAGGGAAAGGGGGAAAGGGAAATGGGACTTGATATACTGCCTTTCTGAGGGTTTTGCAACTACATTCAAAGCGGTTTACATATATTCAAGTACTTATTTTGTACCTGGGGCAATGGAGGGTTAAGTGACTTGCCCAGAGTCACAAGGAGCTGCAGTGGGAATTGAACTCAGTTCCCCAGGATCATAGTCCACAGCATTAACCACTAGGCTACTCCTCCACTCCACAAATAGCACAAAGTCAATTTGGATAACTAGATGGGCGGCTAAACTGAGGCAACTTATATTTACAATTAAATAAAACATGAGGAACTGGTTAAGTTAGGGTGTACAGCAAGACAATCCAGGTGGGGAGTGATTGGATAGTCAGTCGTACATGTATTAAAAGCTTGGGAGAAGAGCCAGGCTTTCACCTGCTTCTTGAAGTAGTAGTCGTCTTCAGTTCAGCATAACCCCTTTGGGAGTGAGTTCCAGAGGGTGTGGGGGCTACTCCTGAGAAAGGTCACTGGAGGGTATCACAGATAGAGATGTTCCTCAAGGGGACCTAAGAAGCCTCATAAGTGTGTAAAGATGAACATAGATACTCTGGCCCATTTTGTCTGAGGACCTTCCAAACCAAAGAGTGTGATAAAGTCATGCTGTTTGCAGCCCTCTGAAGCATTCTAAATTAGTTGGAGTTGGTACAAACTCTGGTTTGACCAATGTACAGGGCATTGCAGTAGTCCAGGATGGATAGCTTCCTAAAAGAAAAGTCCATAAGCCATTATTAAAATGGACTTGTTAAAATCCACTGCTTATTTCTGGGATAAGCAGTATAAAATGTATTGTACTGTGTTGGGGTCTTGCCAAGTACTTGTGAGCTGGATTGGCCACTGTTGGAAACAGGATACTGGGCTTGATGGACCTTCGGACTGTCCCAGTATGGCAACACTTATGGACACCCCACTCCTTTTGCATAGTCCTGTCCCAAACTCCACCCTCTTTGGTGAAGTCACAGGAAGTTACATCACAAACATGCCCTTTTTTCAAGATGGTGGCCACTACTGTATGCATTACATCACTTCCTGTTTGTATTACTAGCTTCCATCTTGCATGGGGTCATGTGATGGGAAGTGACATTTAAAAAACAACACTGCCTCCATTAGCCTCGGCAGAATTTAGTTGCACGTGCTCAAAAAACAGCCAGTAGCCTGGCTAAATGTTTCTGCAGGCCCTTCTGAAAGATAATGGGGATTGAAGTCTACCCCATCCACCTGCAACTGGCATATAACAACATAGCAGAAAAACACACACACAAATCTGTTCAGTACTTACTGTTATCTCTAGAATTTGGGGTGTCTTCAAAGAAAAGCGAGAAACCACCTTAGAGACCAGATATCTGTGAATTGCACCATTTTAAGTAAACAGTTATTTTGGCGAGCCTTATCCATCAGAACATGCACCTTAACTGCCTGTCCAGTTACAGACCGAATGAGTTTCAGATTTGGCACCCAAACTGGCCCCAAATCTGGTTCCAATTTGTGGCTAAAACTTAAACTCTCCCCCCCCCCCCCCCCAAAGCCATCTGACTGACCACCACCCCCAACCCCGAAGTCTCCCTCCCCCTCCCCTCATCCTGGCTTCCCAACCATCAGGTCCTACCTTGAGAAGCCATAGTGGTCTAGTAAGTTCTTCAGGGACATTTTAAAGCAGCAGTGATACAAGACACAGCAGCAGGCAAGAAAGAGTGTGGTTCTTTCCTGTCCTGAAGAGGCCACTAGACCACCAGAGCTTGTTCAGGTAGGCCCAGGGAGGATCCGCTGATGCTTGGAATGTTTGAGGGGCCTGGGGAGGAGGCAGCAGTGGCCCAGAGGGACCCATCTTCTGCGGGAGATGGGAGAAAGCAGGCATGACATTTTCAGTTTCGATTCTGGCTGAAACCAAGCCACAAACTTTATGGATTCGGTTTTGGCTGGCACCAAAACCACCAGTTTTGGTTGGCCTTTACTTCTAGTTCACCCCAAGCACAGAGTCATAAGCCCTTGACATCTCCTCGTGCGATAACAAGGGCAAAGCCACCTCAGCTCTAGGAACTCTATCCTGCTGTTCTCAAACTACAGAGTTAGATATGGCCCACTATCACTATTATGGATATCAGACAAGATAAATTCTGAACAGGTTGCTTAAATCCAGCAAACCCCCTCCTCCACAAGCTTTACAAATAGAAGCTTTAGCAAATCTGCATTCATTTCAGGGACTATGCCACTGTTTCCCAAATGTGGTCCTGGAGGGACCCAGCCAGTCAGGCTTTTGGGATATCCACAATGAATATTCATGAGAGATATTTGCATGCACTGCCTCCACTGCATGCAAATCTCTCTCATGAATATTCATTGTAGATATCCCAAAAACCTGACTGGCTGGGGTACCTCCAGGATCAGGAACCTTAGGACTATGCTACAGATACCATTCTGCAGATCTTCCAGTCCAGGTTTTCAATGGAAACCGATCGCATTAAGTTCGTCAGATGCTAACGTTCTGTACTGAATTACACTGTTCTCTTTTTAGTAGCGCTGCATCTGTGCAGTGATGTTCCGCCACCTGTTTCCCATCAATGGGATTTTGACCTTTTCTCTTCCACGCCATATGATTTTGATAAAATAATTCAATGAGGGGCTCCCGGGAACTTAACGCTGACAAATCCCTGGATCTGTCCCCCTCTCCTCACCATCTGTATAATACAAACACTTCTCCCACAGACCTTTGTCAGCATTATTATAAGCTTCAGCTCATGCTGAGACAAGCTGCCAGAAGTGGAAATAAGCAGGCAGTAACTGACCTCTGCACTTCCTGTTCTTTTCCTTTCAGGAGTGTGAAGTCCGCTTTGAAGCTAAAATCTACTTGTATGAGGCTAGAAGGCAATGATATAAGAAAGAGCCTGTCAGTTACTCGTAATGTTACTGAGCAAGCCTCAGCTTCACCTAACCAGGGACACGTGGAGACTAATTCTATAAAGTGAATGCCAACAGTTCACACTGATTACTTACGTGAGTCATTAGAATATTTACATCACATTCTTAATTTAATTGATTCATTCTCACATATCTCAGGTAACAAGATAAATTGGGATAAGACAGAATGCCTCCCACTCAATAATTTGGTTAATTTGCAAGATCTCACTCTTTTTCCCTTCAAATTCAGTCCTCCTCGATTAATTTTTAGGTGTTAATTTTTACAATTCTATTGACATGACTATTGATAAAAATACTGAGCTTCTCCTCTCCTATTTGAAAACTACTACATCCAATTGGTCCCCTTGATTCTTTAGTTGGTGGGGTAGGCTTGAATAATTAAAATGACCCTTACTCCTAAAATAAATTATTTATTGAGGGGCCCTTTTACTAAGCCGCGTAAGTGTCTACGCGCACCCAATGTGGGCCAAAATGGAGTGACTGCCCGACTACCGCATGGCTCTTGCGGTAATTTCATTCTTGGCGCGCGTCTGAAAAATATTTTTTATCTTTGGGTGCGCACCAAGTGACATTTAGCACGCATAGGTCATTACCGGCCAGTTACCATGTTGAGTCTTTACCGCTAGGTCAATGGCTGGCGGTAAGATCTCAGACCCAAAATGGACGCGCGGCAATTTTGATTTTGCCGCACGTCCATTTTTGGCAAAAATAAAAGGCCTTTTTTACAGGCGCGCTAAAAAATGGATCGGCGCATGCCCAAAACCCACGCCTACCCTACTGCAAGCCATTTTTCAGCGTGCCTTAGTATAAGGACCCCTGAGTATGCTTCCCATTAAATTTTCTACTCACTTTTACAAAGCTGTTGATAGAATTTTACTTAATTTTCTCTGGCAGAAGAAAACCCCCAGAATTGCTTTAAAGATTCTTCGACTTCCAAAAGAAAAAAAGGTGGGGTAAACTTTCCTAATTTTACCCAGTATCAACAATCATTTATTTGAAGTCAAACCTCAAAATGGTTCTCCTTAGTGAATCCTAACCCCAGCTCAGATGCTAGTATTTCCTTCTCCCCCACGTGGTTGCACCTTGAAAGGAGTTTAGTTCTCCCCTATACCTTTACAGCTTATATCGGAAATGATTCCTTTCAAACATATTAATTCATTATTGGTCATCTCTGCCTCTTTAGAAGCAATTAAACACTTTCAATTTTATCTCCTCAATGAATCTGGTGTAATTTATGACATGTCTATTTGGAACAATCCTTTATTTACTATTGATAACAAACCTTTTGATTGGCTTCTATGGCGTACAGGAAACAAACTTTGGTTTCTTTCTCAACTTATCTCCAATGGTGAATTTAAACCCTTTGTCCAATAAACAGCAAGGCAAGCAATCCGCAAACTCCAACGTGGAAAACAGAAAAGCAGATCAGTAATAGATATATAAAAACTTTATTAGTGGGTATTGCATACAGAGAAATTGCCCGACACAGGCCGTGTTTCACCCAGCAGAGCTGCGTCAGGGGTTATTGAGTAGAATGTAGTGGTGCACCTCAGGAATAGCAGTACATGTGAGGCGGTGACCATAAGGTTATGACCCATGCTGGGTTTTTTCAAGACTCATATGTTTTTTTCCAAGCAACCTCTTTGACAGAAGCTTCACTGGCTTCCCATCAGAGAAAGAATTAACTTTAAAGTACACACAATGATTTACAGGATATTACACGAAGAAGCCCCCACCTACATGAATCACCGTATCGACCTCCCAACCAGGAACAGTTTGATATCTTCCCATACTTACCTTAATCTACACCTCCCCAACTTCAAAGGTATTAAGTACAAATCCTTCTACGCATCCAATTTTTCCTTTTCAGGCAGCCAGCTTTGGAATGCTCTACCAAGACCCATTCGTACCATTAACGGCCTTTTGCCCTTCAGAAAAGCACTGAAGACCCATCTCTTCAAGATAGCCTATCCTAACGATTCAATCTAACCAAAGCTTGCCCACATGATTCTTATTGACGATTGTTTATACATTGACCATGTTTCCCATTATCCTTATTGCTACCCCATATCCATTCCTCTCCATCTTCCTACGCCCACCTCCCAACGCTCATTTCCTTCTGCACCCAATTCCTCCTATGTTTTTTTTTGTTTGTTTTTTTTTTGTTACATTTGTACCCCGCTCTTTCCCACTCATGGCAGGCTCAATGCGGCTTACATGGGGCAATGGAGGGTTAAGTGACTTGCCCAGAGTCACAAGGAGCTGCCTGTGCCTGAAGTGGGAATTGAACTCAGTTCCTCAGTTCCCCAGGACCAAAGTCCACCACCCTAACCACTAGGCCACTCCTAGTGGTTAGGGTGTTCAATTTACTTATCTGTTAACCCCATTAATATTGCATTTACTACAAACTGTATATCTTCTTATGACTTTGTAATTCTTTATATTGTTACTATGTAAGCCGCATTGAGCCTGCCATGTGTGGGAAAGCGCGGGATACAAATGTAATAAATAATAATAATAATAATAATTGCTGGACTGTGCAACTGTTTTACAAGCTTTCCACACTACATTTTACTCAATAGCCCCTGACGCAGCCCTGCTGGGCGAAACACAGCCTGTGTCGGGCAATTTCTCTGTATGCAATACCACTAATAAAGTTTTTATAAATCTGTTACTGATCTGCTGTTCTGTTTTCCAACCCTTTGTCTAATTACAGCAGAAATCCCAATTAACCTGATTCTCAGTTCTTTAACAAGTATAGACTGCAACAAGCAATTAAACATTCACACCTTAACATTAAAATTATGCCAAATTCCCTTCCAATACAATCATTTTTTAATCTATTTCCTACTCACACACCTTCAGCCATTTTATAAATGTTTTCATGCTATATCAACGAAATTTAGAATTTCTTCTCAAAAAGCAATGGAAGAAGATACTGGTGAACATTTGTCAAACAATGGTCTGTCTTCTGGTTAAATAGTCTGAGACCCTCCCTCTCCTCATCTATCACTCAGTCTTTATATTTCTTACAACACAGAGCTCATTGGACTCCTATTAAACCCTTTAAAAGTAAATTATCTCCCAATGATCTATTATGGTCTTGCTCCAATCAGAAGGGTACATAAACATATATTGTTTAAATGCAATAATGTCTTTACCTTTTGGCTGGATATTTGGCCTAAAATATTAGATGTCTTGTAACTTTCTATTTTTTTTTTTAAGATGGTACTTTTTTATTGGACTAACAATGCCTTTGTTAATTAGCTTTGGAAGGTAACCCTTCTTCTTCAGATCAGATTTTTCTGGTCTGATCGAAGGAACTAAAGAAATAGTTGAAGGACAGCGTTAAGAAATGGATGGGAGACCTTCCACGAAACAGCATCCAGTCTAGGTTTTGAGATGGGATTCTATGGCTTGGATTTATTCGGATAATTCTTTCCTTGCTGCTGCCTCTCTGCATCATCCTCTTTCCGGCTCTACTCTGTTCATCACTCCGCATCAGCACCAGGGACAGCGCTGCGGCAGCATCCCCGGTCTTACCATTCTCCCTTTCTCCATGGGGGCGGGGGAAGAGCATCCTCGGCAAAACTGCCCCTCCCCTCTTATGGCATCCCGTGCCCGTGGCAGCTTGTAACTTTCTAATTCATTGCCTATATCATTTAAGCATATAGTTTGGACATTTATTGCCCTTTCAAACTCTCTTTCTGATGAAGATGCTTCTTTCTTTTGATTTTTTTTTTTCAATTTGTGTTGCTCTGAAACTGATCATTCATCATTGGAAGGATAATTCCAGTCTATCCATTTTAATGTGATGGAATACTGTTTCATTATTTAAGAAATATGAGGATATTTCATTAAAATTTCTTCCTGCTACATATAAACGTAAACGCAAGTGGGGTAAATTTATCTGTTTCTTTATCCATTAATTAATCTTTGTAATTGGTACTAAAACATTCTGCTCAGACGTTTTGTCAAGTTCTGTTCTGTTCATTGTGTTTCACGTTTGAAGCCACATCGTACCCTATGCTATTTCACTGATGTTTACAATTCGGCTTACCTTATTACACTGTTTTTGTACAAAAACTGAATTAAAATGATTTAAGAAAAAAAGAATAGAGGCTATACAGGTCTTTATCTGCTGTCATCTACTATGTTGCATAGGCAGAGTCTGGGCATGTATGGATCACAGCTAGGGATGTGCATTCATATTTTTTTTATTTTTGTTTATTTATTTTGACATTTATACCCCTCATTATCCCGAACATCAGTGTGCTTACAATAAATAAAACAGGCAAGGTTTACAATACCATAAGCAAAATATCAAATAAGAGCCAAGTGGCATAGATAAGATATAAATAAAAACTAAATAATGGAACTATTTTTTTTTACATTTGTACCCTGTGCTTTTCCACTCATGGCAGGCTCAATGCGGCTTACATGGGGCAATGGAGGGTTAAGTGACTTGCCCAGAGTCACAAGGAGCTGCCTGTGCCTGAAGTGGGAATTGAACTCAGTTCCCCAGGACCAAAGTCCACCACCCTAACCACTAGGCCACTCCTCCACTAGCAACATTCCATGTAGAAGTCGGCCCTTGTAGATCACCAATGTGGCCGCGCAGGCTTCTGCTTCTGTGAGTCTGACGTCCTGCACGTACGTGCAGGACGTCAGACTCACAGAAACAGAAGCCTGCGCAGCCTTCTACATGGAATGTTGCTAGTGGAATAGCAACATTCCATGTAGAATCTCCAATAGTAGCAACATTCCATGTAGAATCTCCAATAGTATCTATTTTTTTTTTTTGTTACATTTGTACCCCGCGCTTTCCCACTCATGGCAGGCTCAATGCGGCTTACATGGGGCAATGGAGGGTTAAGTGACTTGCCCAGAGTCACAAGGAGCTGCCTGTGCCTGAAGTGGGAATCGAACTCAGTTCCCCAGGACCAAAGTCCACCACCCTAACCACTAGGCCACTCCTCCACTGTTGCTACTATTTGAGATTCTACATGGAATGTCGCTATTCCACTAGAAGTCGGCCCTTGCAGATCACCAATGTGGCCGCGCAGGCTTCTGCTTCTGTGAGTCTGACGTCCTCCACATACGTGCAGGATGTCAGACTCACAGAAACAGAAGCCTGCGCAGCCTTCTACATGGAATGTTGCTAGTGGTATAGCAACATTCCATGTAGAATCTCCAATAGTATCTATTTTATTTTTGTTACATTTGTACCCCGTGCTTTCCCACTCATGGCAGGCTCAATACGGCTTACATGGGGCAATGGAGGGTTAAGTGACTTGCCCAGAGTCACAAGGAGCTGCCTGTGCCTGAAGTGGGAATCGAACTCAGTTCCCCAGGACCAAAGTCCACCACCCTAACCACTAGGCCACTCCTCCACTCAGTTACAATCTAACACTAATCAATGGGTAGAAACCTCTCAAAAAGGAAATTTTTCAGTCTTTTGTGAAATACCAAGTAATCAGGCTGACCTTTGATTGTCATTGGCAGTGAGTTCCATCACTTAGCACCTTGGTATCTAAAGTCTGCGGAATGAACTGAGTTATTATAGCGCACTGTCTTGCAATCTGGAAGATGAAGTCTAAGGCAGTCCTTAGAACCAGAGGTTTTATTGCATATGGAATCATTATGAAGAGCTGCATGCAGTCCGGTGTCGTAGCATATGAAACAGGAAATGTCAGCGTGTTCTTGGCAAATGAAAACAAGCAGAAAAAAACACATGTTGTGGTTTTTTTCATGCGCCATCAATACTGCACACTTTTTGAAAATAGTGTACACCCTTTCCAGATAGTGTAGGCATGAGCGATGGTTTGTGCATGCATGCCCCTTAGGAAACAGAGCACACTTTTTGCAAACAGGGCACATGCTTTCCAGTTAGTGCTTGCATATGTGCCCTTTAGGAAACAGAGCACACGTTTTCTAGATAGTGCACGCATGTGCGATGGTTGTGCCCTTTAGCAAACAGTGCACACGCTTTCCAGATAGTGCACGCATGTGCGATGGTTGTGCCCTTTAGCAAACAGTGCACACGCTTTCCAGATAGTGCACGCATGTGCGATGGTTGTGCCCTTTAGCAAACAGTGCACACGCTTTCCAGATAGTGCACGCATGTGCGATGGTTGTGCCCTTTAGGAAACAGTGCACACGCTTTCCAGATAGTGCTTGCATGTGTGATGGTTTATGCATATATGCCCTTTAGGAAACAGAGCACACGTTTTCCAGATAGTGCACACATGTGCGATGGTTGTGCCCTTTAGCAAACAGTGCACACGCTTTCCAGATAGTGCTTGCATGTGTGATGGTTTATGCATATGTGCCCTTTAGGAAACAGAGCACACGTTTTCCAGATAGTGCACGCATGTGCGATGGTTGTGCCCTTTAGCAAACAGTGCACACGCTTTCCAGATAGTGCACGCATGTGCGATGGTTGTGCCCTTTAGGAAACAATGCACACGCTTTCCAGATAGTGCTTGCATGTGTGATGGTTTATGCATATATGCCCTTTAGGAAACAGAGCACACGTTTTCCAGATAGTGCACACATGTGCGATGGTTGTGCCCTTTAGCAAACAGTGCACACGCTTTCCAGATAGTGCTTGCATGTGTGATGGTTTATGCATATGTGCCCTTTAGGAAACAGAGCACACGTTTTCCAGATAGTGCACGCATGTGCGATGGTTGTGCCCTTTAGCAAACAGTGCACACGCTTTCCAGATAGTGCACGCATGTGCGATGGTTGTGCCCTTTAGGAAACAGTGCACACGCTTTCCAGATAGTGCTTGCATGTGTGATGGTTTATGCATATGTGCCCTTTAGGAAAAAGAGCACACGTTTTCCAGATAGTGCACGCATGTGCGATGGTTGTGCCCTTTAGGAAACAGTGCACATGCTTTCCAGATAGTGCACGCATGTGCGATGGTTGTGCCCTTTAGGAAACAGTGCACACACTTTCCAGATAGTGCATGCATGTGCGATGGTTTATGCATATGTGCCCTTTAGGAAACAGTGTACACGTTTTCTAGATAGTGCATGCATCCGTGGTGTTTTGTGCATGCTTTTCCTGTTAGGAAACACTCTTTGCAAATGGTGTACGCATCCTTTGGCAAGTCTTGTCTAAATTGGGGCTAGGAGAGCATTTCTGTAGGTGGATTCATAAGCTATATGAAGCACCCAGGGCCAGAATTAAAGTTAATGGAGGATATAGGGAGACTTTTCCCTATCCTGCGAGGCACGTGACAGGGGTGTCCCTTGTCTCCACTGCTCTTTGCCCTTTCTATAGAGCCTCTAGCAATAATATGGATGTAAAGGGATTTTGTGCAGGAAGACTTCACCACAAAATAGCACTTTTAACTGATGATATACTTTTTTATGTGGACTCACCGAGCCTGATGCTTCCTGTTATTGTGCGGGAGCTCAAGGAGTATGGAAGGCTTTATGGCTGTCATTGTGGGGACGCATAGTGGTTATTAAAATTAACATCTTGCCCAGATTACTGTAACTCAGTCATTCTGAAAGGGAGAAAGACTGTCCCTAATATGGTGATGTATTATTGGGCATCACAGTTACGACAACTTCTAGAGTGGGAGGTCAATCTGAATAAGCCAGGGGTATTATTGGAGTAGGATCACTTTCCTGACTTCCCTTTGAAGCACCTATTGTAGATTACCTGGGGAGAGAGGGTAAGTATAGCTCAGATTACTAATCCTTTTATGAAACACCTGTTTGTTCATCACCCTTGCTGTGTTTGTTTTGCCTTTTAGCTGAGTGAGAGTGCCACTGATGAGGGAAAATGTTTGTGGAGGTGGAAGAAGGGAAGATAGTGGTCATTGGAGGGAATAGGTTGACAAGAGAGATGCTGGATTGGGATGGGGAAGAGAGGGGGTAGTGGAATGGGATGGGGAAGATGGCTGGATGGTTGGTTTAGGGGAGGGGGAGAGAAGGAGAGAGAAGGAGTGGAGTGGAGGAGTGGCCTAGTGGTTAGGGTGGTGGACTTTGGTCCTGGGGAACTGAGGAACTGAGTTGGATTCCCACTTCAGGCACAGGCAGCTCCTTGTGACCCTGAGCAATTCACTTAACCCTCCATTGCCCCAGGTACAAATAAGTACCTGTACACAATATGTAAGCCGCATTGAGCCTGCCATGAGTGGGAAAGCGTGGGGTACAAAAGTAACAAAAAAAAAATGGTAGATCAGATAGGGAGGGGGGAGAAAGGGACATGGGAGGATGCTGGTGGACATGGGGGTTGAAAGGAAAATACCGGATATGGGATTAGTAGGAAGACAGATGCGAGATGCTGGACATGGAGGGGGGCAGTAAAAAGGCAAAGGGAGCACTGGACATGGAAGGAATAAGGAGATAGGGGAGATGCTGACATAAGAGGGGGAAAGGGACACAGAGGGATGCTGTGTATGAGGAAAGAGTAGGATGATGGGGACAGATGCTGGATGGGGGTAGAGAGAAAGCAAGTTGAGGTGTTGGATGAAAGAGGAAAGGTAGGATATGTTGGATGAAGGGGGCGAAAGAAAAAGAGAGGGGACATTCTGGTCAGAAGAGTGAAAATAGAGAGGGGGTACTGTATAGAGGGGAGGACAGAGAGAGAGAAAAAAAAGATAAGATGCTGGAAGGGGAGACTTAGCAAAAAAATGGAGAATAATAGATATGAGAGAGATGGAAAGTTATAAGTAGAAGCAGATACAGAGGCAGAAAAATAAATAGAGGCAAGCCAAAAGGAAAAAATTAAAGTCAGAGATGGATGTAGGAGAGGAAGTGAATAAGAAAGAAGAAGAAGTGACAGATGAACTGGAGACCCTGGAAAGAAAATTAAGAAAAGACAGAGGAAAGCAAAAACTGGAGATTGGCACTAACATGAACAAAATGTCCAGATGACAAAGGTACAAAAATAATGTTATTTTTAATTTAGTGAATAGAAAATGTAAGTTTTGCAGTGAATGTACGCTGCTTTCTTTATATTTTGCAGGGTGCAGTTTCTATTTCTTTAGGCCTTGTTTACTAAGGTGCACTAGCATTTTTAGCGCGCACTAAAAACACTAGCATGCCTCTAGCACAGCTTAGTAAACAGGGCCCTTAGTGTATTTGGTACTAAAACCAGAACATGTTTTCAAAATAAAGATTGAAAGTATTAAAAAAAAAAAAAAAACACTCATAAAATAAAAAAAAAATAAACATTCAGAAATAATAATCACAAAACAAACTAAAAGTTAAACAAAAAGCTTCTCCACAGCTCAACCACATTCAATTGGAAACCTTTTTAACCTTTTTAAATCAAGAAGTGAAGAGCCAGGTTATTAATGATTTCTTAAAATTTCACCACATCATTCTCCAAATGAAATTCCCTCGGTAGACTGTTCCACCAAATAGGAGCCATAACAGAGAACATCCTTGATCTCATCTTTATTCCTTTCACCTCCTTTACCGTTGTTTTTTTTTTGGGGGGGGGGGGGGGGCTATGCTAATATCATGCATAACATCATGGAATAACTACCGAATAACAACCTTCCGGAAGTTATTGAAGACGCATCTGTTCGAAGAGACTTACAATAAAAGTCCTCCTTAATGACTTGATTCCATTTTACATCTAAACCAACTAATACTGATCCCTTCTAATTTGATTATGTTGATCACATTATCACTATTGGTCATTATATCTTACCTGTTTTATTTTGTGTTATGTAAATAATTCTACTGACCTATCTACCTAATTTCTTACACAGTAATATGTTAAATTAGACCATACCTCTTACTCTGTTTATGATTATACCTTTTGCAACATAGTGCAAGCCACATTGAGCCTGCAAATAGGTGGGAAAATGTGGGGTACAAATGTAGCAAATAAATAAATAAATAAATAAATAATCCCTCTCTGCAGGTCTTATCACCCAATATAGTGATACTCACTGCACCTGGATTAGTCGATCACATTTAGGATCCTCTCCCATTTTGTCTGTGACCCTGACTCCAGCACTGTCCACACACCAACACAGGTTTGAATCGTCATCACACTGTTTGGCTTTAAAGGTACCATTTGTTTCACAGTCAGGGTCATAAATATTATCCACATCTAATCTGCGTCTTCCAGGGTGGCTCTGCCCGCTTTTTCTCTTCTGAAGCATCTCTAGGTGCATCAGACGACATTTAGGAGTCACTAAAAATATAAATACATTGAAGAATTTTACAAAATTGTGATTCTGTCTTTATGTTCACCCAGTATCACAATCTGCAAGAAATCTTATTCTCCATGGCTGCTACAAGTCTAAACTGCATAATGTGAAAAATTCACAGATCAAGGAAGGTATGTGATATTGCAGTATGTAAGGAAACTGCAAAGATTAGATGAACCTAGAGGTTTTTATCGTGTTGAATCTATGTGGTATAAACTGTACTACTTAACATTTCTAAAGCGCTACTAGGGTTACGCAGCGCTGTACATTTTAACATGGAAGGACAGTCCCTGCTCAAGGAGCTTACAATCTAAAAGACAGGTGTACAATCTAAAGACAAGTGTACAATCTAAAAGACAAGTGTAGAGTCAGTCTGATAGGGCATACTATATTTCACGAAAGGTTAGGTGCGAAAGCAGCATTGAAGAGGTGAGTTTTAAGCAGAGATTTGAAGATGAGTAGGGAGGGGGCTTGGTGTAGGGGTTGAGGAAGATTGTTCCAGGCATAGGGTGAGGCAAGGCAGAATGAGCGGAGCCTGGAGTTGGCAGTGGTGGAGAAGGGTACTGAAAGGAGGGATTTGTCCTGTGAGTGGAGGTTACGGGTGGGAACATAGGGGGAGATGAGGGTAGAGAGGTAGTGAGGAGCCGCAGACCGGGTGCATTTGTAGGTAAGGAGGAGAAGCTTGAATTGTATGCTGTATCTGATTGGAAGCCAGTGAAGTGACTTGAGGAGAGGGGTGATATGAGTATATCGGTTCTGGCAGAATATAAGACGTGCAGCAGCGTTCTGAACAGATTGAAGGGGGGATAGATGGCTAAGTGGGAGGCCGGTGAGGAGTAAGTTGCAGTAGTCAAGGTGAGAGGTAATGAGAGCATGGACGAGAGTTCATGTGGTGTGCTCAGAAAGGAAAGGGCGAATTTTGCTGATGTTGAAGAGGAAGAAGCGACAGGTTTTGGCAGTCTGTTGGATATGTGCAGAGAAGGAGAGGGAGGAGTCGAAGATGACTCCAAGGTTGCGGGCAGATGGGACGGGGAGGATGAGGGTGTTATCATCTGTGCCAGAATCTTCTCAGCACCAGGGAGTAGGAAAAAGCTACTATGACTAAGATTGACCTAGTGATTATTAAGATGGGCAATATTGCTATTCTCAAATTTTTGTTTCAATGACTCTTGTGCCCAAGTATCTAGAAATAAATAGTGCAGAGTAATCATATAGAAACATATAGAAATTCATGTAGATAAAACCCATATGGCCTATCCAGTCTGTTCATCCCTGCCATCTATTATTCCTTCCTCTCCCTTAGAGATCCTATGTACCTATGTACTTGTCCCAAGCTTTCTTGAATTCAGATACAGTTTTCTTCTCTACCGTCTTCACTGGGATGCTGTTCCACAAATTCACCACGCTTTCCATGAAGATGTATTTCCTCAGGTTACTTCTGAGTCTATTACCTTTCTCTTTCATCCTATGCCCTCTCATTCCAGAGATTCGTTTCAATTGAAAGAGACTTGCCTCCTGTATAAAAGGCACTATTCTCTGGATTCCATATATGGCGCTAAAAAAATCCATGCAGAAACCAAAGCGTATTCTATAACAATGTGCATAACTTAATTGGTTAATGGCACAACTTGTCATTATTGGGGAAAATCCACTGCTTATTTCTAGGATAAAACAAACAATTGTGCCTGTGCTCTGTCGAGCATCAAAATATAACAAAATATTTAAACACACATGAATACAAGTGTATTGCTTCTTCAGCTTATTGAGAGTGGAGTAGTCTCATATGTAACACACGATAAAGATTATTTGATTTTTCACCCAATGACTGGGTGTATTATCTGTGTGTATTGTCTAATCATTGACTTAACCTCCACCACCCTTTGCTAATCTTATATATGAAAATATATTTCTGTTTATCAATATGCTATCATCTAATTTTATGCAGCACTTAGCTTGAACAAGTTGGTGCTCTTAAAACCCCGACAGGTCCCCGTTTCGTGGCTACTTTTTCAAGGGGAGTCACCAGTTCTAAAACCAAAAACAAGATGCAGCACAAAATTACTTACAAAATTGTTCTAAAAGGCATCTTGTTTTTGGTTTTAGAACTGGTGACCCCCTTGAAAAAGTAGCCACGAAACGGGGACCTGTCGGGGTTTTAAGAGCACCAACTTGTTCAAGCTAAGTGCTGCATAAAATTAGATGATAGCATATTGATAAACAGAAATATATTTTCATATATAAGATTAGCAAAGGGTGGTGGAGGTTAAGTCAATGATTAGACAATACACACAGATAATACACCCAGTCATTGGGTGAAAAATCAAATAATCTTTATCGTGTGTTACATATGAGACTACTCCACTCTCAATAAGCTGAAGAAGCAATACACTTGTATTCATGTGTGTTTAAATATTTTGTTACATTTCTAGGATAAGCAGCAAAAAATGTATTGTACTGTTTTGGGATCTTGCCAGGTACTTGTGACCTAGATTGGCCACTGTTGGAAACAGGATGCTGTGCTTGATGGACCTTCAGTCTGTTCCAGTATGGCAATACTTATGTACTTATGAAAGTGTATTCCATAACGTGGTGTGCTTAAATTCTAAGAAAAGTACTTGTTTATTTGAACAATGACTTTGTGGTTAAAGTGCCCTTTCAACATGGTGCCAGTGAGACAATATTGTGGCTCCTCAAGTCATGACATTTATGTCAAAGTTTGTTGTACATCAACAAGGCCAGGAATGCACATCACTGACTCTGCTGCAGCCTGCAATTTCTATATAAAAGAGACTTATATCTGAGGCAAATGGCTGTTTGCTTTACATTTGATCTGAAGTATAGCCCCTGCCTAAGGAACTCTCTGCCACCTGCTGGGCATCATATTCCATCACTGTCCATGCCAAATAGTTGCCATGTAATTGCTGAGTAGTTGCTGTGTTGCGATAGGGAAGCTGGTTGAACTAGAAGGCTGCCTTAGCATTCATGTGCATTTGCTCAGAGCTGTTTCTATGATAAGATCATCATTCTCCTTATTCTTGCCTTTTATTTTGTTCTTGCTGTTATGTAAATAAGCAATCTATTTTTATAATATCTTTGGGGTGTTGTGTCAGTATTTGTTAGTATATCTTGGGCATTAGAACTCAGATCACATAGATAAAGGGAATGTATTTACTTTCCAACAGTTTATTGTCTAATGCTAAAGTTTCTTATTTTTTTCCACAATTTATACTGAGAATAACATTCCCCAATTATACCTAAAAATTGTGTACTCCATGTATGCCCTACAGTTGGAGGTTCCACCAAGATATATGACCCTGTTAAATATTTTGATTGATGGCACTCCCTGTATGTAAAGGCTAACATAATGCTGAAGGAGGTATTGGTCTTGTGTAAGCCCTATCTACCCGCTCACGATGCCAAACTAATGAGATGGCCCTAGGATTATTGAGGTAGTGATTGTGCAACCCATTACTAAGAACCCTGGTCAGGAAATTCATTTTCACACAATAACTGCAAACTCTGTTCCAAGCACACGTCATGTTTAACATGGAAACCACAGATTATATCCCTTCATACTAGTTTGACATGATGTAAAAACACATCACACCTTAGATGTTTCAAGAAAAGTTTCATAAGGCCTGATAATGAGAGGAAAATCCTCAAAGATTACGAAAACTGTGAGGCATACACAGATTACACCCTTTTGGAGTGTAATTGGGGAACCAGACTCTCAGTATAAATTATGGAAATTATGAAACAGCAGCCCTTTAGCATTCGACAGTGCACTATTGGAAAGTAAATATGTTTTATTTATCTATGGATAAACAAAATAAAACTTACCATACATTCAATTCTATGTCAGTTACTGAATGCAAGCTAAAGAGTATTGTTTGTTTTTTAGTCCATTCTTTTTAAATATTATTTCCTGCCATATGACATCATCCACCCATCCAGATGGCATGTGATGGATTCATGGGTAGAAGTTGGTTTTCATTGCCTTTAGCTTGCATTCAGTAGCCGTCACAACACTGAATGTATGGTAAGTTTTATTTTGGTTATCTTCACGTTTTGCAATCAGTTGATATTTTAGTTTTGTCATACATGATTTGTTGGACGAGGTATTCAATTTGACTTTTATTGACGCTTCATTTGTTGGTGATTCATTTTTATTTTTTGATTTGTATTTTTAGTGTGGTAGGTTCAACACTTTTTCTATCTATGGTTTTATTGACATAGTTTATCTGCAGCAAGATACATTTTTTGGCACAGTTTGAGTGTAACTTTACATCAATGTTTTCATATATTTCAAAGACCATCACTAACTCCATATCTCCGTGTGTCACAGTTTAGCACACTTTTCTATTTATAACTTTCACTTTTTTTATGTGTTCCCCTACATGATCTATAGTTTATCTTCAACAAGACACATATTTTTCTGGCACGGTTTAAGTGCAACTTTACATCAATAGTTTAATGCATTTCAAGGACCGTCACTAACTCCATATCTGTGTGTGTCACTGTGGAGCATGTTTTTTCTACTATTCATCACTTTCACTTTTTTTATGCAATACATATTGGATGCAGCTAAAGCACACTGTGGAAGACTTAAAGTTTTTTGTAATCATTTAATCATATGTCATTTTGATGTATTTATTATTGACTAATTTATTTTTTACATAGGCTGTTTTATTTGTAGACTCCTGATGAAGGTCTAGAAACACAACTCGTGTCGAGTTTTGGTTCTGCCAACCCATTAAAGATTTCTGTGGTACCTCGATATTTTATTATAATTTTCTTGCCTTCAATGTGTTTGGACAAATCTCAGGACCATATTTAAGAACGGAGCCAATTCCTGAAAAAAAAGTATGTTGAAATAGCATATCTTTCCCAAGCATGTGGTTTTCCTTGATTAGAAAAAGTAACGCAAAAAAAAAAATACAATTTTTAAAAAGCTTGTTTTTTTTGGGGGGGGGGGGGGGGCAGAAAGGAGATAGACTTGAATGTACAAGGCCTTACATTGTTTGCAGTTCACTGTGAGGTTATCGTAACCACGAAAGACAGCTTCACAGGTCCCACAGCGGTTCAGGTGGCAGGTCACATACTCATTGTACTGGCAGGAAGCATCCTCACACACTTCATCAAATGCACAGTTCTCATGAGCAGGAAAGGCATCTGGGCATTCATCATCTAGGGGTGATATGATCCATTTGATTACAGTATTTTAAAATAAATGGAAGTTTGAAATCAAGAAAGCCGATGCCGCTTCCTATTGTGCATCAGTACAATCTTTGCCCCCACAGGATTCATTCACAGGAATCAGGACTTTTAAAGTACCATACACTAGGGGCGAAGCCAGACTTCGGCAGGAGGGGGGTCCAGAGCCCGAGGTGAGGGGGCACATTTTAGCCCCCCCCCCCAGCGCCGCCGACCCACCCTCCCACCGCCAACTCTCCCCCACTGCCTACAAGGCATTGTTCTGTTTCTGTGAGTCTGACGTGCAGGACGTCAGACTCACAGAAACAGAACGAAGCCTTGCGTTGGAAGAAGAGGACCTCGGCTGGCGGGGGTTGGGGTCCCCCACCAGCAAAGGTAGGCGACGGCGGGGGAGGGTTGGCGGCAGGAGGGGGGGTCGAGAGGGTCGTCGGCAGGGGGGTCCAGGGCCAAATCTATGGGGGCCCAGGCCCCCGTGGCCCCACATAGCTACATCACCGCCATACACATAGGCAAGACCCCAAGAGTATTACTAACAGCGGCCCTTTTACAAAGCAGCGGTAAGCCCACCACGTGCCAATCTGGAGCTACTGCTGGCCCCATCAGCAGTTTCACCTCCAGCATGTGGTATTTCAAAAAAAATATTTCCACAGGTGCTAACCCGGAGGTAATCAGGCAGCGTTGCGTGCTACCCGGTTACCATCAGGTTAGCACGGGAGCCCTTACTGCCATTTCAGTAGGTGGTGGTAAGTGCTCCCTCCCCACCTAGGCACATGGTAAGTGAAATCTTACCGCATGGCCATTTTTTTCTCAGCCTTTTTACCTGTTGCGGCAGGAGGAGTGGCCTAGTGGTTAGGGTGGTGGGCTTTGGTCCTGGGGAACTGAGTTCGATTCCCGGCACAGGCAGCTCCTTGTGACTCTGGGCAAGTCACTTAACCCTCCATTGCCCGCCACATTGAGCCTGCCATGAGTGGGAAAGCGCGGGGTACAAATGTAATATCTCTCTATATAAAACGCACCTCCAACGTTCTAATGAAGCCTCACTTACCCAACATTCTAAAAGTGAAGGGGGTGAGATCGCTTTGTGTCTGCCCCGCCCACGCGTCAAACGTGATGACGTCGAGGGCGGAGCAATGACACTCAACCAATCGCATCGCTCCGCCCTCAACGTCATCAAGTTGGACGCGAGGGACGAGCACACATCGACATGGCGGGAGATTACTATTCAGATGCCCGTGCTCCTGCTCAAGGTATGTGCTGCCGGCATAATCAACGTTCAGACCCCTCTGAGCCACAACCCTGCCCCCTCCTTGCAAACGGACACCGGCATGAAATCCTCCTCCGCAACAACAATCCCCCTCCTCCCAGACCGAAACCCTCACGAAACGATTCACCTCAGCACTTACATGTCTGACACATAAGGGAAAAAAAAAACAGAAGCAGACCCCTCCGAGTCACAACCCCGCTCCCCCTTGCAAACGGAAACCGGCATTAAAGCCTCCTCAGCTAAAACAATCCCTCTACCCCTCCTTCCAGAACGAATCCCTCCCGAATCTCAGTAAAACCACCCATCCCCCCATACTCTCCTCACTTCCTCAGCACTTACATGTCTGCACTGGGATTCACAGCAATCCCCGTCCTGTACTTCCTCAGCACTTACATCTGACACATAAGCAAAAAAAAAATTAAGCAGACCCCTCCGAGTCACAACCCCGCCCCCCCGCGACAACCCCCCTCCTCCACGACCGAATCACTCCCGAATCGCCGTTAAACCACCCAGCCCCCCATACTCTCCTCCCTCCCGTTACTGCAGCCCTCCCAATAGGGATTGTAAAACCAGAAGATGGCAGAAGGGCTTTCCCTGTAGTCCGGGTGAACTCAATAGCCTCCTTCCCCCTGTGCTGGGTCCAAAAATATGAAAGCCAACCAACACTTCCTCAAACTTTGCCAGCACTGGACATCCGCCAACCCCCCTCAAAAACCAAAACACTTACAAAAACAAAACAAAACAAAAACACACACACTAATATGACCCAACAAAAACACAGGCTAAACCGACTCCACATATCAACAAATGCTGACCCCACTCCAAGCCCACAGCAACAACCTCTCAAATCACCCCCACCCCCAAACCCCTGTCACAAACACATTCGTCCACAAACACCCAGTTCCCCCCACCCTCTCTCAATTACACACACACACACACACACACACACACACAAACTACCTCTGTGACACACATGATCTTTCAGTCTGAAACACAGACACACAACCACTGCACCCCGCAAAAAAACACTAATGCACACATACACTGATGCCGAACAAGCAGAGATGCACACTCACT